>NC_066585.1:214198133-214527133 GCF_024323335.1 Lathyrus oleraceus
TATGTCACTAACATCTTTTGTTTTGAAGCTTAAGCAGTCATGTGATCCAAGGCTCCTAGGAGGCCCCTATACTCATTGAAGTGGCTAGATGAAGATGAAAGCAAGCATGACAATGGTTCCCAAAGCTCTCAATCATCATATATGCCTCCCAAGTGTCTCAATTTGTCAATTTGATCAAGATAAACCACGGGGTTTGAGGCTTGTTTCCCAAGGAAACCCTAATTCAACTGGGCATTGGCTGTGCCTTGCTCATGAAGCAACCTCAACCTCTATGATCAAATCCAATCAAGTTAAGTTCTTTCATTCATCATTTTATGCATACTTGAGCTTATGTGAGTGTCCTAAATTATTCATTCATCAAGATTTGAAGTTTGGACTTGAGAAGTTGACTAGTCAAGTCATTTAACTATTTTGAAATCCACTGAGACCTAACTTTTGATATGTTTATCAAATGAAGATAACCCCAAGAGAAACAATGTTCTTAAGAACCATATTAACAACTTTCATGTTCATCAAAAATTCATTTGAAACTTGGAAGGTCATCATTCATTTTGAAACATTATAGGTCATTTTAACTGAAACCCTAATTTTGGGTCAACTTCCTAAGGACCTAACTCCTTCATTTTTTTTATGATTTTTAGGTAAGACCAAATTCATTGGAAAGCTTAAGATGTCTAATTCAAATGTTATGTTGGACAAAATTTCATAATCCTAAAATAAACACATGTGATAATACAAAACATTATAGGTCACTTTGGACCAAAGCCATTGAATCTTGAAAAAGTCCAATTTCAAGTGCCCATAACTTTCTCATCAAAAATAAAATGATGCAAAATTTAAGTCCAAATTGAACATCTTGAAAAGATCTACAACTTTGATGTTGGAGGTTTTTCCATTTGAAGCTTGCATCATTGAAACAGAAGGGCTTGAAGTTGGTCATTTTTGGCAAATTTTTCAAAGACAATGTTTTGTACATCAAACTTCATGGCCAGTTTTCACAATTTTCCAAAATCCAAAATGGATTTTTGTCCAACATAGCTTTTGTTCCTTATGTCAAGACCTTTCCAACATTTACTCACATGCCTATGTTTGGATTTTCTAGGAGTGACTTTTGAAAAGGAGAACATTTAGGCCCAATTATGGAATTCATGATGAAACTTCATGCACAAGCATTTGCCACTCAAACCACACGTCCAAATAAATTCATTATCCTATCAGCTTGCAAAACCATCAGCTTTCGGGCCTCACATGCGCCTGTACAGGCCCATGCATGGAGGATCCAATGATCATGCACACGAGTTTCTCCTCACCTTGCCTTGCATTTTAGCTATAAATAGGAACCTTGCTTCATTCAATTATCAACCTGAAGGTGCCTAAAGCTCTGCTGAAATCCATACCTAACCTCACACCAAAGGAATTTTGAATTTTCATTTCTATTTTCAAGTTTGAATTTCAACAAAATCAGTTGATCTTCAACACTTATTCCTTAGCCTTGCACTCATACCATACCTCAAGATCAAGTTGCAAGCAAGAATTGGAGTGGATCGTGCTCATCATAGCTGCACTTCAAAGGTTTACATCTCAACTGTTTTGATTCGAATCTCATCATATATTGTGCTTTGCTTGTGTTTGCTTGGTTCTCTGAAGTCCTCGTATGAGAGGCAAACCAATGGTGGCTTTAATTTCATGAATTGATGCATTTCAGATTGAACACCTGGATTTTCCATCTCAGATTTCTCCTTCCATAGGGGTCTTGAGAGAAATCCAAGGTTACAGGGGTGATGTACATCACCCCAGCTTTAATTTGGTATAAGGCACGTGTAGTTTGGTTGAGGTTGCAAAACCTGCAACTGGTGGCCGGTTTCTGTTTTCTCACCACCACCGCCCCCACGTGGAACTCCCTTGGCCTTTGGATCCAACTGTCATGATCTAATCTGAGCCTTTGCTTCATTTGACTTATTTTAAAACGTTTTGCAACGCGCTTGACTAATATTTACCATGAGCGCGCATCTCTGAGCCAATGGATCGTCCATGTCAATTAATGAATGTTGATCATGCGCTCCTGATTTTTTCTATTTTTCTAATTTCTATTTTATTTTCTTTAATTCCTTTTATTTTCAAAAATTCATAACTCTTTTATTTGGAATCACAAAAATATGATACCAATTGCAAAAAATTTCTTTTAAAATCTAGTTTCATAATCTGATTTTTAATTATTTTTGTCATTCCATTTAATATTTTTTTGTGAATTATTTTGTTTTTAATAGTTTTTAATTCATTTTAAATACTTTTTGATATCCAAAAATTCCAAAAATATTTTCTTAACATGTATGGATGATGATAAGTCTATGAAAAATATTCTCATCAATATCTTAATTGATTTGAGATTTATTTGAGATTTTAGTTCATATGTGTTATTTTTCTTCATTTTTAATTGTTTAAAAAATAGTTTCTGTTTTCAAAAAATATTGAGAAAATTTGTCAAACCTAGTTTGGCCATGTTAGACTTATGATGATCCAATTGGACTTATCCAAGTTGATTTGAATTGAATTTGAAGTTTGACTTTACTTTGTTCATTTTATTTTATGTACTATTTTAATTCCAAAAATTACCAAAAATATGTTTGACCTTTCTTGACTTCTAATCTTCATTTCACTTTTGTTTACCATTGATTGATGTTGATTCCATTCACATTTGATCATTGTGTTTTGGTTATGTCATTTGAATTTTCATTTTGTACATTTCATCTTCATCTTTTTTCTTCTTCTTTTTCTTTTGACCAATGAGTTAATGATTTGTGGTTAGCCTTGACATATGAGAGGCTTAACCTTCTTTGATCCAAATCAAATTCAACTTGATCAAAGATCAAGTGAATTGCTTTGTGTCCAAGATAGGTTGCTTCTTGGTCAAGCAAAAAAACCTAAAATTCATACAAGGTCATTCTTCTTTTCTTTTGGCATGGCAAGTTGTAGGAGCTTGGCTTACTAGTCATAATCTCTAACTTGTGTTTATTTGCCTATAGTTTTATTGACCGGCCTTAGATAGGTGTGACTACTACATTAGTCCACTTACGATTGCTTAACATAGCGCTAAATTGCCTTATGGCACACTAACACTAACTACTAATTACTAACTTTTAATCCAAACATTTAATTCTTGCAATTTACTTTAATGAAATTTAATTTCTTGCTCATTTATTCATATTGTCTTTTCCCTTTGCTCGCTTGAGCTCATATTTTATGTTTATGCTATTTGCCCTTTGCTCACTTGAGCATATTATTGTGTAAATATATTTTTGCTTTGTGTTTGTTTTTATGATTGTTTGTGTGAACCCAATGCAAAAAGGAGAAAGAACTTAGAATTAGGACCTCACCTATGCTTAATGGAGTTCAAGAGTAACTAGGCCTCATGCCTTTAGAATGCTAAAACTTTGATTGAAGAGCAATTAGGCCTCATGCCTTTAGAATGCTTAATCTTGAAGTTGATTTGAAAGGACCCCTAATCTAAACTGTCTTTGTCCATTCCTCTTATTGCATTGTGAACTTTTTGATTGTTTGTTCTTGTGTGATAGGGATCCCAAACTTGAGATAGTTAGAAGGACCATTGTCATGAGCATCCAAGTTAAGAGGGACAAGCCAAATGGAGATCCTAGGAGCTTGATTGAATATTTGTTTGATTGCTTGAGTTAATTGCTAAGTCCAAAGGAAATGAGCATCTTGAATCATCTTTATGATCTCAAGAAAGAAACTCCAAGGGTTTTTATCTCTTCTCTCATCTTTGCATGTTTAGGACTAGCCCTTCTCTTCTTCTCTCCACTCTAACCCAAGCCAAACTCATTTTGTGCAAACATTGACATTGTTTTCAAAACTAGAAACCTAGGCCTTATGCCTTTGATTTTCCAAACTCTTTTCATTAATACTTATTTTTTGAGTTGAACCTTAAGTCAACTTCGACTTCATTTTGTAAATACACTTAACTTGTAAATACAACTCACTTCAAGTTGTTTTTATGGTTCCAATGGCCACCTTATTAAAACCTTTTCATAAGCATTAGTCATAGGTTTGAGTTATCATAGTGGTTGATGTAAATCTCACCTCATCCTTAGTGATTGGACTACAAGTCTTCCATACTTATTATAGGGTGGATCCCTCACTAGTATGTTGAAGCTCTCCTCACATGGTGGATTGTTGGTTTAGGTTGAGTTTACTCCCTTTGATAACAAAGGACCTTAAGGCTTTTGACGAATCAATTCACCAACTTCTTTTGAGATTTTTACCCCGAACTACGAGGTTTTGGTCCTACCTTTGTGATGGTACATAGGCAATGGGTTTATCCATTCAAACAACAAATTGTAAATAATTCGTATATTCTTTTCTCATCTCCCCAATCATGTTTGCACAAATATTTTCACAAATACCAACCTACAATGCACTTTGCAAAAAGGGCTCCCTTAGAGTACTAAGGATGTTTTGGGTGCTTAAAACCTTCCCATTTCATAACCAACCCCCTTACCCAGATCTCTGACATTTTTATTAGTTTTTGATTTGATAAAACTTCTCGGTTTTTGTTCGCTTTCTAACCTTTCCTTTGGATAAATAGAAGTTAGGTGGCGACTCGAATTGTATGATTTACTTTTGATTTAGTCAATAAATCTAAAGGTAATGAATACCCCGCTACAGCGTTCAACAAGAGTCGAACAAAATTTGAATTAACTGTATATAACAAAAAGTCAAATACAACTTGTCGAAGCATATAGTTGTCGAATGAGTCGACAGAGTTGAAATAACCTGACTTAGCTTAGTTTTAGTTGAGTTAGTTATTTTGTGATTACTCAGAGTGTCATTAATCTCATATATAAATAGATAGGAAATCTATTTCATTTGTAACTAGTTAGAAATAAACTAAGTAAGAAGTTTTTTAGTAACATTGTGTAGTTTTTAGAAATCACATTTGTGATTAACACACATTGTAACAAACACTTTAAGTACAGTTTGCATAGTACTACAAGCTTCTTCTTCCTCCAAAGTTTATCTTTTCTTCTTATTTCAATTGTCTTGTTTTCATCTTTCAATTCTCTGTGTAGTGTAGAATCATCTTGCAACCAAAGAATGGTTGTTTCACCTGAGTAAAGGGTAAAGAACAAGAGGCGTGATCAATTATAAAGATTGATTCTTGTTCATCAAGATTGATTCGGTGAACTTCAAGATTCGAGTTTTTCCAACACCATGCACCCCCTAGTTATCTAATATCTATATCAACAAGCCATGTCGAGAACTAAATTTTTTCTCATAGTAAAGTCTTTTTCATAATCAAGGGAGTCAACATATTTTAGAAGTTTACTAATTTCATGTTTCAAATCAAAAGGAAGATCATGAATCCCTTAAAGACATAAGGTTGTGAGCAATATGGTCTAATAAAATAATGACATTATTCAGATTATACAATTCACACAATTTTTTATACAACCCAAATGCGTAATTTAAATTATAGCCAATCATTAGAAAGAAAAATTTTAAACGTGAAAAATAAGAAAAGGAAGAAATTTAAAGTTACATTACTTTAACATTTAATAAAAAAGTGTGTTAATAAAGTGTGTGCACTATTACAAATAGTATCTATCACCTCGGTTGCTAAAAGGGTTTAACCACGACTGGTTTTCTATGGTAATGGAGGATGTCATAGAAATTGTGTCACATTTCACAACGGATTGAAGATAAAACCGAGGTGAAAAGTTGTTTGGTTCTAGATTTGACAACATTTTGGAATTTACAAAATGGCGCGTTGTAGATTTTTTCCCGGCAATTGAAATAATAACTGAGGTGAAATTTTATACTTTCCACCACAGTTATGCCTTTATCCGGGAGGTATGTGTTAAGGATAACTTTTCACCATGGTTCTTAATTTCAAATGTGGGGAGATGTAGTGTATCTTTTGTCAAATTCTTATAATTAACCATTTTTTGTTTTTGGGTTGCAAGTCTTCTCTAGATGATGTAACTTATTTTTTGCTAAATAAATGGTTATGCTTTTATAATATAATTAAATTAATTAAAAAATCAATGTTTATAATTCAAAATAAATTTCATTTTAAGACTAAAATGTCAAGAACAATGTCAAGTGACCGAAAATAAAAATTTGCACAAATCTAACATATTATCTTATCATGTCAATATTGAACAATTCCCTAGAAAAAAAAACACCCATATACTTTATAATGCAAGGCCATCCATTGATTTATAAAAACTTTAGTCGTCTCCTTGCATCAAATATAAAAATTTGAGTCATCTCAACAACACTAACAACACAACAACAATAAACCCTAAAGGATAAATAGTTTGAACAACAATAACAATACTATTAAACCTTCAATCTCAACAAAAACAACAACATAACTCAACAAAAACAACCACATAAAATCTTTAATCTCATATTAAGAACAAAAATAACACTAAACTTTTTACTTATCTCAACAAAAACAACAACATAAATCAACAAAAATAACAACATAAAACTTTTAATCTCATCTTAACAACAATAACAACAATAACACTAAATTTGAAACTTATCTCAATAAAAACAATAGCATAACTCAACCAAAACAACAACATGAAACTTTTAACCTCATTTTAACCATAAAAATAATAAAAATAAATATTTTATTTATCTCAACAAAAACAAAATATAACTCAACAAAAACAAGAACATAAAACCTTTAATTTCATCTTAACAATAAAAACAACAACAACAACAATAATACTAAATTTTTTACTTATCTAAAAAAATAACAACATAACTCAATAAAAACAACAACATTAAACCTCTTGGATTTAGGGTCTCAACAATAAAAACAACAACAAATCCTAAAGGACAAATAGTTTGAACAACAATAACAACATTATAATAACATGAATGGTGGAAATGTTTCACATATCAAAAGTGTGATAAAGAAGTCAAAGAAATGAGTTTTATGTTTTCTTCTTGCAAGTTTCATGTTTCCTTTTTTAGATCAGTACAAGTTGGAGAAGGCATGATGGAGTTTAGTGAAGAAATGATGCTTCGCACATTTATGGAGATATGGATTAGGTGTGAGAGGATAGAGTTTCACTTATGGAGTTAGGGCATTAGTATGTTCTAAAGGGGAAAAATACATTTATATATTTAATTTAATTTAATATAAAATAAAATAAAGAGTGGTAAATGTTTCACCTTGGTGAAACTTAATGACCGTGGAGAAATTTCGCTCAAAGATACGCTTTGAAGCGTGCCCCAATAAGACATTTCTCAACAGTTGTTAAATTTGATCGAGGTGAAAATTTGTTTAATTTTAATTTTAAAATAAAAATAAAGGAAACATGTCACTTTTATAATGAATAAAACACAAAATTATTGCTGTTGGAATTTGAAGCGTGTCCCTTTTTCCATTGTTGGTAATAATGACAGAGGAGAACGATAGCTTAAAAATTAAAATGAAAAAATACACATAATAAAATAGATATTATCTCGGGGGAATAAATGACCAAGGAAAAAATTTGTTACAAAATTATTATTGGTTGAAGTTATGGATAATAATATAACTTTTTAAGTGGGAAATTTCTTGTGATTGAAAAAATATTAATAATTTTTTTTTATAAATTATCGTAGGTACAAATTTCAAAAATAAAATTGGGGGCTTTCAAGAATTAAAGGGGAGGGAGGAGATAGAAGTAGTTTTATAATTAGTAATTCTTTTGGGTGGAACCCTAAAATAAAAGTTTTAGTTGAAGAATTTTACTTGTACTTAATGAGTTGCACTCTACACTCTTAAATCTTAGTTGAATCGACTAATTAGTCTTTTAATTTAAATAAATAAATTATCCGATTTAATTATATTTTTATGAATTTTTTAAATCTTCTATAAAATTTTGGATTTCTTTGATGTTTGACGAATATTTTGAATTAAGTATGCATTTCTTTTAGTTTGTTGCAATTATATAGGATGTTTCGAAAATCTCATACAAATTAAATATAAATCTATAGTTTCTGAGAAATTATATGTATTTATATCGATTTTTTTTATAAAACCGCTATAAAAAGTTTATGCTTTCATCGGATTTTTGAATATATTATGTATGTCATATGGGTGGTGTTAGATTATTAGTAAAATCATGTATCGAATGTGTCATACCCCAATTTTCCCCGTCAATTAATAAATCAATGCATTCACAAGACATTTGCATCATCTGTGTATCATAACATGCATTTTTTTCTACATAACGCTTAAAAGGTCAACCAAAACAAATTTTTGATTCTATAGACAGACCAGTTGAAACGATTGATAATTGCGCGTAGAATTAGCGGGCAAAAAATTTCGAGATCGAACTTGCAGTTGTCTATTTATTGATCTACAACGATCTTGTTTACGTTCGCATGTTGATCAGCGTGGTCCTTTTCAACGGGGCACTTTTTACATCAAAATTTGATCTTTATCTATCTGTTTTATAAAAGCATATTTCACGTATATTATTTCAATGCATTCATTTTACTTTTTTTACGTATTTTTGCATCCAAATTTTGTTCATTTTAATTCCTTTTATTTTTGTTTTTTTTATCAAAATGTCAAGAAAAATAGTAGAATAAATAAAACAACTAATTTTCTTTATTTGTTTTTATTAAAGAAAAATATATTTGATTTTGTCTATTAAATTTTAGACTATTTTTTATTATTTAATAAATTTAGAGGGACATTATTGGAAACAAATGAAAATATTAACCCTAAAATGTCATATATATTAACTATTGTTGGCCCAAGGGAAAGAAGGAAACAACGCACACGTATCAAAGAGGTCTCTCAATTCTTTACAATTGGAGAGGAGAAAAAAGTCAAAGAGGGAATTGAGGAACTTTTTCGGTCACGTTGAAAAACCCACCTCACTTCATCTTTTCATGGAAAAAATCATAAGACCCTCCTTCTATAACTTTCAAAAGAGATCTCACCGCCTTTTCTCTCATCTCCCAAACACCTATAACACACCCCTTCTTTTTAAACACCTTCCTCTTCTTCTCTCACTTTTTTTTGCCACTCAAGTCTCTCACCTCACACGCACACTATAGAAACATGCACACTTACCTTGACAAAAAACCACACAACCATGTAAACAAAAGCAACACCACCACTTTGTGACTATGTCGGAAGCATCCCGTCTGTAGCGGTGTATTCGTCACCATTGGAAATATTAACTAGATCCAAGGTAAATCATACAAAGTCAAGTCGCCACCGCACTTCTATTTATCCAAAGGAATGGTTAGAAAGCGAACAAAAACCTATAAAGTTTTACAAACAAAACTAGTAAAAGGGGGTCAGAGATCTGGGTAAGGGGGTTGGTTATGCAAAGGGAAGGTGTTAGGCACCCAATGCATCCTAGGTACTCCTAGGGAGCCCTTTTCACAACTTGTTGTATTGTTATTGTTTATGAAATATTTTTGTGCAAACATGATTGAAGAGATGAGAAAAGAATGTACAAGTTTATTTACATTTTTGTGTTTGGATGGATGAACCCATTGCCTACGTACCTTTTCATGAAAGATAAGGATCAAAACCCCGTAGTTCGGGTAAAAAATTTCAAAACAGATGAGTGGATTGATTTTAAACAAAAGCCTTAAGGTCTTTCATTATCAACGGGAGAAAACTCAACCTAAACCAACAATCCACCATGTGAGAAAAGCTTCGACATGCTAGTGAGGGATTATGCCCTATAATAAGCATGGAAGTCTTACAATTCAACCACTAAGGATGCGGTGAGATTTACATCAACCACTGAGATAACTCAAACCTATGGCTAATGCATGAAAACTGATTAAGAAGTGGACAAAGGCCATAAAAGCAATTGAGTGGGTTGAATTAACCAATTAGAATTGTTCACAAAATGAAGTCAAAGTATGAATTAAAGTTCATTCACAATGAGTGTTATGAAAAGAGATTTTGAAAATCAAAGGCATAAGGCCTAAGTTTCTAGTTTTGAAAACAAGTCAGATGTCTGCGCAAAAGTTTTCTGGTTTGGGTTAAAGATGAAAAACATGGATCAAGGTTAAGCACAAAAAGGTGGGGAAAAAACCACAAACAGGAGTCGCTTTCTCAAGACCATAGAAATGATCCAAGGAAGTTCCTTTGGAATTAGGCAACACAAAGCAATAAGCAAATAAGCAGGGTCTCATAAGAGAACAACAAAAATTGGAAACGGAGTGCCAATCAATGGTCTTACATCCAACTTCAAAACAAGCTGGAAACAGATAACCAATCAATGGTCTTACATCTAACTCCAAAAAAGAAACAAAATAGGAAACAGATAGTCAATCAATGGTCTTACATCTGACTCCACAAAACAAAACAAAATAGGAAACAGATAGCCAATCAATGGTCTTACATCTAACTCCACAAAAGAGACAGGAAACAGATAGCCAATCAATGGTCTTACATCTGACTCCTCAAACAAACAAACATGCATGAAAAGCAAACATATGAAAGATTCACAAATAAGCAAACAAGAAATCAAGTATCACACTCTATATGCAAACAAGAGGCTCAGACAAATCGGTTGGGCTTTAGTCAAGGGGTCATATCAACCTCGACAAACAAGCCAAAACTGTAGTGGCGTTTTTGAGCTCTTAACCACTAACATTGAGAGTTAGGGTGAAGCTGATGAATAGGAAATGAGGATAAGACCTCATGCTCTTAACCCTTGCCTGGGTGAGCTTGAATCAAAGAAGGTGTGGGGATCCAGAATGAGGGACCCTATTCCACATGACTGACTCTATACAAGATCTTGGGTGTTTATTCAAAAGCATCAGCACGTAGTGCGAGCATAATGAAAGACCCAACTGAATAACAGGGGATTGATTGCAAATCCCTCCTATCTGTCAATTGCCTCTTCACTTAGGAGGACTTAACAAGTAACATGCCTCATCAAGGAGGTCTTTAGCACAAATGTAAACAATCACAGTCATTGCCTCTTAAGGAGGACTTCAGCCAAATGCTTGCCAAAAAGGTGGCAGGACTTCCAGACTACATGGAGTAAGAGGGATAAGCTACCTCAGTGGTGTATCAACCACACTCCAAAGCAAAGCTCAAGTAAGAGCTAAAAGCGACTAATGTACCTGTACAAAAGCCAGACAGTTAATATTTACATTCAGAAAACCAAAACAGACAACAGAGGAACATCCAACAGTTATACACAAGGTAAGTCTCAAATGCAATCACTCAAGTGAGTTCATCACATCAAGGGACCTACAACACAATAAGAGTTAGTGATCAAAGCAAATGGCATCTCAAATAATGAGGCCACACCAACCATTAGTGCTAAATACCTGAAACACAAACACAATTGGTGAGTACAAACCACTAGTGCAAAGACTAGGATCAAATGCAAGTCAAATGACCAAAACAGAAGTCAAGATTTCACATGAAGCACATTTATTCAAGCAAGAAGATAGCCTCAAAAGGACCAAAGCCAAATCATAAGGCAAAGCCATCAATTAATCAAGATAAGGCAAAGGCAAACAATGTGATCACAAATGGACATCAAACATAGAAAATCCACATTAAAACAGAAAAGCATCCATTGATCATGAAAATTTTTATATGCACTTGACATGTTATGAAAAAGCATCATACCAAAAATTAGGTTCAGAAGATAACAAATGGCATATGAATGAAAATGCACAAGAACTAGGTCAAGAATGTGACACCAAATGTTACAACATATGTCCATGTGTGTAAAATAGTGAGATTAAATGGTAAAAATGCCAAACAAAAGCCAAAAGATCATGTTACATGTCATGAATAAGCATGTCAAATTTCAAGGCAATTGGACAAACAATGAGCATTTCACAAAACAAATAGCACAACATGTCACTTTTGCATCATGTTCAAACAATTAAGCACAATTAAAAATCCAGAAGTGCACAACTCAGGAAATTCACATCAAAAAAATAATAGACAATAAAATGAACATGTAGAAAAAAGTTTGAATTAAATTGGATGCATATGCTATTTTTAGTGATTTTTTGAATTTGATGAAAATAAATGGAAATAAAATGAAAATCATGGAAATGATATTTGAAAATGAAAATGGCAAAATGCAACCAGCAGGGATTGAACTCAGGACTACAAGGTACAAGGCGCTGGAAAATGAAATGGAAAATGTTCAATGCAAGGCTCGAACCCAGGCACACGTGATTACAAGAGCGCTAGCATAAAAACAAATGAAATAAATGGAAATGAGCAAAGCCAGGTTCGAACCGTGGTTTGGAAGCTTGCAAGTGCGTTACAAACTAAACGCAGCGTTTGGCTAAGTGGAATTAAAAGGAATTAACATGTTCACGCAAGGGATCGAACAGAAGACGCCATGGTTAGCGCGCGCTACAGTAAAACCCTAGGCCATTCTTTACAGACGGCGGAGGACGGTGGTTTCCACCGTCTTCCCCGATGAGTCCAGCGGCGATGCATGAAAAATATTTCCAGAAATCAGCATATTATATATGGATCGAAAGGTCTCGTTGCCAGGAGCATGAATCTAACAATCATGTGATCTAATTCTCAATAATAAGCACGGATCGAATGAAAACATAATGCACATCAAAAGTTCAAGTTCACATATCTCATGCAATTCTTATCCATTTCAAATTCTATTTATATCAGGATCATCAGCATTAAAGACTCTACAAGATCATGGCAAGAAAACATCAAATAATGAGATTCGAATTTTCACCTACCTGTTATGCAGTGTGATGAAACAGTGGATTTAAGCTCCAAAAATGTCCAGATCTTCTCCTCCAACCTTGATATGAAGCTCTATGCACAAATTAACACTTGACACGGCTTGGATCTTGCTTAATTTGAGAAAACCATCTTCATGAACTTGCTTTGTATATGCACGAATCTGCACCAAATCCTTCAATCCAATGCTTGATTTGTACTCAATGATGCTCAATGAACACGATTATGCCAAAAAATTGATGTGTTATGTGAAGGATTTTGAAGTTTGAATTGAGAGAAAATTTGGAGGGAAAGAAAATTTTCAGATCTAGAATGTGATTGATCTCAAAATTCTGTTACAATTAAGCTTATATACCATGTGCTAATCACCCTGAAATTGTCATTAGGCAATGGTTAATTGAGATTAAAAAGAAATAAGGTGAATGACCAATTTGGCAAGTGTGTGGTGCATGGAGATTTTACACGTGAACAGTGCACATACATGGTTCAAAGTCACTTAAAATCATCCAAAGATCACAATGGCATTGGTATTTTTCATGTATGATCAATAGAATTTGAATTCTCCATTTTCCCTCCAAAATATACATGCATGGACAAATGATCATGTGAGTTAATTTCATGCAATGCAATGGTGGATTTGGAAAATATTGGTCATGATAAGCAATTTGCAAAAAGAGTGGTTCAATTTGGAGCTTTGGATCAAAAGTTATGGCATGTTGAACTTCCATGTACACTTTGCAATCATTTGTTCATAACTTCTTAACCATTCATCAAATGATCATGATCTTGGACTTTTTGGAAATGGGAGAGAAAGATATTCAACTTTCATGTTGACCAAAAATTCATTTGAAGCTTCTTTGATGTTGGAAAGTCAAGTTGAATGTGGACCAAAAACTTGCCATTTTTGGAAACTTGAAATTACAGGTCACTTTCCATTTTTGGAAACTTTTGATTTGACTTCAAAATCTTCAAGGTAGATGTTTGACATGATGAATAGGCCTTGTTTTAACATGAATGAGATGTCTCAAATCATTTCCCACACCTCAAAGCCTTCAATTGACTGCACAGCTGATCATATGGTCCTTAGATGACCTTGGCAATGCCTGATGAATTTGAGCCTCAACCTCTTGGGGAATTTGCTTCAAAATGGAACCATAGCTCATATAAGCTCAATATAATATCAAATGGTCCTCATCTCAAGAAAATACCATCACCTCCTGTATAAAGGAATTCCTTGAATTGCCTTGACCTGTGCTTGCTTGATGCTACAAAACAAATTTTAGATGACATATTTTTGGTGCTTTTGGTTAGTGATTAAACAAGAAAAACAATGATATAAAATGCAAGCAATTCCTGGTGATCCAAAAACCACTCACAGGGAAGCCCTACCCAAAGGAAAGGAAGGCAAGATGCTCAAAGATCCTTGAGGCTATGCAATGAAATGATATGATGCCATGAGGGATCTTAGGGACAAAATTGGGGTCTTACACCGTCAACACAACAAAACCTCCATTTTATTCCGCTCAGAACCTTTCTCTCGATCTCCACCATTCCAAACTCTGGCCGCCATCATTTTCTGACATCACTGTCGCTCATCTCTGGCAAGGCACCTTGCAACCTTGCTGCAATATCATAAACTCCACATCACAAAATCCTTCATTTTTCTCTTCAAACAATGTGATGCACCACCTGAAAAGACTAAAACTGGGAGACTTTTCTCAAATCGTACAAATGTTTATATTGTTAATAATAATCAAGACACGATGATCATAAGTGCTACGGAAAATGGCATGGAAAGAAAGCATGATTATTACTCATCTTCATAAAATGAAGACTTTTCTACTTTAGAATAGCATATTGAAGATCTAAACACAAGAAAAATTTTCTTTGCAACATGCTCTAGAGGCTTCTCAACCAAGCACAAACGCATACAACACCATGCAGCGCACTACAAGCCACTACCCACCACCACGTCTTCTTCAAGCAGCAACTGTGTACCACCGTGTAACTTTTCCCTCCGTCATTTTCGAGCTTGTGATATTTACACAACAACCCTCATCTCTTTTTTTGTTTTTGTCGGTAATGTTTTCTTTGTTCGGGATTGCGATTGTTTAGATTTGAGTTGTACATTTTTTATGTTCGTATGCAATTGCGGGATTCTGAAGTTTTTCGTTTCGTTTTGTCAAGTTTTTCTTGTTGTTTATGGTCTCTTCTATTTGTATCACATTTTTCCATTCGTTGAGCTTTGATTTGTAATGAATAATATATATGTGGGTTGTGCTATTTAAATTTCTATTTTTGTTATGCTGAAATCGGATCGAATGCGTGTTGTAACATTGTTTGCATATATGTGCGTCATGCATGGCATTTACTTTGATTCGATTCATTTGCGATGATCGCGTTAAGCGTTAGCATTTTGTTGGCTTTGTCTTGCGTATGCGTACGACATATTGCTTTCATTGTCGTAGTGTCTCATTTTACTTTAAGTATCATGTTAAAAGCCTGGCATCATATTTCTTCGCATTGAGGTTACTTGAATTTATCATTACATTATGCTATCGTTACTTTTACATTGTTAGCACTTTATTTTCCAGTTGCATTTCGACTCATTTGCAATGATGGCGTTAAGCGTTATCATTTTGTAGGAATTTTCTTGTAATTTCATGCAATATTTTTTGTCATGTTTAGTTCCGATTCAATGCGCTGTTGATAGTTAGGCATAGGGACAATTTGCATTTTTTCCTTTCGCCACTTTGCGCTTCGACGCGTGACTTTTGGTTTTTGGATTTTATATTTTGTTGCTTTTCGATTTATTTGCGATAAGCGCATAGTGCATTAGCAATTTGCAATTCGATTTGTACTAAGATACAACGATCCAACATAGTTACATTTAAATCAAATTTTAATCCTACTTTTGGTAGCCTTGCATTGCATGCACGCCTTCATGTTACGCGACATCTATTCGCATCCTTGGGTTATGATTTTGATACGTGCATGTTTCAGTTTTAATTAATTTTTCTATTCAATTGTGGTAGATGCATGTTGTAATTATTTTGGATGTGCTTCTATCCTCTTATTATGTTGTGTTTGTTTATGTGAAATTTACGATTCATTTTTTCTTTGTGGCGTTAAGTTACGCCTCGCGCTAGAGTTCGCGTCCCCATGCTAGAATTTGCGCTCCTTTTGCGATGCAATTTGTAATCATATTTCAATTCTCACCTTTCATTTATTCTTCAACCATTTTCAAAATATATTTAAATCATTTTTTATTTCATTCCGCGGTGCAAATCAATACTCGATCAACATCGAGCGTATTTTCCCGATTAAATTAAAACACCTAACTATTATTAAAATCGAAAGAAAAAGGATTGATTGGGTGTAGACCTTATCTTTCCCGAGTGTTTGGACACTGTTGTAGAGCACCCTGTTCAAACAATCATCATCCATTAAAAACACTTCCAACATGATCAAACCTCGACCCTTATGGAGTGTACTTCTTTAACCAAGTTGAATACCTATTATCTTATTTTCACAACAACTTGGAGGAAAAGGATTGATTGGGTGTAAACCTTCTCTTTCCCCAAATGTTTGGACACTATTGTATAGTTTCATGTTCAAACACTCATCTTCCGCATTAAAGCATGATAATTAATTGAATTTAGTTGGTTATCCTATAGAAGAAAAATGATTGATTTAGTGTAGACCTTCTTATTCTATGATTATTTGGATATTGGCTGTAGAGCATGATGTGTGAATAATCGTATTCCGTTAATGAACCTTTAATTAATTTTGCATACTTTTTCATAATAAATTAAAAGAAAAAGGATTTATTCGGTGTAGTCTTTCTCTCTCCCTGAGTATTTGGACACTCTTGTAATGCTCCCTATCTGAATACTTGTCTTCTGACTAAAAACGATCTCAACACATCAAACTCTTTTTTCTCGCCCCTGTGAGATCGATAACTCCTTTTCAAATGAAACATATTTCATCTTGAGTGGATGCAAAATAATGCTTCATTTTCATATGTGAGAGTGATCTAAGCAACATTTTCTCGCGAATGTTGATATTTAGAAATCCATTCAATATGATGCAAATGTCCCCTCCTTCATTATTTTAGGTAAGTAATGTTTTTCCGCCAATTGTGAAAAAATAACTTTTTCTAAAATCGACCAACAAACAAATATTTCCTATCCAGAACTAGGTAAACTTGAGTTCTCCATCGCACCCGGAGATACGTAGGAGCAAGATCTGCAATCTTGTCAGGCACATTAATAAAAATCTTTTTTGCAACCCCTTTCTTTTTTCTCTTTTTTCCTTTTGATATCTCGAAGAAAAAAATTAACATTCGCTAACATTCAATCGCAAGTTTAACTAAATGGTTCTCGTTGAGTACACCGGGCGTGAGGGGTGCAAATACCTTCCCCTTGTGTAATCGACTCCCGAACCCGATTTAGTTGCAACGAACATATCACTGTCATTCTTTTAGGGGTTTTATCGATATTTTCCCTTTCCCTTTATTGGAATAAATAAATTTCGGTGATGACTATATTCAATCATTTTTGTGAGCGTGCGACACGCCTTGCGAAGGTCGTAGTGTTTTTGAGATGCGATAGCTGGCAACTTTGTTGGGGATAATTGCTCCTACAAGAGAGAATCAAGCCTAATTTAGTTCGATTTGTGATAAATGTTAGCTTTGTTCACTTGCTTTCTTCCCCTTTATTTTTATCTCCTTTGTGTTATTACTAATATCCATTTTTGGTTCGCATGGAATTGTGGGATCCTCTGATCTTTGGCAATATGGGAGATAGAATTCTCTCTTTTCCATTATATTCTTCTTATTCATTCTTGTGCACCAACATCTTATATCTAGAGCTCTTATTCGCTTCACAGGAAAATACGAGTGTACGCGAGGCGTGTATATTTTATTATGTTCATTTAATTCACAGTGAATTGAAAATAAAAATCGAAACAAAATCATATTTCTTTATTCTGCGAGATTGGGAAACACGAGTTTTGGTGAGATCTGAGTGAATTGCACAAGAACAAAGATGAATGGTGAAAACGGCAGCTTGCACACAAAGCTTCCAATATTTGATGAAAATAATTGGAATCGGTGGATGATTAAGATACGTGTGTTGTTTGGAGCTTAAAATATTCTTGATCTCGTCAATGACAATTACACAGCGATTGCAGCAGATGCAACAGAAGCACAAAGAAATGCACATAGAGAAATGATGAAGAAGGATTATAAGGTGTTGTTCTATATCCATCAATGTGTGGATACAAGTGTGTTTGAGAATATCATTGATTCAACAATGGTGAAGGTTACGTGGAACACACGGGTACGGTGCTACGATGGTGATGCATTAATGAAGAAGGTGAAGCTTCAGTCTCTACGTAAGCAGTATGAGAATCTCAACATGAAGAATAATTAGAAGGTACCTGATTACATCTCCAGAGTGATTTTGATCATAAATGAAATGAAATCTTGTGGCGAAACTCTCTCTGAACAAGTAATCATTAAAAAGGTATTGAGATCACTTACTCCTCAGTTTGATTACATTGTTGTAGCAATTGAACACTCCAAGGACCTCGACATCATGAGAATTAAAGAGTCGCATAGTAGTCTAGAGGCATAAGAGTTGAGTCCGACTGAGAGAAACTCTGAAAGAGAGGTATAGTAGGCTCTGAAAGCGTCTTCAAGTAAGAAGAATCAAAAGAAGTCTTGATTAGAGGCCAAGAAAAGAAATGGTGGTGGTTATAAGAAGTTAGAAGCCTCCAACTCTGATGAGAAGAAACATCAGCAAGTAAAGGAGAAGTTTGACAAGAAGAAGATTCAATGTTACTGTTGTAAGAAGTTTGGCCACTTTGCTACTGATTGTTTGTCAAACAAGGAAAGATGATCAAAAGAAGAAAACAAAGCCAGAGAAGAGTCTGATGATGAACCTGTGCTATTGATGGATTCTAAATCTGATGGTGGATATTTGGTATATTGGTGGTATATGGAAACTGGCTTCTCAAATCACTTAAATGGAAATAAATAAAGGTTAATTAATTTTGACTCTATAAAGAGGACAAATATCAAATGTGCTGATGATAAGTACCTTAATGCCGAAGGAGTGGGAAATGTCAAAGTCAGAGTGAAGAGTGACAAATTTGTTATGATCAAGGATGTTTGGTATTTTTCGTAGCATGAAGAGAAATCTGATGAGTGTAGGTAAGCTAATTGAGAAAGGTTTCCAGTTACTATGAAGGACAATATCTTGAAGTTGTATGATTCTGATCAGAAGCGGATTATGCAATCTGAACATGGAAGCAGCAGAACATTCAAAGTGAATGTGAAAACAGCTAAAACTAAATGCCTTAGTGCAGAAGGTGTTGAAGGTGAAAGTGAGTTGTGGCACAAGAGATTGGGGCATATGAACTTTGGAAGCTTAGAGCGTCCTGTAACACCCCAAACTGCTTTCAGGATTATCGACTGACCCCACAAACCAACACGGGTCTTTTCAGCATGTTTTGTCCTCACTCACACGCTTCCCGAGAAACTTCCCAAAAGGTCACTCATCCAAATACTAATCCAAGTCAAGCCCGGTTAACTATGGAGTTCTTAACGGAATGAGAGGGATCCTAAGTGGTTACATGTAACACCCGAGGGCGAGGGAGTGGTTGTCGGTGCATGAGGCATGACAAGGAGACACTCCTAACATCTTCTAGGGAAAAACCAAATTCACATCGGAATGAGAGGGATCCTGAGACTGTGCAGGTATGGAATTGCATGGTTGAATGAAGGCTTATAAGGATTAATTGGTACTACCTATACCAACAAGATGCATCTTCTTTTCGGTAGCCTAACAGATAGGAACTCCATAGTTACGCGTGCTTGACTTGGGGTAGTATTTGGATGGGTGACCTCCTGGTAAGTTTCCTGGAAAGTGTACGAGTGAGGACCAAACATGCTGAAAAGACCTGTGTTGGTTTGTGGGCTCAGTTGATAATCCTGAAAGTTGCTTGAGGCATTACACGTATGAGTTCTAAGAAGCTGGTACATGGCACTCCTAAGATTGTGAAGCCTGAGAAGTCATGTGAGAAATGCATGAAAGGCAAGCAATCTAGATTTCCATTTGCATCAAAAGTGGCTCCAAGAGAAAAATATGCTTTAGAAGTTGTGCATTCTGATGTATGTGGACCGTTTGAAGTAACTTCACTTGGAGGAAACGAGTACTTTGTGTCATTTTTGGATGAGTTCACAAGAATGACATGTGTAGAACTCATAAAGTTTAAGAATGAGATGTTTGCTGAGTTTCAGATGTTCAAGGTGAAGACTAAAAAACATAGTGGTCAGAAGCTAAAAGTTCCCAGAATTCGTGGTGGAGGTGAGTACAACTCATCAGAGTTCAGAAGGTTATGTGAAGAGAATAGAGTTGAACATTAGGTGATTGCTCCATACACTCCACAACACAATGGTCTTGCTGAAAGATGAAACATGACTTTGCTTAGTATGACAAAGAGCATGCTGAAGGAGAAGAATCTCCATCACACCTTGTGGGGAGAAGATGTTGCCATTGCAGCATATGTGCTCAATAGGTATCCAACCAAGAAGCTGAAGGAAAGTGTTCCTTTTGAAAAGTGGACTGGAGATAAGTAAAGTGTGAGTCATTTAAGAGTAATTAGTTATGTTTGTTACAAACACATTCCAGGTGCTACTAGAAAGAAGTTGGATGATAGAAGCAAAGTAATTTTATTGATAGGGTACCACAGTACAAGTGCTTATAAGCTTTATTATCCAGACACTAACAAGGTGGAAGTCAACAAAGATGTCATTGTGAAGGAAACAAAAGCATGTGATTGGAACCATTCTTAATCCAACTCTGGTGCAGTGTTAACACATGAGTTAACTTCTAAAGATATTCCAGACTCTGAAAGAGAGTATGCCTCTGAAAATGAGTCTGAAGAAGACTATGAAGGAGATTCTGCCTCAGAAGATGAGTTTGAAGAAGACTCTAAAGGTGAATCTAATTATGATCCATATTTTAATGATGATCCAAAATCCGGTGGTAATCATGTCTCTGAAGGTGATCATGCTTCTGAAGGTGGTCCAGCGTTTAAAGGTAGTCCAACATTTGATATTTTTCCAGCATCTGAAGAAGATTATGAACAAGTTCAGAGGCCACAAAGTATCGGATAAATACCAAGAAGATTTGCAGATTTTGACATGTTGCAAGATACTGAGGTAAACTCTAAAGGGGAAGTCATTCAGTGCATCATGTTGGTAGACTCTAAACCAGTTGGTACTGAAGAAGCTCTAAATAAGAAAGTGTTGCTCAAGGCCATGAAAGAAGAACTTGAGGCTATAGAAATCAACAAGACTTGGGAGTTGATTGAGCTTCCAAAGAACAAAAAAGCCATCAGCGTGAGATGGGTTGACAAGTTGAAGTTGAAGCCAGATGGATCAATTGGAAAACACAAAGCAAGGTTAGTAGCTAGAGGATTTCTACAAAAATATGGATTAGATTACTTTGAGATGTTTGTGCTTGTAGCTAGGCATGGAACAATCAGATTAGTGATTGTTATAGTTGCTAATAGAAATTGGCCTCTGATGCATTTAAACGTGAAATCTTCATTTCTGAATGGTCATTTATAAGAGGAAGCTTATGTGCCACAACCTCCTAGATTTGTGAAAAATAATTAGGAAGGGATGGTGTATAAGTTACATAAAGGCTTGTATGGAGTGAGACAAGCTCCTAGAGCTTGGAATCTGAAAATTGATTCATTTTTCAAGCTTCAAGGATTCAGAAAATGTGAGATGGAGTATGGTGTTTATGTTCAGCATACATTTGATAGCAATATGATTATGGTATGTATCTATGTTGATGACATATTTCTAATAGGGAGTTGTTCATATGAAATAGTTAAGCTCAAGAAGGTGCTGACGAATGAGTTTAAGATGACTGATATAGGAAATATGGTATATTTTCATGGGATGAGATTATGTACTCTGATAAGGATATAATTTTGCATCAACTAAAGTATGAACTTGAGATTCTTAAGAAATTTGAGCTAATAAATTGCAAGTCTGCAATCACACCTCCTAAAACAAATCACAAGCTGGATTCTGATGTTGAGGGTGATTATGTTGATGCTACAAATTTTAAATAGTTGGTGGATTTATTAAGATATCTCTGTAACACTAGACCTGACATTCTTTATGCAGTTGGAATGGTGAGTATGTTTATGAACAAACCAAATTGGTCACATTACCAAGTTGTTGTCAGGATACTGAGATATATTAAGGGGACTCTAAGGTATGTAGTTTTGTTTCCTTCTGGTGCTAAATCTGATTCATCGATGATATGCTATTCAGACTCTGATTGGTATGGAGACAGTGTTGAGAGAAGAAGCACTTCTGGATATTTTTTCAAGCATCTAGAAGGTCCTATTTCTTGGTGCTCCAAGAAGCAACCAGTAGTTGCATTGTCAACCTGTGAAGCTGAGTACATTGAAGGTGTTTTGTCTGCGTGTCAAGTTGTTTGGATTATGAACTTATTGCAGGATTTGAAGATCATGATGAGCAAGCCTGTGAGGTTGATGATTGACAATAAATCAGCTATAAGTCTTTCCAAGAATTCATTGATGCATGGAAGGAGCAATCACATTAACATGAAATTCCATTTTCTGCACAATCAGGTTCAAAATTGAGCGCTTGAAGTTTTTCATTGTAGCACTCATAAGCAACATGTAGATATGCTGACTAAAGCTATCAAAACTGAACATTTTATCCATTTGAGAGATGGAATTGGTGTTGTTGATTTTAGTCTTGAATGTGGATTAAAGGAAGATGTTGAAGTGTAATCCAAATTCACATTTAAATTATCATTTCAATTTAAGTTGCATTTAAATTTAATTTGAGTTTCATTTAATTGTTCTGATGGTATAAATACTGAACTCAAGTTTTAATTTGTAACTAATTCATTTTGTAATCGTTTCAATTAGAAAGACAAAGTTAGTTAGAATTCTCCCTTTTCCATAATCTTCTTCTTCATTTTTATGCAGCAACTAATATAACATAAAATAAATTAATGATAGGCTAGTGTAAGTTTATAAAATTTAATGATCGGAAAAAAAATGTTAGTAAAGTATATCTTTTTAGTGGTAAAGAGCGGTGTAAAATCTATAGAACTCCTTCGATTCCATTTTCATTCATTTAACGCAATTGAAAAAAAAATCAACAAAGTTATGCCTACTAGATTTATGAGGGTGTTAAAAAAATTTGGCACACCGAATTTTTCATGAATTTGGTACATATGCAACGTGATATCAGATTTTTCAAAAAAACTCAGATAAAAACAACTACTAGGTTTATCAATTTACCTCAAATGTCTAGTGCAATTCCAACCTTTTAGACCAATAAATATAAAAACTTTCTACCTTGATTTATGGTATAGTTACTAGATTTTTAGAATTTATGAGAAGGTTAAAATTAAATTATTTTTTAAAATTATAAGGTTGTACTCATGGAAGTGTGGTAAAATTATCCTTTATTTTGTCCCCTCTTAAAGTTTGAGCCAGTTTTTGTATATGGAAGTTTATCATTTTTATTTTGTTGTTGTTGAAATTCTTTGTTGTTTGTCCCTTTATTGGTGAGTTTTAAGAAATATATTGAATCAAGACATCTGATAAAAAAATGTAAGAATATTATTATTTCTGGAATAATTGTTTTTCAAACATCAACTATTCTAAATTTTTTCCTAATTGGTCAAACCAACTAAATTAACTACCTTAAAACAGAGAAATAGCATGAACCATTGATGCATAGGAATGAAATGCATTCACATGAATGATCCTTAATTTTAAAAAATTGCAAACTTGAAAGCTATACAGTCACAATACATCATTCTATTCTATCTGATTCTTATAACATTCATTTAGTTGTGAGCCATAATACACAACTATTACAATGTTCTGTCAAACATTAAACTAGTACAATGTTATAATAATTAATACTTATAACAAGGTGTAACTTATAATATAGTAAAAAATTTCCTTATCGTTTCATTCTTTAATCATCCACTTATTCTCTATTCCTTTGAACAACTCCAAAATACTCAACCAATATATCAATCACAATAGGAACCAATATAATGACCGACTTTTCAATAATTGTAGCATGACCTTCTAAGTTTATCTTTCTTATTATCATCTTCCTTTGAGGAGTTAGATAGCCTTCTAAATTTGATTAGGTTCTTGTCGGAGTGTTTGACTCTACTTTTACTTATAGGTACCTTTTGACGAACAACCATATCTCTTCATCATCAGAATTCTCGTCATATCTTGTTTCACAATCACTTTGCTCATTGGTTGACGATTTTGAACTTGAAGCCTTTAGAGCAATAAACATATTTTCTACCTCATTGTCTTTACCTTTCTCCTTCTTTATCTTCTTCTCATGCTCTTTTTCATGTTTTTCCAAGAAAGTGAGTGCTTGTGCATGTTATTCTAGATTTCCAAATAAAGTTATGAGATCAAGTGTTTTAAGATCATTCGTTTCTTTGATTGCAGTGATCTTAGGTTTCCATTCCCTATTAAGACACCTCAAAACTTTATTAGTAGCAATATCATTGGAAATAGGCTTACCTAGAGCATTCAAATGATTTATAAGATATGTGAACCTCTTTTACATATCGGCAATGGTTTCACCATGCTTCATATGAAATAATTCAAACTCTTGATTTTATGTATTGATCCTAGATTGGTTGACTTCATTAGTTCCCTCATGGGAAACTTATAATGCGTCTCACATAGATTTTGTGGTTTCACAATGGGAAACACGATAATATTCATCAACACCAAGTGCAGATATGAGAATATTATGTGTCTTCCAATCATGTGACCACAATTTCTTATAATTATCATTCCATTGTGCTTCCAGTTTTGGTACGATAACACCTTCACCATTGGTCATTATAATTTGATTAGGACCATTGGTGATGACATCCCAAACACCCTTATCAACCGAGTTGATATGGATACGCATACAAGCTTTCTAAAAGCCACGATTTTCACACGTAAAAATGGGCGCTCTATTGTACGCCCCTTTAGGTTCGATAGCTATTTTCTAATAAGCGAATATTGAAGCACGGAATTAACTGGAGCTCGTGATACCACTTGTTAGATGATAGACAACGATCTAGAAGGAGGTGAATAGACACATTAATTTTTTTTTACAAAAACTATTTTGAAAATTTTAACGGCTAGCGGAAGTGAATCGAATCGTCTAAATTGAACCGCTATCGAAAATCTCGGATATGCGTATATATAGTCAAAGTATGATAATGATAACAAGTTTGATCAAAATAATTTCAATCACATTCAATTGAATGCTACTCTAAAAGTAGAGACTATTCCCAATGACAAAATACATAAAAATGTTATTGAGACGAATTATCAAACACCTTGTGTGCAATTGATTTTGTTCAGAATTTTGTGTGGTTTTGTTGATTTGAAAATCCAAACACAATCTAATAGATTGTGATCAACTCAAGAAAACCACTTTCAAAAGGTTATCAAAAAGTTTAGCCAAACGTATTGATCGCACAATCGATGAATTCAACAATTTGCAAATCAAAAGTAAAACATATATATATATATATATATATATATATATATATATATATATATATATATATATATATATATATATATATATATATATATATATATATATATATATATATATATATATATAGAGAGAGAGAGAGAGAGAGAGAGAGAGAGAGAGAGAGAGTACACAAGGATTTGCTTAGGCAGTTCCCCAATCGTTCTCGCTATGGGTATGTCTACCCTCAATTCGAACTCAAATTTAGATATGAAAATTAACCTTACTTTGAAAAATAGAATACAATAGAAATGTAGAAATCCAACCTTACAAACCATATGTTTGATTTTTATTCTAACACTTTCTCTTCCCTTGATATGTGCTTGATCAAGTCACCCAACAATACCAATTTGATCCACCGTCTCACGCTATTCCTTTGCAAGAATCATGTGTTCTTCAAAACTTTCACTCTATCGAATCCAAATTGTGAATTTTTTTAACCCAAGATTTACCAATATGATCCACTGTCTCACGCTACTCCTTTGTAAGAAAACCTCGTTCTTCAAAGCTTTCACTCGATCGGATCTAAATTGTGTAATCTTGTCCAAAACCTTCAAACTCACAATTGATCTTGAAGGAAAATCCCAACTTGGTTATCTAATTTGAAACCCTCAAAGATATTAATCCAATTTACAATTCAACAACCTAAATTGGACGTTACAAACATTGATTCTATATGGCACCCAAACAAAGAATGATTATGTGTAGTTTGTTTATGTGTATGCATGGAATGTAGGTTGAAGATTATGAGCACTCTTTGAAATCTCGGTTTCGTTTGTGATTTGACCAAAATCACTTTGTGAAATGATGCATGTATGAAGTATTTATATAGTATGCAAGTATGAGGCAAAAGGAATCCAAAAGATTTAAAAAATGATGAATTTTTGGAAAATGTGTTGCATGTGTCGACACATTCGATGCATGTGTTGACCTGTATAGTCATGTGTCGACACATACAGTCGGCACATCAAACAGAAGATACATGCTTTAAAAATGACTTAATTGTTTCAACCTATAACTCGTATGTGTCGACACATAGAAAAATGTTTCTTCTATGTGTCGACCTATAACATGTATGTGCCGACACATGAACTGTTTTTCCCATAAAAATAGTTTTAAATGCATGAAACCTTTTCTAAATCATTTCAAAATATTTTTATGCTTCCTAATGCTAAGATACGCATTAAGACTCAGAGAGATATAGTCCAATGTATATAAATGCTAAAGTATCCTAATTTTGACATCATACAAAATACATCTAGCGGAAAGTTGTACTCATAATTTCTTACAAACCAAGTCTCTTTCACACTTAGTTTATATGAATAAGTCTAATGTTACACAACCAAAGAGGCAAAAAGTTATTGATCATGAATGTAACATATATCATCTATCAAATCACTTCTTCCCTTAGATTTTCTTACATTCAACTTGTAGACTTAGTCGGATCTACCCGGTCTTCTATCTGATGTCTCGTGAACCTTCTACTTATGATAATACCTTGCTATGTGGCCTAACTTCTGGCAATGAAAACATCTTTCTAGCCCAGTATTACTGTAACAACCCATATAATATATATCTAGAATAATATCATACAAGTGTTAATAATTGGTACTGATCCAACATAAGTGCCTAATGGCATCAATATATATACATGTCCAAACTAAAAACATTAATGGAACATGTTATACAATAATGCCTAAATAATAAAAATCTAAGAACTATGTGCAATATCTTCATTGCACACAACCCCACAGCGGAAGATCATGATAAACAGCATCCCTTGAAACATCCATAAACAGCTTCTCATAGATTCAACCTGTAAGGATTACCTGAAAAATAACAACAATAGTGGGATAAGATAATAATCTCAGTGAGTTCTCCTATCCTATGGGTCCACTCGACTCTACAGGGTTTTCTAATCAATATTCAACTCATATCCGACTCAAGTCAACAAGGGAACGAAGATTTGAGCGATGGGGAAACTATCTCGCAATTGTATGGCAACATGCATCTGATTTCTCATAACTCAACCACGATCATTATTCAGATCACGAAACATCAATTCCCGAAAGGACTTACGTCTAAGCCAGGCCCGATTCATGCATACTCGTATGATTCGACTTTCGCTGTGGATATCAGGTTTCCCTATGGGACTCGAACCCACTTTTAAGAACCATCACTCATATGGGACTTTACCCACTTTGAGTCTCTTTCACCGTATGGGCCTTACCCCACTTGGGTGTCCATCTTCCCCCCATGTCCGCCATGGTTGGGGCTCAAACCCAATTGAGGCTCGAATCATTGGTCCCACATCCCAATGCTTACACGTCTAAGCATACCAATAGAGATGTGTACCATCACAGAAAAACACACATTCTGAATACATTATCGGTTTCACAAATCATTGGTTCCATGAACCATAACGAAATTCATAAATCACAGTTGACTTCATTCACCACAATACACAAATAATAACATGACATGTTCCATACAATGCGTCTCATTCTCAATCATGGCAACAATTCGTCCACAACCTCACATAAGCGTCATACGAATGAATACCATTTTCTCTTACATATATCACACATGTTCCATAACCTAGATTATCTTTCTAAGTTATTAATCAAGTTATTCTCCTAGGTTTCCTCACTCATCTTTGTAAGGTTTTTAATCATGTTATTTCACCTTCGACATAACAACCATATTTAACTTTCATCATAATATAATTCATAACATTTATAAATCACATAATATTTTATAACATGGAACAATAATAATAGCCCTTTACGTTATCTTTCTAACGCATCCGTCCGTGTCCAAAACGGAGTTATAATCCTCAATTAATTCATTAATCTATCTTAATCAAGATTTAGATTAACATTTATTCATTGCATAAGTATTCAACAACAACATCTTTGGCCTAGTGGTAAGGATTGTACAATTCTAAGGAGGTCTTGGGTTCAAACCCTATTGGTGACATA
The DNA here is from genome assembly GCF_024323335.1 of Lathyrus oleraceus. NCBI lineage: Eukaryota > Viridiplantae > Streptophyta > Magnoliopsida > Fabales > Fabaceae > Lathyrus > Lathyrus oleraceus. Next base: position 214,226,518 of record NC_066585.1, read on the forward strand.
TTTTAATTCATCAAATAATTAATTCATGTCAATAGATTGATAGTTGAAAAATTCCTACTTCTTCAAAAGCACAAACTTTATACAATCGATTGACAATAATTTTTACTTCATTTTTCACAACCAACCTCTTGGCATGGACATAAAAACACATCAACAAACTTCCAAACAACAACCACATCATTGTATCACAATAATCCAACATATGCAAGAACACCCATAGAAATATCATCAATGAAGATCCATAAAAATCCATCATACTATCAATTTCATGGTTTTACCAACCCTAATTTCTAAATCTAAAGTTCTATCTAGAACTCACCTTGGACACATGGAGATGGAGAAGATGGTGAGCAGAAAGTGGTGATAATGATGATGAAGATGACATGATGATGGTGGTTCCATGGCTTCCTTCTTCTTTTTCTCTTTTCTTCTTCCTTTCTCCCTCTTCTTCTCTTCTTCCTCTTTCTCTTTTCCTCTTTCTTTCTTTTCTTTTTCCTTTCTGATATCTCTCTTTCTCTCTTACCTACTTCTTCTTATCCTTTTCTTTCTCTTTCTCTTACCACCACACAAATATATAACATATACTTTATATATTATAATATTAGGTAGTAACATAAAATATCTCAATTGATATTTCATCTTCTAGTACCAATTGACCAATTATTAATGTTACCAAAAATTTCCTCTCTTGTACTTATTAATATTGGTCTGTCTCTTTTATTAATAATTAATATCTTAAGAGTTCACTGGTTACTCTATTGGTCCCAATTGACAACATTTAGAGCACATAGGAGCTCCAATTGTTACAACTAACAAAAGATAGAGTACACAGGAACTCAATTGATCTCAACTGACAACTAATTGAGCATTTAAAGGAATATGGGATATTACATTCTCCCCCCCTTAAATTGAAATTCGCCCCCGAATTTCCTTCACTCAACAAACAAACAAACCTTGTATCAACGTCTTAGACCAACACTTGACTTCTCTTTGATTCTAAACCTTTGACATACTCATCCTTCTAACTTGTCCTGCTGACAAATTTCCTTCTTTCATAACTCTTGAAACTTCTTGATTTCCATTATAATCTTATTCTGATATTGGATTAACATCTAAACTTGCTCCCACTTAATTCCTCTGATATACCGCTCAACATCAGTTGGTCACTTTCCTCCCAGAAACCACGACTTCCCTTCCTTGCACTAAGTTACACAAAACATAATTACGACATCTTATCTTGACTTGGTTAATCAATACTCAATAATTCTTCATAAGAAAATTTACTAATACCTTGACCGCACACAATATTGACTACTCTTCTCTTATTATTCCTTCAATAAATGTGACAAACTTGTAATCCATCTATCAATAATCTCATCAAATTCACTTGATCTGATAATGTATGCTACAAGCCCTTACTCCTACTACTTCCCTTCTCTCGTACTACTCCAATAAGATAGAACCATTAGCACGAGATTGTCTTACTCTTATCCTTACCTCCATTCTTACGAGTAACTGTCTCCCTGATCCCCATAGACTTGATTGAGCTCTTTCTTCCATCACCTTCCATTGTGATGCTTTGATTCCAATAGTGGAACACCTGGGATTCCTAGGCACTACTGTTTAGATAACAATCTTCAAAGAAACACACTTACCCTCCAGAGTGCTTACTGACCAAAATGGTACTAGAACCTTACTGACTTCCATTAGTAGAATAACTTCCTTGATGACTCACAAAAATTTAGAATAAGACCAACACTCTTTAGAAGATAGGTATCCCGGAGTTACATTACTACAACCATAAAAACATAGAACATCCAAATTCATCAGTGTTCGATGCAGCTAAACCAAATTAGTTTGACAATATCCGGTTCTGGTTACTATATTCCATATCAGATCCTCTTGTAGGGCTTTGATTCATTAAAGATTTCTACCGACACATGATCTTGACCAAAAGCAACATAACACCATCAAGAAACTTTAAATCATCAACGAGACACCACTTCTAAGGAACTTAAGCAATCTAGAGCATAACTATGAGTGTCCATACACCTCATAAAGTCACACACAATATTTCATACACATCTAGAGATAACATTTCACTTCGTATCCCAAAATCATTCATCTCAATCGTCTCGTCCCATCTTCCATAATCTTAGCTCATGCTCTTACTAATATACAGTCCGAGTTACATGTTTAACTTCAAGAATCTAATTCTTGTTCCATCTTAGAAGTAAAACTTCACAAATCCTTCCAATAGTCTAGAGCATCATTGTATACAAAAATACTACTCTCCTAGAGGTCCTCATCTGAAGGCATGAATCCAAGAAATTATTGAATGCCATATTCCGACTAATCAATTTACACCTTACTAACGCATACAATATACTGAACTAATCCCTTCCAGATCACCACTTAGTAAGTCTCTTCCAATATCACTCCTTAGGGTTCTCATTATTTGTAATAGTGATACACCTAAGAGTTACTCACACCGAATATGGTTCACTAGGTTGGTTCCCCAAACATATGACTTCTATGATATCTCTACAGACGACCAACTACGCATTACACCTTCAGAAATCCCAATTTCAAAACTACCAATCTGACTTGTGGTGACTTGTAACTCCATCCTCAATTTGTACACCCACAACGGTACACTTATGACATTTAAGACACCCTTAGCTCCAACACGGTGTGAACGTTTATACTCCGGGATCAACCAACCAAACACTCCTCAAGAAGATAAATAACAACCAGACTTCCAATAAGCCAATATTACTCTTGCAATTCAAATAAAATGCACTTAAGATGAACCTTATCATTGCCACATACTTATGACTGGAATTTTCTTCTAAACCAATACCTACTACACACTTCATCATATCGGGGTTACTTGTCTTTATGACTTGCCACGGATAATCCTCATTGTCTCCCAATAAGCTCTTGTAACATAACATATTCCACATCCTACACTTAGTCCACATGCTCCAGCTTGGCCTGTCTTTCGTTGTCTATCATCAACTCAACTTCTTAGAATACAAGACTCACGACTCAACAAATGTGTGTTACTTCGCATCTATCTCAAGACAAGAAATCTATTACACTTACTTGTGACCATAATGCTACTATCACATACTTCTCTTAATACCAATGTATAACTTCCTCCACTCCACTACATACTCTAGAAATCCTCGTTGAGAGCAATCATCAACTACAAGCCTATAACTTCGTCTTAATGAATCTTAATGGTCCCATTGTACCTTTATCTAAAATGAACCCCATTACAACGGTTGTATTGTAACATTCACACTGCTTCCACACTTTGCGTTCGCTTATCTTCCTACGGTAATTCTCCCAGTTCCAATTACAAAACCATTCTACTAGAATTCCTTAAATCTAACTTACTTCCTCTTCTCCTCAACCAAATCTCCTACAACCAAAACTCACCGGAGCTTCCATTACTATATAATGTGTGTTCTCTCTCTTTCCAACACAAACTCTTATAATTGATCCTTAGGTAACTCAATATTCCATTACAGTTTCTCACTAACACTAAACCTCTGACTAGCTATCTTGAATCTGATCTCCCTTCTAAGACTGGATATACTTGATCTATCTTCTAGCCTCCATTTGGTCCATACATGTTTCACTTGGAACAGACAACCATGTCCTCGAGTCTCTCCTTAGACTTCACCACTACTTTAGGCTCCCAACAAAACTGAATGTCCTTATCCCTCAAGTCCTTAACCACTTGCAAGATACAATTCCAAATATATATACTCCATGAAGTACTCTCATTCTTCCAAAATATTTTAGTGGCCTTATAAACTGAAACACTGATACACTACCTCACTTCCAGACCTTATGACATATGTGTAACATAACCATCCTTTCTCCTTTACCATACGGAATTACTCACAATACTTATTCCATATTAGTGAGTATATCTTACTCCACTTGCAATTCACACCTTTCTCAAAGCTCTGACAATTCATCCAATAGAGATCCTCAACTTATCAACTCTGTTAACACCACATAATCGCTTGAATGATACACTACTCTTTAATTCCATAATACCCAAATCATAACTCCTCCGAAACTTCAACCGGGCTATCCAGTTCTCCTTACTTTCTAACTCTTGGCTTGAGCCTACTCTCAAAGCACAAGGTCAACCCACACTTCGGAGTCCTCATGGTCGCTCAACCATGATCCTACCTACCATGCACATAACATTAGGTTGATCAGGCCTAATACTACATACGGTGATATTAAGAATCATGTTGGTTAAACACACATATGAGGCAGGAATAGATTTACTTATGATGTTTCAAGGCTAGGTCAAGAATCGACCTGCTCTGATACCAACTGTAACAACCCGGATAATATATATCTAGAATAATATCATACAAGTGTTAATAATTGGTACTGATCCAACATAAGTTCCTAATGGCATCAATATATATACATGTCCAAACTAAAAACATTAATAGAACATGTTATACAATAATTCCTAAACAATAAAAATCTAAGAACTATGTGCAATATCTTCATTGCACACAACTCCACAGCGGAAGATCATGATAAATAGCATCCCTTGAAACATCCATAAACAGCTTCTCATATATTCAACCTGTAAGGATTACCTGAAAAATAACAACAATAATGGGATGAGATAATAATCTCAGTGAGTTCTCCTATCCTATGGGTCCACTCGACTCTACAGGGTTTTCTAATCAATATTCAACTAATATTCGACTCAAGTCAACAAGGGAACGAAGATTTGAGAGATAGGGAAACTATCTCGCAATTGTATGGCAACATGCATCTGAGTTCTCATAACTCAACCATGATCATTATTCAGATCACGAAACATCAATTCCCGAACGGACTTACGTCTAAGCCAGGCCCGGTTCATGCATGCTCGTATGATTCGACTTTCACGGTGGATATCAGGTTCCCATATGGGACTCGAACCCACTTTTCAAAACCATCACTCGTATGAGACTTTACCTACTTTGAGTCTCTTTCACCGTATGGGCCTTATCCCACTTTGGTGTCCACCTTTCCCCCATGTCCGCCATGGTTGGGGCTCAAACCCAATTGAGGCTCGAATCATTGGTCCCGCATCCCAATGCTTACACGTCTAAGCATACCAATAGAGATGTGTACCATCATAGAAAACATACATTATGAATACATGATCGGTTTCACAAATCATCGGTTCCATGAACCATAACGAAATTCATAAATCACAGGTGACTTCATTCACCACAATACACAAATAATAACATGGCATGTTCCATACAATGCGTCTCATTCTCAATCATGGCAACAATTCGTCCACAACCTCACATAAGCGTCGTACGAATGAATACCATTTTCTCTTGCATATATCACACATGTTCCATAACCTAGATTATCTTTCTAAGTTATTAATCAAGTTATTCTCCTAGGTTTCCTCACTCATCTTTGTAAGGTTTTTAATCATGTTATTTCACCTTTAACATAACAACCATATTTAACTTTCATCATAATATAATTCATAGCATTTATAAATCACATAATATTTTATAACATGGAACAATAATAATAGCCTTTTACGTTATCTTTCTAACGCATCCGTTTGTGTCCAAAACGGAGTTATAACCCTCAATTAATTCATTAATCTATCTTAATCAAGATTTAGATTAACATTTATTCATTGCAAAAGTATTCAACAACAACATCTTTGGCCTAGTGGTAAGGCTTGTACAATTCTAAGGAGGTCCTGGGTTCAAACCCTATTGGTGACATATTTTAATTCATCAAATAATTAATTCATGTCAATAGATTGATAGTTGAAAAATTACAACTTCTTCAAAAGCACAAACTTTGTACAATCGATTACAATAATTTTTACTTCATTTTTCACAACCAACCTCTTGGCATGGACATAAAAACACATCAACAAACTTCCAAACAACAACCACATCATTGTATCACAATAATCCAACATATGCAAGAACACCCATAGAAATATCATCAATGAAGATCCATAAAAACCCATCATACTATCAACAATCTCACTATCAATTTCATGGTTTTACCAACCCTAATTTCTAAATCTAAAGTTCTATCTAGAACTCACCTTGGACACATGGAGATGGTGAGTAGAAAGTGGTGATGATGATGATGATGAAGATGACATGATAATGGTGGTTCCATGGCTTCCTTCTTTTTTTTCTTCTTTTCTTCTTCCTTTCTCCCTCTTCTTCTCTTCTTCCTCTTTCTCTTTTCCTCTTTCTTTCTTTTCTTTTTCCTTTCTGATATCTCTCTTTCTCTCTTACCTACTTCTTCTTATCCTTTTCTTTCTCTTTCTCTTACAACCACACAAATATATAACATATACTTTATATATATTATAATATTAGGTAGTAACATAAAATATCTCAATTGATATTTCATCTTCCAGTACCAATTGACCAATTATTAATGTTACCAAAAATGTCCTCTCTTGTACTTATTAATATTGGTCTGTCTCTTTTATTAATAATTAATATCTTAAGAATTCACTGGTTACTCTATTGGTCCCAATTTACAACATTTAGAGCACATAGGAGCTCCAATTGTTACAACTAACAAAAGATAGAGTACACAGGAACTCAATTGATCTCAACTGACAACTAATTGAGCATTTAAGGGAATATGGGATATTACAATTACACTCTCCTAATTGAGGCCTTTAGTTAGCGTTTCATTGGGATGGTTGAATGGGTCTAGTTCCTTGAACCTGCTTTCCTTGCCTAAGTTTCTGGAACTTTAACTTTTTGTGGGCTCGTAAACTATTTGGAAAAAAATTGTCCAAATAGATTTCCATGAAGTGTTCCCAGTCTTTCTGGATGCTTCAGGCTGCCATGAAAGTTGTGGCGTTAACTCACAATTTGGTTCTTGGTCCCCTCAACATATGGATGGAAAAAGTCACCTTCTCTTCATCACTGTACAGGGTCACCTTAAATATTTGTTTCATTCTCGTTAGCCAATATTTCACCATCAAGGGATTAAGAGTTCCTCCATATTATGGCGGATCTCTCTAATAGAAGTCCTAGAAGTTTGGATTCCCTGTCCCTTAATGTGGAGGATGATGTTATGATCGTTGCATTTGCAATTGATGCTACTATTGACGTATCACATAAGCCCAACAATCCTCATCTCTTCCCACACCTTGATCGACAATGTGTTCCATCTGCGATCTACTCTCGGTCTTCCACGTCCCCATGATGGTTCAACCATACTTTTCTCCAATCACATACATAGATATCAAGTTGATCAGATTCAATATCTAGTATCATGACATCATAAATCATGTAAATAGAACACACACAATAAGGGAAATGATTGACTACTAATGTTACATGGTTGGGTCTAGAATCGACCTGCTTTGATACCGACTGTAATACCCCAACCACATAAGATTTAGAATATTATAATTGGGATATTAATAAAGGTGGTATTAATCCATCAAAGTAGCATACAACTGACATAAGTACATGAATTCACATAAGTTATGTCAAATGTTCTTACATATACAACATGTCCAAAACATAAGAGTACTAAGAATACACAGCCGAAAAACATAATAAAAAGGAAAGTCTTCTTGCTTCCATCAAATCATATTGCCTTTCCCTTTTCTTGAAACTTGGTCATATGAAAAGATAAACAACAACATGGAATAAGATAATACTGTCTCAGTGGAGGCCTACTAAAACAACAAGTCATCTCGTTTTTTGGGTCATTCTCGACTACAAAGGATTCTACAAGGTTCTAGCATTCACATATCTTAAAATAAAACAAAGAGGATTGAGGCATAATCAGCCTCATATAATGTGGTAATGGTGATGCACTCGCTATAACATACCATGTACACCCTAGGAGATGGTTGTCCTTGTGGAACGTTAACTTCCTACTAGAACTTCACATATCAAGCCTAGTTTTACATAATCTTGTGACTTCCTACTAATCCTTTTCATCAAGTCTAGTTTTACGACGTGACCCGCCATCTTGCTCAGGTTACCCTCTTGATTATAGGATACATTCAAGTATGAACAAGGAGTCTCGGCATTCATAACATGTGTCACAATTAATTATTTCAGAACCAATACCAATGAGTGCTTACTATATTTTGGTACTTGTACGTATCCAAGATTCAATATTTGTTTCTCTTAGATTTGTGCTTTTGGGTTACCTATGGTTCTTGCTTTACCTCAAAATTATTTATTAATTATAACATCTCACATATATAAAGTATTATAAAACTTTACCACAAGATAGATCTTTAAGTTAGCTTTCTAGCAACTGGTGTCACATATATCCGAGCTTCCAAACTCAAGTTATGTTATTTTCAATTCTGCCTCACATTTTCTCACACCTGTAATCGATTACAGCTTATATAGAACTCAAAAATTCACATTTTCTACACTTGTAAGTGATAACATACTAGCTATAACAGCTTCAACTAGAACCAAAGATGAGTTTTTTTCCTGCATCCAAACAATCTCTAAGGTTCCTCTTTACCACAATCAGTTCTTAACACATAAAATTACATGGATTTAGCAATGTGAGACGACAAACAAGCATGCAACACACAATAAGTAATTGATTATAAGAATGCACAAGAATCATGCATGCAAACAAGAATCACACAACCTAAAATACCAAATTCTCACATGCAAACCCCTGTCAACCTCAAGATCAAACCTATGAATCCCACATTAATCAAGGGAGATTCTCAATTTGAGAGGAGGAGGCGGATTCTTGATGCTTTCATTCTTCTTCTTCAAGAACCTATAAGTATCTTTAACATGCAAGATGATATTTTGTCTTGATAATGGAATTTCCTTCTTCCCCCTTACTTTTTCTCTCACACGCCTACGTCACTCTCTTTATCTAATCCTCTCTTAAATTCTGGTTGGAAAGGTGTAAATGAGAATAATGAAGAACTTCTCACAAGTTTTGGCTTATAAACCTTCTCATAAAATGACCCAAATGCCCTAATATTATAATTAGATTGTCAAATACTCCCTCCGGTCTCAAATATATGCAACAAAAAATATCTCTATGATCTTAAATATAAGCAAAACAAAACCACAATTATTACATTCAATGTCATTATTCCAAATATATCCCTACTTTTTTTTTGTTGCACATTTCCATATTTTAACGATTTTCAAAATAAAAAGTAGGGGTAAAATTAGAAAGAGAGTAAGATTTAAATGCATTCAAACATTTTTCTTAAAGGGTGCACTTTTTTGTAAAGTTTTTTTATATTTGAGACCATAGGGAGTATGCCAGTAACATCTTTAACATAATAGAATGATTAAGTTCTTTAATGACATGGATTTAGATAGAAGCTATGTGATATTACAATGTTGCTCTAAGATCATGGTATGGAGAGGTAGAAATATTTTGATTTGATTTGATTTTATGTATTAAATGTTAATTAAAATAACTGATATTTTATTATTTAATTATTATAGTACAACTCTGTATTGAAGGTTCCTCGACCCATGGGTTGAAGCTAGAGAAATTCTTGGGAGTTGGAGATGTGATACTTTTTCATATCATTTACGAATTATCTTTGATTCAATTTTAAACACTCTAGTATATCATTAGCGTCTAAAGTCTTTGTTAGATCATGAGTATGAATATCACATCTAACTTTTACAATTCAACCACCACCTTTTGACATTGATTTCAAGTTAAAAGGGAACTTGGTCTTTTTTCTATAAGTGACTCAAGAACTATATTGTTCTTATAATTTCCTCTTCTTTCACAATCAAGCATTAGTTTATCGCACACGTCTCTTATGTCATTGGATGTATCATAATGAATGGTTACTATAATAGTATGGTGTTGCCCGTCAATACTTTGTGTATAGGCATGACAACAGGGCGGGTTGGAGACGGTTTTTACCTCCCCTAAATTCAAATCCGAGTCTCAAAACAATTCATGTCCCCCCCCCCCCCCCCCCCAAAAAAAAAAATTCAAATCCAAACTCGTCATAAACGGGTTCGAGTTGGATTTGAGTATCCTCGCCCCGCCACCATCTATTTAGTGAAATTACTTTTTTAATAGAAATATTCTTTTTTTCAAAATAAAATTACATTATAAATAAAAAGATAAAAAAATCTCAAAATTTTATGCATAATTTTAAATATTTTAAATAATAAATACAAATCAAAATATCAAAACAGTAATCATATATTTAAATTTCAAAATATCAAAGTTAAAATAATAAAGCACATAATAACATAAATGAGACGAGTTCGAGGTGGATACTAGTATCCCCATTACTCGACTCGTCCCCATATTTTATAAACATGAAAAATCCAAATTCAAACCTAAACTTAGCCAAAACGAGTTTTTCCTATTAAATTTGAGACGGATTTAAATGAATACCTACAAATATAGGTTATGTTGTTGTACCTTGTGTTTGTGATAAATATGTGATAATATTTATGATGGAAATTGTCTATCATATATAACATAAAATAAATTAATGATAAATTTATAAAATTTAAATAATCTGAATAAAAATATTAGTAAAACATATCTCTACCATTGTAAAAAACAGTGTAAAATCTTCCGAAACTCCCTCCATCTTTTCATTTTCATCCATTCAAGAGAACTGGAAAAAAAATCAACAAAGTTATACCTAGCAAATTTATGAAGGTGTTGAAAAATATGGTACACCGAATTTTTCATAAATTCGGTACATATGCAAGACATGACGTTGGTTTTATTTATAAAAAAAAAACCCGAAACAACATTTTTATCAATTTGCCTCAAATAGCTGGTGCAATTCCAACGTTTTCGACCAATAAATGTGAAAACTTTCTACCTTAATTTATGCTATAGCTATTGGATTTTCGAGATTTATAAGAAGGTTAATAATAAATTTTAAAAAATTATAAGAGCGAGTTTGGATGAAACATTTTAATGAAGAAAAATAATTTTATGAAAAAATTTGAAAAATTTGACCAAATTCTATTATTTAAATAAAAAATATGAAAAAATATTTTATTAATATTAAATTTAAAGAATTTAAATGACATCAAAAAAGTAAAAAAAATTCAAATGCTTCTTCACTCTATAAGTTTTTGTTTATTATTAATTTTTCAAATTTTGCAAGACGGTTTCATATTTTATAAAGTTTTCAAATTCACCTTTAAAATTATCAAAAAATTACAAATAAATTTTTAATAATTTTTGAATTTATAAATTAATCTTTTTAAATATTCAAAAATTATAAAATGATCTCTATTTTTCATCTTTTAAATTTGATCCAAAATTTTAAAATTTATGAAAATGACCTAAAAAATTTAACAACGAATCAATTTAACAAAATACACAAAAATGCTATTGAGACAAATTATCAAACACCTTGTGTGCAATCGATTTCTTTTAGAATTTTATGTAATTTTGTTGATTTTCAAATCCAACCACAATCTAATAGATTGTGATCAACTCAAGAAAACCTCTTTTAAAAGGTTATCAAAAAATTTAGCCAAACGTATTCATCGTATAATCAATGTATTCAATAATTTACAAATCAAAAGTAAAAGAGAGAGAGAGAGAGAGAGAGAGAGAGAGAGAGAGAGTACACAAGGATTTCCTTAGGAAGTTCCCTAACCGGCCTCGCTATGGGTACGTCTGCCCTTAATTCGAAATTGGATTGAGATATGAAAATTAACCTTACTTTGCAAAATATAATACAAGAGAAATGTAGCAATCCAACCCTATAAACCATATGTTTGATGTTGATTCTAACACTTTCTCTTCCCTTGATATGAGCTTGATCAATTCACCAAACAATACCAATTTGATCCACCGTCTCACGTTACTCCTTTGCAATAACCCTATGTTCTTAAAAGCTTTCACTCTATCGAATCCAAATTGTGAATTGTCTTAACCCAAGATTTACCACTATGATCCACCGTCTCACGCTATTCCTTTGTAAAAAATCCTCGTTCTTCAAATCTTTCACTCTATCGGATCCAAATTGCGAAATCTTGTCCAAAACCTTCAAACCCGCAATTGACCTTGAAGGAAAACCGCAACTTGGTTTTCTTATTTGAAACCCTTAAAGATCTTAACTCAATTTGCAATTCAACAACCTAAATTGGACGTTAAAAACATTGATTCTAGATGGAACCCAAATAAAAAATGATTACGTGTAGTTTGTTTATGTGTATGCATGGAATGTAGGTTAAAGATGATGAGTACTCTTTGGAATCTCGGTTTTCTTTGTGATTTTATCAAAATCACTTTGTGAAATGATGCATGTATTAAGTATTTATATGTATACAAGTATGGGGCAAAAGGAATGCAAAAGATTTGAAAAAATCATGAATTTTTGGAAAATGTGTTACATGTGTCGACACATTCGATGCATGTGTTGACCTGTATAAGTCATGTGTCGACACATACAATCGGCACATCAAACATAAGCTACAGGATTTAAAAATAACTTACATGTGTCGACCTGTAACTCGTATGTGTCAACACATAGGAAAATGTTTCTTCTATGTGTCGACCTATAGCATGTATCTGTCGACACATGAACTGTTTTTCCCATAAAAACCAGTTTTAAATTCATGAAACCTTTTCTAAATCATTTCAAAATGTTTGCATGCTTCCTAATGCTAAGATGCACACTAAGACTCAGAGATATATCTTCCAATATACATATATGCTAAAGTATCCTAGTTTTGACATCATACAAAATACATCTAGCGGAAAGTTACACTCACAATTTCTTCCAAACCAAGTTTCTGTCACACTTAGTTTATATAAATAAGTGTGATGTTCCACAACCAAAGAGGAAAAAATATATTGATCATGAATGTAACAAATATCAGCTATCAAACCACTACTTCCCTTGTATTTTCTTACATTTAACTTATAGACTTAGTCGACTCTACCGGGTCTTCTCTCTGATGTCTCGTGAACCTTCTACTTATGATAATCCCTCGTTATATGGACCAGCTTCTGACAATGAAAAAATCTTTCTAGCCCAGTCTTACACTTTCCCAATTGAGGCCTCTAGTTAGTGTTTCATTGGGGTGGTTGAATGGGTATAATGCCTTGAACCTGCTTTCCTTGCCTAAGTTTCTGGAACTCTAACTATTTGTGGGGCCGTAAACTATTTGGAAAATACTTGTTCAAAAATATTTCCATGACGTGTTCCCAATCTTTCTGGATGATTCAGGCTTCCATGAAAGTTGTCGAGTTAACTCACCATTTGGTTCTTGGTCCCCTCAAAATATGGATGGAAAAACTCACCTTCTCTTCATCAGTGTACAGGGTCACCTGAAATATCCGTTCCATTCCTGTTAGCCAATATTTCACCATCAAAGGATTAAGACTTCCTCCATATTATGGCAGATCTCTCTAATAGAAGTCCTAGAAGTTTGGATTCCATGTCCCTTAATATGGAGGGTGATGTTATGGTTGTTGCATTTGCAATTGATGCTACTATTAATGCATCACATAAGCGTAACAATCCTCATCTCTTCCCACACCTTGATCAAAAATGCGTTCTATGTGCGATCTACTCTCGGTCTTCCACGTCCCCATGGTGGTTCAACCATACTTTTCTCCCATCACGTACATATATATCAAGTTGATCATATTCAATATCTAGTATCATGACATTATAAATCATGTAAATAGAACACACACACAAGAAGGGAAATGATTGACTACTAATGTTACATGGTCGGGTCTAGAATCGACTTGCTTTGTACCAACTGTAATACCCCAACCACATAGGATTTAGAATATTATAATTGGGATACTAATAAAGGTGGTATTGATACATCAAAGTAGCATACAACTAACATAAGTACATGAATTCACATAAGCTACATCAAATGTTCTTACGTATACAACATGTCTAAAACATAAGAGTACTAAGAATACACAAATGAAAAATATGATAAAAAGGAAAGTCTTCTTGCTTCCATCAGTTCATATTGCATTTCCCTTTTCCTGAAACTTGATCATATGAAAAGATAAACAACAACATGGAATGAGATAATAATGTCTCAATGGAGACCTACTAAAACTACAAGTCATCTCGGTTTCAGGGTCATTCTCGACTACAAAAGATTCTACAAGGTTCTAAAACTCACGTATCTTAAAATAAAACAAAGAGGATTGAGGCATAATCAGCCTCATATAATGTGGGAATGGTGGTACACTCGCTCTAACATACCATGTACACCCTAGGAGATGGTTGTCCTTGCGGAATGTTAACTTCCTACTAGAACTTCACATATCAAGCCTAGTTTTACATAATCTTGTGACTTCCTATTAATCCTTTTCATCAAGTCTAGTTTTACAGTGCGACGCACCATCTTGCTCAGATTACCCTCTTGATTATAGGAGACATTCAAGTATGAACAAGGAGTATCGACATTGATAACATGTATCTCAATCAATTATTTCAGAACCAATGTCAATGAGTGCTTATTATATTTTGGTACTTGTACGTATCCCAGATTCAATATTTTTTTTCTCTTAGATTTGTGCTTTTGGGTTACCTATGGTTCTTGCTTTACCTCAAAATCATTTATTAATTACAACATCACACATATATAAAGTATTATGAAACTTTACCACAAGATAGATCTTTAAGTTAACTTTCTAACGCAACGGGTGTCACATATATCTAAACTTCCAAACTCAAGTTATCTTATTTTCAATTATGCCTCACATTTTCTCATACCGGTAATCGATTACATACTAGTTGTAATCAATTACAACCCATATATAACTAAAAAATTCACACTTTTTACACTTATAAGTGATAACAAACTAGCTGTAATCGGTTACAGCTTTACCTAGAACCAAATATGAGTTTTTTTCCTGCATCCAAACAATCTCTAAGGTTCCTCTTTACCACAATCAGTTCTCAACACATAAAATTACATGGATTTAGAAATGTGAGATAACAAACAAGCATGCAACACACAATAAGTAATTGATTATAAGAATGCACAAGAATCATGCATGCAAACAAGAATCACACAACCTAAAATACCCAATTGTCACATGCAAACCCCTAATTTTGGTCTACCCCAAGATCAAACCTATGAACCCCACATTAATCAAGGGAGGTTCTCAATTTAAGAGGATGAGGAGGAGGGAGAGGATTCTTGATGCTTTCACTCTTCTTCTTCAAGAACCTATAAGTATCTTTGACATGCAAGATGATAGTTTGTCTTGATAATGGAATTTCCTTCTTTCCCCTTGCTTTTTCTCTCATTCGCCTACGTCACTCTCTTTATCTAATTCTCTCTTAAATTCTGGTTGGAAAGGTGTAAATGAGAATAATGAAGAACTTCTCACAATTTTTGGCTTATAAGCCTTTTCATAAAATGACTCAAATGCCCTAATATTATAATTAAATGGTCAAATACTCCCTCTGGTCTCAAATATATGCAACAAAAAAATATCTCAATGGTCTTAAATATAAGCAAAAAAAAATCCATAATTATTACATTCAATGCCATTATTCCAAATATATCCCTACTTTTTTTTACACATTTCCATGTTTTTAACGATTTTAAAAGTAAAAAATAGGGGTAAAATTAAAAAGAGAGTAAGATTTAAATGCATTCAAACATTTTTCTTAAAGGGTGCATTTTTTTTGTAAAATTATTTATATTTGAGACCAAAGAAGTATGTCACTAACATCTTTAATATAATAGAATGATTAAGTTTCTTAATGATATGGATTTAGATAGAAGCTATGGGATATTACAATGTTGCTGCTCAGAGATCATGGTATCGAGAAGGATAAATATTTTAATTTCATTTCATTTCATTTTATGTATTAAATGTTAATTAAAATAACTGGTATTTTATTATTTAATTATTATAGTACAACTCTGCATTCAAGATTCCTCGATCCATGGGTTGAAGTTGGAGAAATTCTTGGGAGCCGGAGATGTGATACTTTTTCATATCATTTACGAATTATCTTTGATCTGATTTTAAACGGTCTAGTATATCACAAACGTCTAAAGTCTTTGTTAGATCATGAGTGTGAATATCACATCTAACTTTTATAATTCAACCACCACCTTTTACACTTATTTCAACTTAAAAGAGCACTCGATCTTTTTGCTATAAGTGACTTAAGAACTATATTGTTCTTATAATTTCCTTTTCTTTCACAATCAAACATTAGTTTGTCGCACATGTCTCTTATGTCAATGGATGTATCAGAATGAATGGTTATTATAATAGTATGGTGTTGTCAATCAATACTTTGTGTATAGGCATGGCAACGAGACGGGTTGGGGACGGTTTTTACCTCCCCTAAACTCAAATCTGAGTCTCAAAATAATTCATGTTCCTTCCCCCAAATCATTCCAACGTTTTCGACCAATAAATGTGAAAATTTTCTGCCTTAATTTATGGTATAGCTACTGGATTTTTGAGATTTATAAGAAAGTTAACATTAAATTTTTAAAAATTATGAGAATGTGTTTGGATGAAACATTTTAATAAAATAAAATAATTTTTTGAGAAAATTTGAAATGATTTGATCAAATTATATTGTTTGAATAAAAAATATGGAGAATTGTTAAAATAATGTAAATTTATGAAATGTTTTATTAATGTTAAATCTAAAGAATTTAAATGAAATTAAAAAAAGTAAAGAATTTGAAATTGCTTCTTCACTCTATAATTATACATGTTTTTGTTTATTATTAATTTTTCAAATTTTGTAAGATGGTCTTCATATCTTATAAGGTTTTCAAATTCACTTTTAAAATTTTCAAAAAATTACAAATAAATTCTTAATAATTTTCAATTTTATAAATTAGTCACTTCAAATATTCAAAAATTGCAAAATGATCTCTATTTTTCATCTTTTAAATTTGGCCCAATTTTTTAAAATTTATGAAAATAATCTTAAAAGTTTAACAACGAATCAATTTAATACTCAATCCAAATAAAAGAATTGAAAAATGAATGGATTTCAATTGCTTAGAATTTTGAATTCCTTAAAAATTCTCAATTATCTCATCCAAACACATTCTAAGGGTGTGAGTTATAGCTCATAGAAGTATCGGGTAAAATTCTCCTTTAGTTCCCTCTCTTAGAGTTTGGGACAATTTATTTTTTAATTTTCACCATTAGTATCCGGTCTAAAGAACCTATTAATCTGATTCGGGAGTCAATTTTGTCATCAATTGGTTTCAACCACCTCTATGGTCTTAAATATAAACAAAATAAAACCACAATTATTACATTCAATGTCATTATTCCAAATATATCCCTATTCTTTTTTGTTGCACATTTTCATGTTTTTAACCATTTTCAAATTAAAAAATAGGGGTAAAATTAAAAAGAGAGTAAGATTTAAATGCATTCAAATATTTTTCTTAAAGAATGCATTTTTGTAAAGTTTTTTATATTTGAGACCAGAGGGAGTAGGTAAGTAACATCTTTAACATAATAGAATGATTAAGTTCTTTAGTGACATGGATTTAGATAGAAGCTATGTGCTATTACAATGTTGCTCTAAGATCATGGTAAGGAGAGGTATAAATATTTTGATTTGATTTGATGTATTAAATGTTAATTAAACAAACTGATATTTTATTATTTAATTATTATAGTACAACTCCGCATTGAAGGTTCCTCGACACATGGGTTGAAGCTAGAGAAATTCTTGGGAGTTGGAGATGTGATACTTTTTCATATCATTTACGAATTATCTTTGATCCAATTTTAAACACTCTAGTATATCATAAGCGTCTAAAGTCTTTGTTAGATCATGAGTGTGAATATCACATCTAACTTTTACAATTCAACCACCACCTTTTGACACTGATTTCAACTTAAAAGGGAACTTGGTCTTTTTTCTATAAGTGACTGAAGAACTATATTGTTCTTATAATTTCCTCTTCTTTCACAATCAAGCATTAGTTGTCGCACATGTCTCTTATGTCATTGGATGTATCAGAATGAATGGTTACTATAATAGTATGGTGTTGCCAGTCAATACTTTGTGTATAGGCATGGCAACGGGGCGGGTTCGGGACAGTTTTTACCTTCCTTAAACTCAAATTTGAGTCTCAAAACAATTCATGTTCCCTCCCCCAAACCCAATCGAGGATAGATAATTCAAATCCAAACTCGTCATAAACGGGTTCGAGTTGGATTTTGGTATCTTCGCCTTGCCACCATCTATTTAGTTAAATTATTTTTTTAATAAAAATATTATTTTTTTTCAAAATAAAATTACATTATAAATAAAAAATAATTTTTTTTTAAAATTTCATTAATAATTTCAAATATTTTAAATAATAAATATAAATCAAAATATCAAAACAGTAATCATATATTTAAATTTCGAAATATCAAAGTTAAAATAATAAAGCACATAATAAAATAAATGGGACGAGTTCGAGGTGGGTACTAGTATCCCCATTACTCGACTTGTCCCTATATTTTATAAACAGGGAAAATTCAAACCTGAAACCTAAACTTAGCCAAAACGAGTTTTTCCTATTAAATTTGAGATGGATTTGAGTGAATACCTACAAAGATAGGTTATCTTGTTGTACCTTGTGTCTATGATAATATTTATGATGGAAATTGTCTATCATATATAACCTAAAATAAATTAATGATAAATTTATAAAATTCAAATAATATGAATAAAAATATTAATAAAACATATCTCTACCAGTAAAAAAAAATGGTGTACAATCTTCTGAAACTCCATCTTTTCATTTTCATCCATTTAAGACAATTGAAAAAAATCAACAAAGTTATACCTAGCAAATTTATGAAGGTGTTGAAAAAATATGATACATCGAATTTTTCATAAATTCGGTACATATGCAAGACATGACGTTGGTTTTTTTTATAAAAAAAAACTCCTTAAAAACAACGTTTTATCAATTTACCTCAAATAGCTGGTGTAATTCCAACGTTTTCGACCAATAAATGTGAAAAGTTTCAACCTTAATTTATGATATAGCTATTGGATTTTTGAGATTTATAAGAAGGTTAATATTAAAGTTTAAAAATTATAAGAATGTGTTTGGATGAAATATTTTAACGAAGGAGAGTAATTTTTTTGAAATAATTTGATCAAATTTTATTATTTGAATAAAAAATATGGAGAATTGTTAAGATGATGTAAATTTATAAAATATTTTATTAATATTAAATTTAAAGAATTTAAATGACATCAAAAAAGTAAAAAAAATCAAATGCTTTTTCACTCTATAATTATACGAATGTTTTTATTTATTATTAATTTTTTAAATTTTGCAAGATGGTTTCATATTTTATAAAATTTTCAAATTCACCTTTAAAATTATCAAAAAATTATAAATAAATTCTTAATAATTTTTGAATTTATAAATTAATCCCTTTAAATATTCAAAAATTGTAAAATGATCTCTATTGTTCATCTTTTAAATTTGGCCCAAAATTTTAAAATTTATGAAAATGACCTCAAAAATTTAACAACGAATCAATTTAATGTTTCATCCAAACAAAAGAACCGAAAATGAATGGATTTCAATTGAATTATTGAAATTGTTTAGAATTTTGAATTCCTTAAAAATTCTCAATTATCTCATCCAAACACTCTCTAAGGGTATGAGTTATAGCTCATGAAAGTATTGGATAAAATTCTCCTTTAGTTGCACCTCTCTTAGAGTTTGGGACAATTTACTTTTTAATTTTCACCATTTTCACCATTAGTATCCGGTTTACAAAATCGACTAATCCGATTTGGGAGTCAATTTTGTCATCAATTGGTTCCAACCCTCTCTCAATTATAGTTGCGGAAGATCGAAGAGTAGTCCTCCCTCCTGGACCAACTTACAATAGATAGTTTGGAACAATTTTAGAATATAAAAGTTTACCATTTTGATTTTGTTGGTGTTGAAATGGCTATTATGTTTGTCCCTTTATTGGTGAATTTTGAGAAATATATTGAATCAAGACATTACTATTTCTAGAATAAAAAAGTAAGAACGTTACTATTTCTAGAATAACTGTTTTTCAAACATCAACTATTCTAAGTTTTTTACTATTTGGTCAAACCAACTGAATTAACTACCTTAACACGAAGAAATAGCATGAACCATTTATGCATAGGAATGAAATGCATTCACAAGAATGATCCTTAATTTTAAAAAATTACAAACTTGAAAGCTATATATAGTCACAATACATCATTCTTTTCTATCTGATTCTTATAACATTCATTTAGTTGTTAGCCATAATAACAACTATTACAATGTTGTGTCAAACATTAAACTATTACAATGTTATAATAATTAATACTTATAATATAGTAATGAGAAATGTCCTTATGGTTTCATTCTTTAATCATCCACTTCTTCTCTATTCCTTTGAACAGCTCCAAAATATTCAACCAATATATCAGCCACAACAGGAACCAAGTCCTTACAAGGCACACCTTTCTTATAAACTTCACCAAGATGAGAATCACTTCCAATTCTCCCACCAAGGAAAATATCAGCACCTTCAACAACTTTACCATTCTCATCTCTAGTCATGCATCCCATAAAACCAATATCAGCAACCTGAACCTGACCACATGTGTTAGGACAACCAGTCCAATGCATTCTAACTGGTCTTGCTACTGCCACTTGTCTCTCAACTTCTTCTGTCACTTTCAAAGCTCTTGCTTTTGTCTCGATTATCGCTTGGCCGCAAAACTGGTTACCGGTGCACGCTACGAGTGTTTTCATTAGGATGGATGGTTCTGGTGAGAATTTTTGCTTCAAGAGTGGCTCTTTGAGTAATGCATCAAGTTTTGAGTTGGCTACATTTGGAATTATTATGTTTTGTTCCACGGTTAGTCGGAGTTCGCCTGATCCGTATTCGTCCGAGATACGCGCTAGCTCGTCCATTTCGTCGGCTTGGATTCTACCAACTGGAATGTGGAGGCCAACATAGCTTAGACCTTGTTGTTTCTGTGGATGAACACCTAAGATGTCTCTTCTTTCCCATTGTTTTTGAACTAGTTCCTCTTTGGATGCTCTCTCTAGTTTCTTCATTGGCATTCTTTTTTCAACCTCTGACCTAAATACTTCTATCCCCTGCAAAAAATTCTTCAAATGAGCAAAACTTCTATAATCTCTAAAATTGAAAATTTTATGTTTCTTTAGTGACACTAATGTTCAGCGGTGTCAGTTCAGTGGTAAGAGTTTGAACCTATAACCTCGAAGGACCGAAGACTATTGTAAAATAGTTTTTAGTGCGATTTAATCGACGACAAACCTACAAATGAATCATCTCATTTATGTATATATTTGCTACTAAAAGAAAAGTGGTAGTAACTTACAAGTTCATCAATCAACCACATCATTCTGGTTTTCTGTCTATTCCCTCTTGTGCCAAGATCTCTATAGGTCTCAAGAACAGCTTTACAAAGTGGAATAACATCATCTGCAGAGACCCAAGCGTCAAGCGGAACAGCTTCCGCGCATCGCTTGGGGCTAAAGAAACCCCCCACCAACAAATTGAATCCAAATCTACCTTCCTCATTCTTAGCAGGCATGTAAGCAAGATCATTAATATGCGGATGCTCGAAAAGATCATGCGAACCTATCACACATACATTCCACTTCCTCGGCCTACACATATATCATCAAAATTAAACGAGACTTATTTGAGTTTATCTACTGACATAAACACTCGTCATAAAAGTGTAGACTTACAAGTTTGTTATGGTTGTGTTGCCAAGTGAGTTTGCAGTGATGAATTGTGATAACAAATTTGTGTAAGGTCTTGTATCAACAATCTCATAAGGGTCAATACCAGCAAGAGGGTTACCAACAGGGTTTCTCACATTGTCCATTCCACTTTGTAAGCTTGTCAATCCAACCTCAGCAAGACCCTTCAGAATTTCAGGTACATCAGGTAACACTACACCTCGTATTTGCCAATTCTGTCTTGTTGTAACATCAGCACACCCATCTTTGCCGTATTTTCTAATCACACTCGCTAAGTATCGTGTTTGAGCACTCGTCGTTACTCCATTCGGAAGCTTCAGTCTCATCATAAATCTACCATCTAGTATAAAGTGTAGAAAGAAAGTAAAAAACTAAGTTTGAATTTGAGTTAACTTGTAAAGAAAGTAAACAAAAAAAACAAAAAGCTTACAATGATGTTTTCTTCTGTGAAAAAGGCCAAGCCATTTGAGTCTAACATCGATATCATCTTTGGTGAGTTTAGAGCTTTCGATATCTTCAAGAGACATATTAGCCAAATCATCGATTCCACCTTCCATGAAAAGCTTCATGGGCTCTTTCTGAATCTTGATTTTTTCCTGAGGATTGATGCCTCCTCTGTATTCTTCCTTCAAGACCCAGTAGCCATCTTTTTCCTCGACTCTAGGGTCCAACCTTGATGCATCGAGTTGTGTTGAAAGAGGTGCAAGTGATGGAGTTGCAGCTGATAGCTTCCATGTGTGTTTGGGACGAGAGATGGAGGGAGGGGTGAGAAAACGAACAGAGAAGGAAGACATTTGAACTTGGAAGGATGGAAAAGAGAGTGTGTTGGGAAAGAGAGAAATTTGGACATTTTTGTAGGATGAGATTATGAGGAAGAGAATGAAATGAGGACCTTACGAGTAAGCAAGAGGTTGTTTGTGAACTACATGATGGTCCTTTGGTTGATGCTAAGGGTCGCCTTAGTATGTAGTGATTGAGGATGATTGTCCTTACTTGTCCTAAATTATTTGTAAAGTCACATGTTGTGCCAAAGTCAAAATAAAAAGGTTCACTACATTAATGAATATAAAATGATGTGGCAACTCATTAATCATTTGTATAAATTGTTTAATCATGATGTTACATTTCGATAATTTGTTTTTACTAATAGTATGTGGCTAGAGTTTCAGCTACTAAAGATGAATAAGATGAATAATATTAACTGATATGGTTAACCGGAATTAAATGTCTGTTAATTTTTAAATATATATTTGAATACAAAGTTTATAGTTAATAATATTATTTATATTTCAAATAAAATACGTTTTTTTGAAATAATTAGGAAAATTGATATGACATTGTCTAGTCATTTGTTCATTTACATGTATTGGTGATGGTTTTTAGAGAGTTCCATCATCAATTATTCTTTGATAGTTGTAAGTTGGTGTACCTTAAACTACCAATAACCTAGTTTAGACTGACTCGAATTTATCATATGTTGTGAAAGTCATTGGATTTTTTTATCATGACTTCAACTTTGTCTTTTGAAAATCGAAATGTATTGTGATAATTCTCTTCTACCTTAAAGAAATTAAATCAGAGGAGGGAAAGGCAGGGTAGTTGGGGTGAGTTGAGGCAAGCATATGGCTAGCACCTATCGCCGTCCAAAGTTGGGGTTACAGACGTCCATAGATCATAATGTGTGTTCATTGGTTATATCTTCCACTCTTTTGTCGAATCATTCGACCTCTATTGGACTAGGGTAAAAATCATTTGTTGCCCACTCACGAAATATGAGATTGGCGTATCCTTGGGCACTACATTGAGGCTCAGTCAAAGGAGGGAAACCATGTCCTCCCGAAGAAAATGGGGGGAAATAACATTTTCACGCTCTTAAGAGGGGTGGAATAATCACCTAATGTGTCCAAGGATTCAGGTCCCATAGACCTCTATAAAATCCTCAATCGTAGAGTTGAGAAGGACATTCAATTCAGTCTAAAATAACATAGATATAAAGCTTCTGACAATCCATGTGTGACCTTCCTCTATATCAACAACAACAACCCTAAAACCCTCAGAAAATCCTACACAATTAGGGGTTATCACTCATTGTAAATTTACCAAGTAAATCCACCAATATCCCATTATATGGTTCAATGATTGTAGTATATAATCTAATGTGCTTATTGACCTCATTGAATATGATATCGGTTGAACTAATTTGGTAGATCAAACTCATTTACACGTTACAACTCACCATATCTTTTGAGGTGACCCATTAGGTAAGTCTAATTTTTATGTTAGGGCGTCAATCGGATTTGAAGCTCAATGATGTATTTTCATGTGTTATTGGAAGATCTTTTTCCCTAAGTTCTCTTAAGATAAGGTTTAAATATTTGATTAAGGTGTTGATCTTCTACTATTGTAGATAAGGTCAAATATGTATTAATTATATAACAATTGTAGAAATTTAATGTTTTTAATTTTGAAAAAAGCCAATAAAAATATTATTACTAAATTAAGACTATCTCAGAAGAAGGATTACAAAAGATAGTGCCAACAAAAGTGAACTTACAACATACAATATTCAGAGACGGGAACAAACAAATACAAGACATCAAAAGTTGATGTGCCTTAAGCAACTTAAAGGGTTGAACCTCCAAATATTTAAGACATGCTTAAAGTTGTTTTTTTTTACCTGAGCCACCACTAAGTCGTGATTTTGATTTAACAAAAATCTCCACAACTAATGATTTTTTCTCACCAAATAATCTCTTATTTCATTACTTTCGTAAAACACAAGCAATCGTCAATCAAATGACATGAAAGTCTTTGAGAATCTCCTTTATATAAGAGATAAGGATGGAAAAAAATATGTTTGAACCCTTGGGTCATTAGGATATGCACAACAAATGTCCAGTCACTTCAAAATGTTGTATCATATCCCCAAACAAAGAGCACTCGAAAAATATGTGACTTAAATGTTCATTCTTTCTACAACCTCTTAAGCATCTTAAAGATTCATTATTAAAGATCCAACATTGATTCAAGTTGTATTTAATTGTAAGTCTATTACATAAGAGTTTCCATGAGAGCAAGGAAACTTTCATTAGAACTAACTCGTTCCAAACACTATCAATAAGGACTATATAATCAGCCTCTAAATCCTAGGTAAGTACTCGTCAATCAAATGACATGAAAGCCTTTACGAATCTCCTTTGTATCAGAGATAAGGCTGCAAAACAGAGATGTGTGAACCCTTGGGTCATTAGGATATGCAAAACAAATGTACAACCGCTTCAAAACATTGTATCATATCCCCCCAAAGAAATAGCACTAAAAAAATTAGGTGACTTAAATTTTCATTCTTTCCGCAACCTCCTAAGAATCTTAAGGAATCATTGCTAATGATCTCACATCGATTCAAATTTTCTTTAATCAAAAGCCTATTACATAAGAGTTTCCATGCAAACAAGGAAACTTTCAACGGGACTAACTCTATCTAAACACTGTCAATAAGGACTCGAGAATCAACCTCTAAATCTTGGGTAAGCATTCAATAAATATTTTTGACATGATTCTCACCATCAATAATAAGAAACCAAATTCATATGTCTACTTTGATATCTTACAAAAAAATGTCTCAAAGACAATACAAAAATCTAAAAGTAATTCTTCCTTCCATGCAAATAGACTGTGTATCCGCCTCCAACAATCACCATTCACCTCCCACCCCCATCTGCACATATCAGTCACCGACGCCTTTTTAACTTGAGAAAGTTCATACAACTTAATGAATTTATCTCTCAACAATGTTCCATACATCCCAAAATCTTTCCAAAAGTAAGTGATTTTGTCATCCCCACCTCCCTAAAAAGATACTCTTAAAACCACTTATCCTTAGACACACCTACTCCTTCTCTAATAAAATTCAAATTTTTCCATCACCTTGACGTCTTTCTCCCACCATCTTACACCTTATTTTACACTACCATATTTATGTATCATAACTCTAAACCACAAACCCTATTAATCTAATATAAGTCTCCGACATCATTTTCCTATAAGAGAAATTTGAACTCATGTATCCTCCTCATCCCTAAGCCTCCCTCGTCTCGATCAAGAAAATATTCAATTTTAGAAATAATAACTACTATAGCCTTGAAGAAAGAAAGAAATTAAATTGGGAAAGAATGTGAGACAGATTTTAGTAAGACAAATCTACCACCCATAGATAATTGACGACCTTCAGAGCCTTTTTCTTATTCTATCAATCATGAGCATCCAAAAAGATAATTTGCGAGAATTTCCTCCAATTGGGAGGCCAAGATAAGTAAATGGTGAATCCATAATCTTACAATTAAGAATATGTGTCACTTTAACTAGTCAAAACTGAGAAACATTAACATCTACCAAATGGTTTTTATGAAAATTTACTTTGAGTCCTAGAAACAACTCAAACAATCTTAAGTTGGCTTTGGTTGCTCTTATGTTACACAATTGTTCTCATCCAAGATTAAGGTATCATCTGCAAATTATAAATGTGATAATTTGATTAGATTGACTGCCTCAACTTGATACTCAGAGTACAACCCGATATTGACGAAAGCTTTTAACATCAAATTAAGATCTTTGCTAGCTATAAAAAAACAAAAAAAAAAAAGGAGAAAGAGGGCCACATTTCCTCAATTATCTTCCCAATCTGAGTTCTTCTATTGGACAACTTTTGACAAGAGCTGATGATGAAGGTGGACTCAAGCACTCCTTAATCCAACATCTCCACTTATTAGAGAAGTTCATCTTAACCATATTTTTTTCTAGATAACCCCACTCAATAGGGTCATAAGCATTTTTGAAGTCTCCCTTAAATATAATAAGTTATTTTTTTAGTCTTTTTAACATCGTCAACCACTTCATTAGTAATAAGAATATCGTCTAGAATTTGTCAACCCTTCACGAAAGCGGATTGCGTAACTAAGATAAGATTACTAATTACCAGTTTCATTCAGTTTACCAAAATCTTTGAAAAAAAAAGATGATAATCTAAAAGACTCTAAGAATTGGATTTTTTTTAAAAGTCAAAGTTATAAAACTACTATTTGATCTTTTCACAAGTTTATCATTTCTATGAAACTCGTGCAATAATCTCATAAAAGCACTTTTTAATATCTTTTCAAAACTCTCAAAAACTCGAAATTGAGACCACCAAACCCTACGATTTAAAACTAGCACAATTTAACATTGTATTTCTCATTTCATATTCATCAAACAAACTCACTAAAGAAGTAGAAACTTGATGTTAAATTTGTGTGTAAAGGTATTATTCATTAACATGTCATCCAAACTAATTCAAAATTAATTTAAAAGTTAAATTTATTCTTAAAAAATGAGGTGTAAAAAATTACAGGTCATTTAAAGATTAGAAAACGAATATGTATCCACTGTGGGTACTCACTTATTAATACTTTTTTATTATTACATACAAATGAGAGTTAGTATTGAAAAACGCATGACGTGTAATTTCAAAGAACAACGGAAGTATACGTTACCACGAAAGAAGAATAAAAAAATAACAAGGCAACATGAAATTGAACACGAACGTCATGTTTACAACTGGGCCATGTTTATTTGGTACTCATAATGAGATGTACTATAACGCAATCTCTGTCAACTAAGAATATCGTCTACTATATTTTGTACACAGATTCAAATACAAAAATATTGTTATACTATTAAATTAACTTTTTTAATACTGTACTATATTGGAAATATTAGAAATAGTAGTGTATTAAAGTTGTTCAGTGTTGGCCTCTCTTGGATATTGAGTTACTAGTCGCCGCATAAATGAGAGGGGAGACAAACCAGGTATAGCCATAGTATGGCATGCTCCCAAGTGGATTGGTGAAGGATAAATAATTACATAACCTTATGGGGTTTCCAAGAGTCAAATTAGCCTTTACTAACACAGCTGAATTAAATAGTGGATATCTAATTTTGACATAAAATGGATTTTGGACATTATTCTCAGGTAATTGATATTTGAAGACTATAGGTGAGTCACTAGTATTGTTGTTTGGCTACTATAGATCCGTTATTTACAAGGCTAATGCTAACATGTGTTCTTGGGGCACAAGTTAATGATACATTTATAGAAATATTTTCTTGGAATTCGTGTATTTGTTAAAATTTTGTTTTATTCGATACAAATTTTTTTAATAGTAGTAACCTTAACTTGTGCCCCAAGGACATAAGTTAGCAAAACCCTATTTACTAAAGGGACAACTTCGTTACCCTTAAACAAATAATTTGTCTCATTTATATTGGCTTAGAAATATACAATTTGACATGTCGTTAAGAAACTAGCATTTTTTAAATATGACAAGATCTTTTTTTGGAAATAATAGATCCACCCACGTATCATTAAGAAAATACCAGTTCTCAATGCTAGCTAGTTTCTAAGGCTTGCAGCTTTATCAGAAGGATTTTATGATTGAAAAGTTTTCATTGAAAAACTTTAATCTTTATAAAGGAGGTTTGTGGAAATATTATGTTAAAAAATTTCAAGATAGGGAAAACTTTAAAAGATGAAGAAATTTTTACTCAAATATTCTATTCTTTTAAAAGAATTCTTAAAATAATCTAATTTTCAAAAAAAATCTCAAATTATCTCAGTATTAAAAAAAACTCTAAGACATAGGTGTCAGATCAATTGACGTCTACCCTTAAATTTCAAGTGGAGACTCCAATTGGATTGACTATAGCACATGGTGTTGTCAATCCAATTGGCGCTCATGTGTTATTTGGAAGAGGAGACGCCAATTGGTCTGGCGTCTCAGTGTAATGTGAATTTTTTTTGTTATAAATAGATGTGTTGTGTGATTCATTTTTTCACATCTCATTTCGTCATATTGCAAACATGTTTGGTGTCATTGTCGCTATGGAAAAGTGATTTATTCGAGAGATAAGCCTCTGATGTTGATGCTCTTCTGGAACATCTGTAGTTTCGATTAACTGAAGAGGAAATTGGTTCGTTGGTTAGATGAAAAAATATCATAAGGGAAAAAAATTAGAAGTATTGAGAGACTCGATAGTTTATTTGGTTGGGTGCGAGTTAAAACTGATAAGGATGCTAGAGAAATGATGTTTGGACGAGATGACATCAGTTTGATTGTTGTAATCAGTTAAAAATGTTATGTTTTAAGTTTGCTTATGTTGTAGTGATGTTTATTGTTAACCTTATTGTAACAAAAAGATAATGATATATAAAAATCCAAGGTTACAAAAAGATTATGATGCAGATGTTGCTCCTAGATTGGGACATTTGTTCTTATTGTGTCCTGGTTGACGACATATACTACATAATCTTATCATTTTACCAGTCGTATCCATTTCTGTTCTAATACGCGTGTTGTTTGGTCATCCTTTTTTCTTTCTTCGCATCTCATCCCTGTGTCAAACTATGTCACCTTCATATGGAGGTCAGTATTCCTCCATTGGTAGCACTGAGAAGCTTTTGTTATACACATTCATGACGGTAATGGCCTTGTAAACATCAAATAGATGGTTGTAAGCATCCTGATGAGTATGTGCGCATGCCGCAATGACATGGGAACAAGTAATACGGAAGACCTGGAACTTTCCGCAATCACACCAACTTCTGTTTAGTTTGACAGCAATAGGATAAATTTGGCCTCCCCTCATTATGGTCCATTGTTTCCTGTACACTGAAAATTTGCCTATGACGGTCAAAGATTGTAACCGCGTGTGCGCTACTTTGATACTTTCATTTTTCATCACTTTCATACAACATTCACTGAATATTTGACTCGACATTATCATTGCACTCCATCTTTCACCTCTGGTTGCGAAGGTAGAAGCCAACCTAAAATAGGTTGTTCTGACCAAAATGGTTATTGGTAGATTTATAATGTCTTTGAATACGTCGTTCATGCATTCCACAAGGTTTGTTGTCATGTGGCCCCATCGACAACCTCTGTCAAATGCCCTTGTCCACTACTCTACTAGTATGTTATCCACCCATCTTCCTGCATCTGCATTAGACAATCTAATTTCATCACGATAATGTTGAAATGACGACTGAGTTAGAGCATACCCTGCATTCACCACTTTTTTGCGAAGGTTCTTATCTTTGATTGCACGCATGATGTTTTGTGCGATATGTCTAATACAACAGACATGGGTAGAAGGAGGTTCATACCATCCGTTATCATGGTTTTTGTAAACACTTTCAATGGAAGCATGTCTATCTGAAATCAAACAGAGATTGACTTGTGGAGCGGCATGTGTTCTGAGATGTCGAAGGAAGAAACCCCAACCACCAGCGGTTTCACCTTCAACCAGAGCAAAGGCAATGGGAAAGACATTATTATTGTCGTCTTATGCGACAACCATAAGCAAAGTATCCTTGTATTTGTCGTATAACCATGTTCCATCAATTTGAATAATAGGTTTGCAGAATGCAAAACCTTTGATGCACGGTTCAAACGCCCAAAAAAGACGGTGAAAGATTCTATTTCCAGCAACACAGGTTCTGTCTGGCGTAAATGTTGGCAATGTCTCCATAATTGTAACAGTTCCTGGTACGTATGTGTCATACGGTGAACTGACTTTAATGTGTTTTTAATCGCAATGTCGCGGTTAGCAAGAGTCGCCACCGACTTTTCTTTTATCCCATAAGGAAAGGTGGAAAAGAACAGGAAAGACCTAAATCTAGATTCTTAGGTTCGGGAGGTACATTATACAAAGGGAAGGTGTTAGCACCCTTTGTATCCATGGTTATCCATGGGCTCTTAATTGCTCAATCATTTATGTTTTTCTAGCTTGAAACAAAGTGTTTGAGAAATGTGTAGGAAATGTTTTGAAAAGGAGAATTTAACTTTGTAATGATTCTTGTATGAATGTATACAAAGCGGTTATCTCGTTTGGTTTTGAAAGTCGTTTAGAAAAATATAACTCGGCAATGATCCTAGTACGGATGTATGCTAAATGGTGATTTTCTAAAAAGGATGTTTTGAAATGTGTGAGGTGTGAAAAGTGTTTCAGGTTATGCATGAGCAATTAAGGGTTATACCTGTCCGAGGTCTTTCCGGGCATTTCCTATCCTTATGAGGGTAAAATTGTCCTTACTATTGAGAAGTAAGTAGTTTTATCCTTAGGATGTAAAAGGGTCATCGTAGGGTCATCGGTTGGTCATTGAAGGCAACAGTTGTGAGGATACCTTAGCATTCGAAGGGACTATCATCATTTAATCGTAGGCTACACCGAAAGGTCATCGAGGGACAAAGGCAACATTCGAGGGACTATGATGATTTAACCGAAGGGTCTTTGCTAAGTGCATCCCCACATTCGCGAGACATGACCGTAATACCGTAGTCGTAGGGTAACAAAGAGAGGTCTGAGATCATTTATTTAAAGGCAAGGTTTTACAATTAATTAGGTAGCCGTCATCAAGTAGGTAATTAGGTCCATATTAAAACCAATACATTAAGAACAATTAAGCCATTAGGGTGGACCTTCGCCATAAAATTAATACATTAAAATCAATTGAGTAATTCAGATTGAATCTCCATAAGGGTATCCCACACATAAGGTGGAATGCCTAGCCGGCCATTTCCTCGGAAATATGTAAACCTTTACACAATTCAACACACGGATTAGAGCATCGAGATAAAGTATAATTGAAAGTTGCACCATAAAATAAACACAACAATCATGAACTCAGGCCAAATGATGCAGAATTATAATAACTCATGATTAGACAAACATAAGATAGAACAGCAAAAAAATGAAACAGCCACTGTCCCATTCGCCCCTGCTTCGCCTAGCGAAGGCCTAGCGAGTACTCGCTACCGGCTCGCTTAGCGATGTACTAGCGAGCGGCTGCTGGTTTTGAATTTGATATCAGTACAATCTCAACCAATTTTATGCCTTATGGATTTCATTACTGCAATTATATGATTAATCATTTAAGGTATGCATGGTATATACTAAAGTTCACATGCCAAGCTTAAGGTATTTCATAAATCTAATCATAAAGCCATATGCAAATTAAGAACATAAGACAATAATAGCAATGTAAACCTGTTAGCAGCTGAGTTGTGACTTCGAATCGGCAAATCGGATTGAATTGGGCAGAGGTAGAACTTGGTGCCGCCGAGTTCCTTCAGGGTTTGCCTCCAGTGAGTATCAGGGTTTGCTTGCTAGGGCTCTCCTTTCTCGGTTTTCGTTCCCTCGTCTCCGTTTTTCTTCCTCCCCTCTGTGACTGAAGCTTGGCTATTTATAGTGCTCTTGTTGTGACCTAATAGGCTCAGAATGAAGCCCAGAAATTCTGATATTCGCAAGCTTCGCTAGGCGAAGGAGTTGCTCGCCTAGCGAGCAAGCTAGTTTGGGCTTTTACTGGATCTGGTGCTTCGCTGGGGCGAGTGTCATAACGAGGGGTTCGCTGGGCGAAGGAATTGCTCGCCTAGCGAGCAGGCCAGTTTGGGCCATTTTCTGGATTGGGCCTGTTGTGAGCTGGGCTTTTGTCCCTTTAAGACTAGTGCCTTGCAGAATAAGTCGGAGTGTCTTGAAAAATGTTTTATAAGATTAGTGGGCGAATTTTGGGGTATGACAGCTGCCCCTGTTCAATATTCTTGAACCGAGAGAGTTAGCATGGCAGGTATGCCATTCGTGGTCTGGAGGTGGAAGATTATTGAACATTAGAATGCCCCAAAAATTTGCATTTGTCAATTAGTCTTGATGGAGATGGGCTTAAAGATGCCATCCAGGAAGTTTGATGATAAGAGCTTCAGAGTGCGTCGTACATTAGACGATATCTGAAGACATGGGTGTCATACCGGGTCGTACGTTAGACCGTATAGTGGGTCGCCTATTAGACTGTCGACTTCGCTGGGGAGTCGGAGTGTGTTATATACTGCTGGGGATAAGGGATCAGAATGGATTGTACGCTAGATCGTATCTGAATTGCAGGATGAGCCGTCTGTTAGGCGGGTGACTCCACTGGGGATGAGAGATCAGAATGGATCGTGCGTTAGATCGTATCTGAGTTGCAGAATGAGCCATCCATTAGGCTGTATCTGAGGAAGGTGGAATTAGAATAGATCGTACGCTAGATCGTATCCGAGTTGAAGATCCAAAGGGGTCGTATGTTAGGCCGCATTGGAGTTGCGGAATGAGTCGTCTGTCATGCCGCGTCTGAGGATGAAAGGGTAGTCGTATGCTAGACCATGTCAGAATGTACCATACGCTAGGTAGCATCTTAGCAGCAGAATGAGCCGTTCGTTAGGCTGCATCTGATGAAATAAAGGTCAGACCGGATCGCACGCTAGATCGTATCTGAGTAGACGAATGAGCCGTTCGTTAGGCTGAATCTGATTGTGAAGGGGGTAGTCGTACGCTAGACTACACGTCAGAATGTACCATACACTAGGTAGCATCTGAGGAGATGAACATCCGAATGGGTCGTATGCTAGACCGTCTTGAACTAACTGAAGGGATCATATGTTGGGCTGAATCAGAATGAACCGTACGCTAGGCTATATCTGATAGTATTTGCATATGTTGTATTTGCAATAAATGTCTGGGATGGGCTTATAGATGCCATCGTTAGGAGGATGTCAGAATGAATGCTGACATGGAGTATATCTGAAAGATGTAGTTGAATCCTGAATGTAATTGATAAAGATGTCCTCCTGAATGGACCTTTGTTTTGACTGTATCAGGAGGATAGTTAACCTGAAAAACAAAGTTAGCTTCATGCCATGTCATGATGCATGAGATGTTTATGCTTATGAAAATGAACGCGAACAATGTATGCATGTATATGTTATGAAACGATGTAATGAATGAATTATGCGCCTGAAACGTTCTTCCAGGGGACTCTACTGGGGAAATACATCTTAGTCTTCTGGTCGGAGATATTTGTATTGATGGTCTTTTCTTAGCTGGGGGATACTTGATTTCTGTCTGACGATGGAAACACTCAACAGAGCCTGGCTGGGGATGGAAGATGATCAGTCTGTCTTGTGATACCGATTTCTTCTGGGGAATAACCGACTTTGCTGGGGAATAGAATTGGCAACGGATTCATTGGAAAGCATGGTTAGACCTTCTCCTCGATCCTGAAGTCGTATAGTAATTGTTATTACTATTCTAGGCATGCAATTGTTTGTAAACATTGATCATATTCAAATGCATAAATCAATTCAAATTAAATCAATGGACGTTTACGCAAACAAAACAGAAAAAGTGAAAACAAAAGCATCTTTTTTTTTTGGGATAAAATTGTATTGATTTTGAAAGAGGGCCTATAAACAGGCAATTTGTATACAAGGAGACAGAAATCCTAGTAAGAGGAAATTGTCCGGCAAACAAAGAGAAAGCTATGCAGAAAAAGTCCTATTGATATTAGCTCCACTACTGTCATTATGTCTTTAAGCATCTCATCTCCTGCTGTCGGATGGAAGTGATTAGCTTGTTCAGTCCTTTGAACTTGGTGGAAGCTGACTGAGAACGGAACATAGTCATACGCTTTAATCCTTAATTTTTGCCTGGACCGCCTTTTCAGGTTTTCAGTCCACCAGGATACCCTTTTTTGCCCAAGCCGCCTTTTCAGGTTTTCGACTTGCCGGGTGTACGTCTTTATATGTTTATCCCTAAATTTTGCCCGAACCCTTGTGGTTCGCCGGGATACCCTTACTTTTGCCTAGATACATCGACCTAGCGGGTCTCTTTTATGCGTAGTATTTTTTAACTATGTCTGCGTTCACGGGATGTGGGAAGTCTTCGCCATCCATCGTAGCAAGTATCATGGCCCCACCAGAGAATGCCTTCTTAACTACAAATGGCCCTTCGTATGTGGGAGTCCATTTGCCTCTGGGATCACCTTGTGGTGGAATGATACGTTTGATCACCAAGTCGCCAATTCGATACACCTGTCTCTTGACCCTTTTGTTAAATGCCTGGGTCATGCGCTTCTGATATGTCTGCCCATGACAAACAGCCGCAAGTCTCTTCTCATCAATCAAGTTTATTTGATCGAGTCGAGTTTGAATCCATTCACCTTCATCTAGGCCCGCCTCTTTCATGATCCTTAGAGAGGGAATCTGAACTTCCACTGGTAAGACGGCTTCCATTCCGTAGACTAAGGAGAAAGGAGTTTCCCCTGTCGAAGTGCGCACTGAAGTGCGATAACCATGGAGAGCAAACGGTAACATCTCGTGCCAGTCTTTGTACGTTACTGTCATCTTTTGTATGATCTTCTTAATATTCTTATTAGCAGCCTCCACGGCGCCGTTCATCTTGGGCCGGTATGGGGAAGAGTTATGGTGTTTTATGTCGAATTGCGTGCAGAGTTCAGTAATCATCTTGTTGTTCAAGTTAGTACCATTGTCGGTGATAATTCTTTCAGGGATGCCATACCGACAAATGAGACCGTTCTTGATGAATCGTGCCACCACATTCTTGGTGACAGAAGCGAATGAGGCTGCCTCTACCCATTTTGTAAAGTAATCAATAGCAACGAGGATGAAGCGATGCCCATTAGAAGCCGTAGGCTTAATCTCTCCAATCATATCAATGCCCCACATTGCAAAGGGCCAAGGGGCTGTCAACACGTTCAATGGAGCAGGAGGCACATGTACTTTATCCGCATAGATCTGGCACTTGTGGCAAGTTCTGGAGTGATGGTGGCAATCAGCTTCCATGGTAGACCAATAATACCCTGATCTCAGAATCTTCTTGGCCATTGTATGTCCACTAGAATGAGTCCCAAAAATACCGTCATGCATGTCTTCCATAATCCTTTCTGCTTCCTTTTTATCCACGCAGCGAAGCAAAGTCGAATCATGATTACGTTTGTATAATACTCCATTACTCAAAAAGAATTTAGCGGAGAACTTCCTCAGGAATTTTTTGTCATTGATGGATGCCCCTTCAGGGTATTCCTGAGCTTCTAAATATCTTTTTACTTCGTGGAACCAAGGTTTTTCCCGTACTCCCTCAGCGTTAAGTTCATAACAGTATGCCGGTTCATCTAATCGTTCAATAGCGATCCTGGGAGCTTCATCGTCCCATCTGACTCTGAACATAGATGACATGGTAGCTAATGCGTCTGCCAACTGATTCTCTTCTCGTGGGATATGTTCGAATGTAATCTCTTCAAAGTATGGGATTAATGTCATCACCCGTTCTCGGTAAGGGATGAGATTCAGATGTTTAGTGTCCCATTCTCCCTTGATCTGACTGATTACCAAAGCTGAGTCTCCATACACGCTCAAAAACTTGACTCGCAGGTCTATAGCAGCCTTGAGTCCCAAAATACATGCTTCATACTCAGCCATATTATTGGTACAATGAAAACATAGTCTAGCAGTGAAAGGCGTATGGTAACCCCTGGGAGAAATGATTACTACACCAACGCCATTGCCCAATGCATTAGAAGACCCATCGAAAACCATGGTCCATCGGGATCCCCGTCCGGGTCCTTCATCCGGTCCCGGTTTTTCATGATCAGTAACAAGCATGACATCCTCATCTGGGAACTCAAAATTCATCGATTGGTAATCATCCACTGCTTGGTGAGCCAAATGATCGGCCAGCACGCTTCCTTTGATTGCTTTCTGGGTAGTATACTGGATGTCGTACTCTGTTAGAATCATCTGCCATCTTGCTATTCTTCCGGAGAGGACGGGTTTCTCAAATATGTATTTGATAGGATCCATCTTAGAAATCAACAAAGTGGTATGATTCAACATGTACTGTCTTAGTCGGCGAGCAGCCCAAGCCAAAGCACAGCAAGTTTTCTCGAGCAGTGAGTATCTTGTTTCACAGTCGGTAAACTTTTTGCTAAGGTAGTATATAGCATGCTCTTTTCGACCAGACTCGTCATGTTGCCCCAACACACACCCCATTGAATTTTCTAACACGGTCAAATACATGATTAGAGGTCTTCCTTCAACTGGTGGTATCAGGATCGGAGGTTCCTGGAGATACTTCTTGATTTTGTCAAAAGCTTCCTGACATTCGTCATTCCATATCATCTCTTGATTCTTCCTCAGTAATTTGAAGATGGGTTTGCAGGTAGCAGTCAAATGGGAAATAAATCGGGCGATGTAATTCAAACGTCCCAAGAAACCTCTGACTTCTTTATCTGTACGGGGAACTGGCATTTCTTGAATAGCTCTCACCTTCGCCGGGTCAACCTCAATTCCTTTACCACTGACAATAAAGCCCAAGAGTTTACCGGATCTTACCCCGAAGGTGCATTTGTTCGGGTTCAATCTCAACTTGTATTTCTTCAACCTCTCAAACAATTTGTATAAATGGTCGAGATGTTCTTCTTCAGTATGAGATCTGGCTATCATGTCATCCACATATACTTCTATCTCATGATGGATCATATCATGAAACAAAACTACCATAGCACGCTGGTATGTTGCTCCTGCATTATTCAAACCGAATGGCATTACTTTGTAACAGAAAGTACCTCATTGCGTCACAAACGTAGTTTTCTCCATGTCCTCAGGTGCCATTTTAATCTGGTTATATCCTGAGAAGCCGTCCATGAAGGAGAATACTTTGTGTTGAGCGGTGTTATCTACCAGAACATCGATGTGCGGGAGCGGGAAGTCATCTTTGGGACTCGCTTTATTCAAATCTCTGTAATCTACGCACATTCGCACTTTACCATCCTTCTTCGGCACTGGTACCACATTAGCAACCCATTGAGGATAAGAAGTAACGGCTAGAAAACCGGCATTGAATTGTTTCATAACCTCGGCTTTGATTTTCTCAGACATTTCAGGACGCATGCGGCGAACCTTTTGCTTGACAGGACGACAGTCTTCCTTCATTGGCAGACGATGCACTACTATGTCAGTATCCAATCCGGGCATGTCTTCATAAGACCAGGCAAAAATCTCTACATAGTCATGTAACATCTGAATCAATCTTTCTTTGATACTGTTTCCCAAGCCTGCTCCTATTTTGACTTCTTTCTTGTCTGCTTCAGTACCCAGGTTTACAACTTCCATTGATTCCTCATGCGGCTGTATAGTCTTTTCCTCCTGCAGTAACAGTCTGGCAAGTTCTCCAGGGATTTCACAATCTTCCTCACTTCCATCCTCGGCTAGGTAGATCGGATTTTCAAAGTCATAATGAACAGTAGTGGAACTATTATCGACAGGATCCAGAGTGGATACGGGTTCCTGACTAAAGGTAACCGGGATAGTGTCTTCAGCCTTTCAATTATTGAGTTCGTCACCAATTGTTGGGAAGATCCAGCTATCCAGGTCGCAATCGCTATCAGCATCTTCTACAGCATTGATTTGATTCTTGACCAGCTTTTCAGAGTTAAATCCCAGACCAGATTTATCAGACTTGTAGGGTACGTTGATCAGTTGACCCCAACCAGTACGACCACCATTTTCGACCACAGCTTGAGCATCTTTCAGAGAAATCATGGCAGGAGGAGCTCGAATAACCTCGGGCACAAGGGGAGTTGGCTTAAAGACAGGACTGGACGGAGGAACCACTTCCAATGACTGAGATGGAGTCTCGAAGAATTCACCATCCATCTCAACGTATCTGAAGGTATGCACACTACTGACAATATACTCTTCTTCCCCACACACTGTGACGATCTTACCCTCTATTGGATATCTCAGCTTTTGATGGAGAGACGAAGCTACAGCACTTGCCCCGTGAATCCAAGGGCGTCCCAGCAGGCAGGAATAGGCAGGACGAATGTTCATTACATGAAAGGTAGTGTCGAAGACTTGAGGTCCTATCTTGATAGGGAGAACCACTTCACCATGGACAACACTCTTCGCACCATCGTAAGCACGCACCACAATGTCACTAGGTTTCAGCTCAATGCCTTTACAACCAAGTTTATCGAGCACGGCTTTCGGTAGCACATTCAAAGAAGAGCCATTATCGATCAACACATGAGACAAGGTGATCCCCTTACACTCAATGGAGATATGCAGAGCTTTATTGTGATTCTTCCCTGCTGATGTCAGGTCAGCATTGGAAAAACCCAGGCCATCGTCAACAGTCAGGTTAGCAACATAGTTTTCGAACTGATCGACGGAGGTCTCCTGAGGTACATGAGCAGTCTTCAAGAATTTTATCAAGGCATGTGCATGAGATTCAGAAGATAACAACAAGGATAACATTGAGATCTTGGAAGGAGTATGCCTTAACTGTTCTACCACATCAAAATCACTCTTGCGGATGATTTTCAGCACTTCTTCCATTTCTTGTTTGGCAACATCCTCAGTAGTAACTTCGACCGGTGTTTCTGACTGAGAAGGGTGGACTGGTTCCTTTCCTCGGGTTTCGGGAGCTGGAGGTGAGATCTCTGGAGAAAAGATCCTTCCGCTTCGGGTAATTTTACTAGTCCCAACAATGTCATTAGGATTAGCAGCATTACCAACTTGTTTTACACCATGGATGTAAACATCACCTCCGTAATTCCACGGAATGGCTTTGCTTGAGGAATATGGTACCGGGCCCGGTGCAGTAATGATCAGGGGAGCTACCTTGGGCTCAGCAGTAATCCTCACAGGTACTCTGGGAGCAGTAATCTTTACCGGAACTTTGGACCTTGTAATCACAGATATTTCTTCAACGGTGTTTCCCACCTTAGGAATCCTTTCAAAGAGAATTGTATGATCATCTATCAGCCGTTGAATACCAATTCTCAACTTCAAGCAATCCTTGGGTCGGGATACGCAGAGATCGCAATTTTCAGCACAACCTAGAAATAAACCAGCTTGCAACAAC
Source organism: Lathyrus oleraceus (assembly GCF_024323335.1). Taxonomy (NCBI): domain Eukaryota; kingdom Viridiplantae; phylum Streptophyta; class Magnoliopsida; order Fabales; family Fabaceae; genus Lathyrus; species Lathyrus oleraceus. The sequence goes on from NC_066585.1 coordinate 214,266,090, forward strand.
TTCTTCTTGATGGCCAGGAAAGGAGATACTAAGTCAGCTAAATTAGAAATGTGAGAGTTGTCATCCATAGCATTAACAACCTTGTCATGATTAGGCATAGGTGCAGTGATGACATTAGGAGTCTCCGGAGGCTCAAATTCGATTTCCCCAGCGTCGATCATATCCTGGATTTTATTCTTCAACGACCAACAATCGCTTGTATCATGCCCGGGGCTATCGGAGTGATACGCGCACCTGGCATTGGGATTATAACGAGGGGAAATGGTGTTGGGATTCGTAGGAGGATCTTTGAGGGTGATCAAATTTGCTTTTAGCATACCCTGCAGTGCCTGTGCTAAAGTCATATTGATCTTGGTAAACTGCCTTCTTGGCCTGTCTTGTCTGTGCTGGAGGTTTTGAGATGGCGGTGCTGCAATCGTAACTGCTCCAATGGTATGGTCACGATTCTTCTTGCTACGACCCCTTTGACTGTACACAGCATTTGATTCGTTCCTCCCCTGATATGACCTTTTGGCGCTTGCAGAGGTAGTTGCCTGTATCTTTCCACTCCGAATGCCGCTCTCCACCCGTTCACCTGTCAATATAAGTTCGGTGAAACCTGATGAAGAACTTCCTAGTAGATGGCTGTAGAACGGGCCAGTCAGTGTGCTCATGAACATGTCTACTAATTCTCGATCAGTCATAGGGGGTTTGACTCTGCCAGCCAAATCTCTCCATTTTTGAGCATACTCTTTGAAGCTTTCTTTAGATCCCATGGTCATATTCTGCAACTGTAGCCGAGTAGGCGCTAGTTCAGAATTATACGGATACTGCTTGTAGAAAGCTGTTGCTAAATCAGTCCAGGTGCGGATGTCAGAGCTCTCGAGCTGATAATACCATTCCAACTGTGTGCCAGACAGACTCTCTTGGAAGAAGTGGATCCATAGCTTCCTATCAGTGGTATGCGGCTGAATCTTTCTTACATAAGCTCTCAGATGCATCTGAGGACAGAACGCACCGTCGTACTTAGTCAAAGTGGGGATTTTAAATTTGCGAGGAATGGTCACATCAGAGACCAATCCCAAGCTTTCGAAATCCAGGCCGGGCGCCTTCTGACCCTCCATGGCTAGCATACGTTCTTCCAGCAACTTGTACTTATCATCTCTTGGAGAGTATTGTTCATTTTCATAATCTTCATCGTCATCCTCAACATTCTCCTCCTCTGAATCATTCTCCGCCTCCTCTTCTGGACCATTCGGAATTCCAAACTTGACTCTCGCGGCCTGTCTTTTAAGCCTTCTTCCCGGGTTAATGTAGCTCACAAGTTTCGGGTCTTTCTTCTTCTCGAGCAAGAGAGCCTTCAGTTCTTCCTGCCCCTTGGATAAGCTCAGCATCATCTCCTGGAATTGAGCATTCTGAGCCTGGAGATCTTTGACAGTTTGTTCAAGAGCCATTTTTCTGTTTGGAAGGGAGATCGTAAGAATATTGATCTTTTAGGATACCTGTTATGCAATGTTATGTCATGCAATGCAATGTATGAAATGTTTTCAAGGACTTCTAGAATTTAACCTTGCGTAAACTACCAAAAGAGAGAAATTTTTATTAATAGTTTCTTTAATCATTGTTCATTACAAAAAATAAAAACTCAAGTCTCCCAGGGACGGCTCCTTTTTGGGCGAAGATATGTATTGAGTCTTCGTTCCTCATTAAGCTGGCTGGTGAGCTCTAGTACTTTCTTCTTTTCTGCATTGAACTGGGCTTCGAAAGTATCTCTTTCCTCTCTCAACTGGGTCCAGGATCTCTTCAATTCCTCAACGTCGGTAGGCATATCTGGATAGGGAATGATCTGAGAAGTACCTCCTTCAACCCCTGGTTCAACAATCAATGGTCCGACCGCAAGATATGGCATGACAAGTTCACGAGCTCTTGCGCGTACCCATCTGAGATAAGGCTCCATAGGAATAGAATTTTTCTGTCCTAAAGTGCTTCTTTTCACCATGCCCCAAGCTCGTACAAACCTTTGACGGAGACCTTGAGAGTCATTGTCATAGTCAAACACCGTACCTTGAATAATCATTTCATGTGGACCCTCTCTTCGAGCATACCCAAACTGGCGTAGAGATAAAGTTGGGTTATAAGTAATACCCGTTTTTATCCCCAGGAGTGGTACGTTAGAGAATTCTCCACAACGGTCAATGATGATAACATTTTCTTTGAGATGAGGACACCAACGGATGTCTGAATGGGAGAGCGACATTATCCTTTGAGACCATTTCAGATTTTGATCATTCTTCAAGATTGATCGAGGAAGGTGCGAAATAAACCACCTAGACAATAAAGGTACGCAGCACATGAGAGTCCCTTGTCTCTTCATAGTACGGGTGTGAAGGGAATGCAAAATATCTCCGAGAAAGGTAGGCACAGGGTTATGAGTGAGGAATATCTTAATAGCATTTATGTCTATGAATTGGTCCGGATTAGGGAATAGCACCAAACCATAGATTAGTAATGCTAGGACATCTTCGAAAGCATGGACCTTCATAACTTTTAGGAATTCTCGGGCCTTACTTATCATAAATTTGGCAAGCAAACCCTTAACTCCACTTCTTGTTACCCAATTAGTTTCAAGGTCGGATTTTGTCAAGTGTAAAGTCGCGGCAACTTCTTCAGACTTCGGAATCTTTTCCAGACCACTGAAAGGTGTTTGATCAAGAATAGGTATCCCAAGCAACCTGGAAAATTCTTCTAATGTGGGTACCAACTGATAATCTGGGAATGTGAAGCAATGATATTTAGGATCGAAGAACTGGAATAGGACTCTCATCATATCTTCTTTGAAACCAGTGGTAACCAAATTGAGGATAGAACCATGTCTCTTGATGAACTGAGCATGATCGGGAAGTTCTGACACTAATTCCTTGAGTTGAGGAGAGATTGCCATGAGATTGATCCGGATGGTCTTCCTGGAAGCCATAACCTGTTTAACAAAGCAAAGCTAAATCCCTAAGTCCTTGAAATGGTTAGTACAATGCTATGCTGTTATGATGTTATGATGTTATGATGTTATGTAAATAACAAGCACAAGCAAGTCACACAACAATCATTCCTAGGTTTTAAGGCTTGCATGAGTTCCATAGGTAAGTACCCTCCCCACTGAAGTTTGGTTGGTTCAACCTGTCCTAGAATAGTAACCGGGTTCTAGAAGGATCTCAAATCATTGACCTTCCTTTAAGTCCACTTCAGTGCAACACCAAGTGGTTGACCAAAACTTCCCTAAAGTCCAATCTCAAAGAGCGTAGTATCGAGTCTCAACCAACCCCAGTCGGAACCGAAGGCAGTTATCTCACTACTTTCTAATGGCTAGGATGAGTCAATTAGGGTTCTAAAGGTCTGGTTAATGCTTTGATGACACCACGCGAATGCCAAATTTCTCCTCAAGTAAACATGAGGAACATCAGGACATCCAAAGTGTCACATTAACCGTAGCCATCATTTTAACCATTCCAGTATACGGCGGATAGTCGCGATGATCTATTGCTACTTACCTAAGGTACACTAGATCCGGGTGTAGGATCTTTCACTCAAAAATACCCTTGAAAGAAGGAACAATTAAAAAACATAAATGATTTTTTTTAAGGTGACCTCTCTTTGTAATTCCCCAGCAGAGTCGCCAGTTCTGTCATACGGTGAACTGACTTTAATGTGTTTTTAATCGCAATGTCGCGGTTAGCAAGAGTCGCCACCGACTTTTCTTTTATCCCATAAGGAAAGGTGGAAAAGAACAGGAAAGACCTAAATCTAGATTCTTAGGTTCGGGAGGTACATTATACAAAGGGAAGGTGTTAGCACCCTTTGTATCCATGGTTATCCATGGGCTCTTAATTGCTCAATCATTTATGTTTTTCTAGCTTGAAACAAAGTGTTTGAGAAATGTGTAGGAAATGTTTTGAAAAGGAGAATTTAACTTTGTAATGATTCTTGTATGAATGTATACAAAGCGGTTATCTCGTTTGGTTTTGAAAGTCGTTTAGAAAAATATAACTCGGCAATGATCCTAGTACGGATGTATGCTAAATGGTGATTTTCTAAAAAGGATGTTTTGAAATGTGTGAGGTGTGAAAAGTGTTTCAGGTTATGCATGAGCAATTAAAGGTTATACCTGTCCGAGGTCTTTCCGGGCATTTCCTATCCTTATGAGGGTAAAACTGTCCTTACTATTGAGAAGTAAGTAGTTTTATCCTTAGGATGTAAAAGGGTCATCGTAGGGTCATCGGTTGGTCATTGAAGGCAACAGTTGTGAGGATACCTTAGCATTCGAAGGGACTATCATCATTTAATCGTAGGCTACACCGAAAGGTCATCGAGGGACAAAGGCAACATTCGAGGGACTATGATGATTTAACCGAAGGGTCTTTGCTAAGTGCATCCCCACATTCGCGAGACATGACCGTAATACCGTAGTCGTAGGGTAACAAAGAGAGGTCTGAGATCATTTATTTAAAGGCAAGGTTTTACAATTAATTAGGTAGCCGTCATCAAGTAGGTAATTAGGTCCATATTAAAACCAATACATTAAGAACAATTAAGCCATTAGGGTGGACCTTCGCCATAAAATTAATACATTAAAATCAATTGAGTAATTCAGATTGAATCTCCATAAGGGTATCCCACACATAAGGTGGAATGCCTAGCCGGCCATTTCCTCGGAAATATGTAAACCTTTACACAATTCAACACACGGATTAGAGCATCGAGATAAAGTATAATTGAAAGTTGCACCATAAAATAAACACAACAATCATGAACTCAGGCCAAATGATGCAGAATTATAATAACTCATGATTAGACAAACATAAGATAGAACAGCAAAAAAATGAAACAGCCACTGTCCCATTCGCCCCTGCTTCGCCTAGCGAAGGCCTAGCGAGTACTCGCTACCGGCTCGCTTAGCGATGTACTAGCGAGCGGCTGCTGGTTTTGAATTTGATATCAGTACAATCTCAACCAATTTTATGCCTTATGGATTTCATTACTGCAATTATATGATTAATCATTTAAGGTATGCATGGTATATACTAAAGTTCACATGCCAAGCTTAAGGTATTTCGTAAATCTAATCATAAAGCCATATGCAAATTAAGAACATAAGACAATAATAGCAATGTAAACCTGTTAGCAGCTGAGTTGTGACTTCGAATCGGCAAATCGGATTGAATTGGGCAGAGGTAGAACTTGGTGCCGCCGAGTTCCTTCAGGGTTTGCCTCCAGTGAGTATCAGGGTTTGCTTGCTAGGGCTCTCCTTTCTCGGTTTTCGTTCCCTCGTCTCCGTTTTTCTTCCTCCCCTCTGTGACTGAAGCTTGGCTATTTATAGTGCTCTTGTTGTGACCTAATGGGCTCAGAATGAAGCCCAGAAATTCTGATATTCGCAAGCTTCGCTAGGCGAAGGAGTTGCTCGCCTAGCGAGCAAGCTAGTTTGGGCTTTTACTGGATCTGGTGCTTCGCTGGGGCGAGTGTCATAACGAGGGGTTCGCTGGGCGAAGGAATTGCTCGCCTAGCGAGCAGGCCAGTTTGGGCCATTTTCTGGATTGGGCCTGTTGTGAGCTGGGCTTTTGTCCCTTTAAGACTAGTGCCTTGCAGAATAAGTCGAAGTGTCTTGAAAAATGTTTTATAAGATTAGTGGGCGAATTTTGGGGTATGACAGTATGTTTTTAAGACCCATAAAAACTGTGGCAATTCTTTGTATGAATCCTCCCAGTTGCCGAATACCTGTTCAACAACCTTTTTCCTCGCAATCCACGCTTCCTCGCAATCCTCACAATCCCATTTATATTGCATGCACACCGATCATAAGATTCACCAATGTGGAGATGCACAATAGTGATCGTGTTAAATTGTAGTTCGGTATGCTTCAACACATCCCAGATCCCCCGGCAAACCTAGGATAATGGCATCTACGCAAAGTTAACGACCAATGGAACTTTAATCCATGGCAAAGCTTCACTAGATCTGAGTGTCGCAAATGGAAGCACCGCCAAGACCATCTTAACAGTCATTGTGATGCCAAATGAAGAAAAACTAAGTCGTAATTATATGGCTTGGTGCAGATCGGTTGGATTTGAGTTCATCATCGAGAATATGTACATATACGACCCACGTCACGCAACTTACACACCAGAAGGCTTAACATCTACCCCCCAACAACATTGTCAGACCGGCTACTCACAACCCCTTATCCATCAAAATTTATGATCCACAAACACACAAACATACAACCCTAACATGTCATACACTCAACCACAATACCAAGAGCATGCCCCGTACCACCACAAACAACTAGATCATCATTAAGACACCCAACATCGTTATGCACCCAACATATCACCCTACCATAGCCGCCTTAGCCAAAACACTCAACGGTCATTTAACACCAACCGTCCCTCCTCCTACCATATCCAAGAAGCCCAAACATCTCAAAACCAAAACCTTCAACAACCACATGTCTACCAAACACCACAACAATCATTTCAACCTTTCATCGATGCATCATTCACACCAATGTCTCCCTTCAATCGTCTCGGCCGCCCTCCAACAACTCAAACACAACCCAACTACTCTAACATGGGTCATGAACTCAACTATGGTGGTACCTCTTTGATGCATACACATGACTATGCTGATTTGTCTGACTATCTCAGGCAATCTCCTGCAGTTGGTGGTGATGTTCCTGGGTCCTCAGATACTCAAACACCTGGGGTGAATCATCAACGTGGATTAGGGCCACGAGTTCGGGTAGTTAGAGGATGTGGGACTAGAGGTTGGTTAGGTGATCCCAGTCATCAACATTAGTCTTTTTTGTGTAAACGGGTATTAATATTAATATGAATTGGTCTGATTTCAACTTTATCTATCATGTATAATGTTTTTTTTTTAAAATACGAAAACACACAGGTGTTAGACCAATTGGCGCCTCCTTTAAAACTTAACACATAGGCGCCAATTGGATTGTCAACACAAGGTGGACTAGCCAATTCAATTGGTGTCTTCTCTCTAAATTTAAAAGCAGACGCCAATGCATCTGGCACCTCCTCTTCAAAGTGGGGTGGTTTGAGAATTTTTTGAAAAACTGGGTTATTTTGGGATTTTTTTTGAAAAACTGGATTATTCGGGTAAAAAATTCAAAGATGAATTCTTAGGGAAAAAATAGATCATTTCATTAAGACTTGACTTTTATAATTATAATGTTTTCTCTTATCTCTTAACTCTTTAATTTCGAATCATTTGTTTCCACTCATTTCATTTTCTTATTTCTACTTCTTTTACTTTATTTGTTTTACAAAAGCTTTTTAAACTTCGATTTTACAAAATAATTTATTTTGAAAATGCATTTTCAGTCGAATATAGTTCACCCCTCTCCCTTTCTTGTATTTGAAGTCTTATGTCGAACATCAATAACACCAAATTTCATTTGACTTATAAAGTTATCATCTTTTAAATAATTTGACAAAAAAATAATACAAAAAAGGAATCAAGGAAATAATCTTCGTCTCCCTATGATATAGGGATTAAACGGTCCATTATCATTTCTAGGGTAAGCAATTGCTATTTTCGAAAAACCTAAATCTAAACCTATATACTTTTATAAATACATCAATCCTGAATTGAGGAAGGATATATGGGATACAATTTAATCCTCACATAAAACACTCATATAATAAAACTTCTCGCCATCGTAAACTTGCTCCACATACAAACCTAGGGTTGCTCCACATATATATACTTTTTTAATGGTACATATTTCATTTTTGTGATAACTTAAATAAATATTTTGGACCTTCAATATTTTACTTTGTTATTAAAAAATTTAATATAATAAAAATTACATTCAAAAGATATATTTCGAAAATAACTTGTACAATAAATTACTCAAAATAATTTTGGATTTTGGATTTTTTTTAATATTATTATCTTTAAAAATTCTTGGTAAAATACATAAAATATTTTATTAAAAAATTAACCATTTTTCATTTAATTATTTTAAAAAATTAATAAAAGAATGCAGTACTTTTAAAAATTAATTTTGACAATTGTAATAAATAACTCTTTAATTATTCTTAAAATGATATTGTGGAGCTGTAATGAAATTGAGGAAGAATGCAAAAAAGCAAAGTAGAGTTCAAAATGAAAAATGTTTTTCGACCGACTTTTTTAAATTAATAATTTTCTCAAAAACATCTTTACAATTTTGATATCTTGCAGAAACAAATTAGTTTAGAAAAAAATGTTCTTAAATAACAAGTTGTAAAACAACACTTAATTTAAAATATACTTTTAACCGTTAAAACCACACTAATCATTTTAACTTTAATGAAAAAATGTAATATAAATGAATTATAAAGTGACTAATTTAAAATTAATAAAACATATAAATATCAATAAATGAAACATAAAATTTATAATTTTATAAATAATTAAGTTTTATATTACTCAATCAAAACATAATATAAAAGTCCCATAATACAATTGCATCATCAAAACCGGACATATAGTTTGAATTTCATGCTATCGCTTCATTTGGACAATTGAAACTGATGAATCTATAATAGTTGTGAGTTTATTCTGGGGTTTGATTTTTTTTCCACCTTGCAAATGAATTGGATCCACTTTATTCAAATATAGAGTCTTATCTTTAGGATCAAATGAAACCAAACTGTGGTGGCTGCTAGAAAATTCCCATTAAAGATGAAATACGATGCAAAAAAATATAAGTGTGAGCCCCACTTTAAGTACATACACAAATATTAAAACCCCTTGTGTAAATCCAAGAATGGGGTAAACTTGAGATGGAGCAAAAGGAAGCTCACCAAAAGTTTTCAGTCAAAATCAATGAAGGGAAATTGGATCTCATATTGTCAAAATGTCACACCATACATCAAAAAACAACAAGTGTGATAACTAACGCATTTGTTGTTGTTTAGAGTATGTAGTGTTGAACATGTAACTTCAAACACGAGAGAGTGAATTGTAGTGGTTAAAAAAAAGACATTTTAAACAAAATTGATTTATAAAAGTGTTATAAATAAATTTATTTTGTAAATTAGACAAAGAATAGACAGTAGAATATTTTTTTTTTAAAAAGAAAATTAAAAAGATGAAAAGAAGGAAATACATAGGAAATTAATAAAGAGCGAAAACGTAGAGATATAAGGGATGAGAAAAATTAAACATAGGTTTATACAAGTTTAACCTAGCAATTGGCCTTCTCTTGTTCTCAATAATTTATTCATGAGAGTTTCAACTATATGATATCATTTACATGTGTGTTTTTCATAGGCTATACCCACAAAATTTCTTCCAATCAAATGGGAGATTTTACACTGACTAATCCCCAAACCAAATGCGAGATTTTACATAGGTCTAATCTCATAATCGAACAGAGATTTTACACCAGGCTGAGCTAAAGAACCAAACATGGTTTTACAGCTAAACTCAATAACCAAACGAGATCTTTTAATAGGTTGAGCTCACTAACGAAATAGAGTTTTTACCAGGCTAATCTCAATAACCAAACAAAGTTTTTAACTTGCTAAGCTCAAGAACCAAATAACAACTTCTTATGAAGATATTACACAAGATACAAAATCCTCTTGAGTAAATTATAATATATAATGATATATTTGCGAAGGGTCCACAAAGGACAGGGAGACCATGTCGCCAATAAAGGGCCCACAAAGGGCATGGAGACCATGTCGCCAACAAAGGGCGAGAGAATCATATATCCTGCAAAAGGTATGACGTCGACCTTTGACATTCTCACTCTCCTAGTATAGGAAACACGGGAAATGAAACTTCTTGGTCATAGATAATGAAGGAAAGTAGACAAGGGAATAACTCACTTATCCCTAGGAAATAAGAATTGAACGATCCATTATCATTATTAGGTGGGCTGTTGCAATTCCTAAGAAGCCATAAAAACCTGGCCCATAGGCCTATAAAAATACCTCAACCTAATAATCAAAAGGATGTTTTGAATACACACGAAATACCCCAAGAATACATAATTTCTCACCTCATGTGAGCTTACTCTCTCCACACCGAAAACACTGTCAAAACAAGGCCTCTCACCACCGTGAGTTTGCCCTAAACCGCCAAAAATCCTTATAGCCTCTAGCCAACCCTACCAACATAGTGGAGACACACATTTGTACTTTTTAGTAAGTACAATGGTGCCCACCTGAGGCCCCAGTAATACTAATTTGGGCCACACCTTTCATTATCACTACCATTTTCATTATCTTCTCTTGAAAATGGCTAAGAAAGATCCATAATTAGTGGTTAACACCATTGTCAGAGGTTTTTCCGACAAAGGAAGTTCCAGCCCCTCCCGGAGAAAATACATCATGCAGGTGCTGACTGCGAACATAATATCTCTAGGACTCTTCAAAGCCAATCAGAGAGGACCAGAGGCCAACATCATGTTCATTTACAGTGATGCCATCAGAATATACCCTCATGACAACGACCACATGGTCATCATTATGCAACATGATAATTAAGATATCAAACGAGTCTTGATAGACTCGAGAAGTTCCGCTGACATCCTATTCTTGAGCAGCTTTCAGAAGCTCCATCTCAATCCTAACAACATTAAGTCCTTCTAGGGTTCATTAGTAGGCTTGTCAAGCAAACAAATGCTAGTAAGGGGTCATATAATCCTAGAAATGACCTGCGGCGTGGGAGAAAAATCCAAGGTGGTTGAAGTTAATTAACTCATGTTGGATTCCTTATCTCCATATAACATCATCCTTGGAAGGCCATCCATTAACTCGTTATGGTGATGGGGAAGAAGGATCTCGCTCGCGAGACTTCCCTCTTTCCCGAAGCACAATATACATACACTACGAGCTGGGATCTCATACTAGGTGTGGAGAACGAGATATTCACACCCATAGAGGATATGAAGGAGGTTCAGATAGGGCCTTTGTCTCATCAATTGACAAAGATAGAAACCTCGCTTTTCGAAGAAGAAAAGCATGAACTAGTCGACCAACTCATTAGAAACGTTGATTAGAGTTTCCCACAATTCCAATTAATACTTTGAATAAAGATTCTAAACCTAGTGTTACATATTTCAAACATAACACCATTAAACGGTGGATGTGTGTTTAGGAAAGATCTCTTATTTTAAAAAGTGTTGGAAGTCATCTTCCTCCTGAGACGATTAGCCATTGAACATGAGTTAAACTCTAATGCTACTTGTTGGACATATGACTCCACATACAAGAACGGGATGAATTGTGGATTTCATAAAATTGATACTTTCAAAAACTTTTTAAATTATTTTTAGAGTTCAAAAATATTTTTAAAATGTTTTATAAATTAGCAGCGGAAAATAATAACACTAAAAATAAAAGAGTTAAGGGAGAGAGAAATAACACCATAAATTATAGAGGTTCAATAAAAAAGAAAAGACATAATCTTCTCCACAAGATTTGTTCTTAAGAGTATATAGTCAATCTTAAAAGATTTTAGTAGGTTGGACTCTCGAACCCCCTTATACAAGGAAAATGAAGTTTTAGGCTAACTTCCAACCAAACAACGAACATCTGAGAGAAACGGTTAGTCTTCTTTCAAAATAAAAACTTGAAGAGGTTAGTCCCCAAGCTAAATCGAGATTTTACATGGGTTGATCTCGAACCAATGTGAACTTTTAAACCTAGTTGAACTCACGAACCGAATTAAGATTTTAATTGGGTTGACCACAAAGCAATGAGATTTTATAGCGGGCTTATCTCAAACCAAAGCAAGTTTTTAACCGAGTTGAGCTTATGAACCGAACCAAAGTTTTTACCATGATAACCATGAACCAATTTGGGATTTAAACCAGGATGATCTCTAACCGTAGAAATATTTTGAACAGGCTGAGGTTAGGTACCGAAATGGCGACTTAGAATCTAAATCCATAAACCAAAGCTTTTAAGAGGTTTAGATTCAAACCCAAATAAACAATCCCTTATGGATAAATTATTCAACCAAGATTAAAATATTTCTTGGTGAATTTATAATAATGCCCTTCCATAATACAAAAAATCCTCACTAAACAAAAGGACTTTCGCGGAAGCGCTACAAGTAAAATATGTGAAAGAAAGTTTAGAAATATTTTAGAGAGAGAGTGTCATGAGTGAGATGGAATGTTCACGTTTCTAGATGTGAAAATGAAAAAGGAAGAATTTTTTTGGACCAAAATTGATGCGTCAATTGATTGACACTTTATTCAAATCGATTAGATGCCCTAAGCTAATCAATAAGTGAAAAAGGAAATAAAAGATCTAGAGATGTTGCAATTCATTAAGATGTTTTCATAAACATTTAAGGACTACTTTTTCACTAACCCAATCGATGAGGTAAGAGTGTCAATCGATTGGACAGTATAAATTTTATCCAAAATCATTCAGACAGTTCCTGATTCAACTGACACGTCTCCAAAACATTTTTAGGGATATTTTCTAATAAATTGTGGTTTGAAACTAGTTTTAGTGTGTGTATGATTTAGTCGTATAACTTTACGATGAAGCCCTTTATGCTTTTACAAATTACGATTCACTCAAACGCGGTTGAGCGAAATTTCACACTTTGAAGCTTCAAATCTTGTCAAAAAAACCAATAGAATAAACATAATTAATCTCAATTTTTTTTAATATAAAAATCATAATTTATCCTTGAAAAAATATTAAACGTTTATATGTTTGTTTCAATTGTTTTTTTTTTCCATCGGAGTTTTCTCTTTTGTGACTAAAAGTTTACTTTTGTTTCAAGTCAAATTCATATGCTACATTGTTGTTTCTATTTTTCTTTAAATTAACATTATTTTCACTTTATTTCCCGAAGGCAACTTCATTGTTTTCATACTTTCTTTTAACTTGATGTGACTTATTTTTTTTATTTTTTATTTTTTAAATTTTGTACTATAATTCATTTTTTCATGTTTTTTTATGTTTATTAATTTATTTGAAAGATTGAGTATTTTGTGTTTGATTATTTGTGTTTTAAGAAATGATAAATTTTGTTTTGATAAAATATATTCAAAATTGTTGTTAGGGCATAACTATTTTATTTAATATGAATGTTATAAAAATTTAAAAATAAAAAAATAAATTTGTTTCAAAATCCCTTTTCTCTTTGTGTGAACTAAATATATAATTAAAATGTATTTTCTCCCTTCTTTTGAATCAAATACAAATTTAATTAAAAATATTTATTTTTCTTCTTTCCTCTTATTCCTTCCCCTCTATTAAAATCAAGGTACTGAACCAGATATTAAATCAGTATAACTGAAGGCTTAAGATTTAAAGATTTAACCGTGGTACTAAAATAATTTAATATTTATAACTTTGAACAACCATTACTCTTAAGTCAAGATACAACATATAAAATCTATAATTTTTAACCTTACACTTCTTATATTTATGCCAAGTTTTTAGTTAAAAAAATATAGAGTATTATATTTAGTGATGTTTATCTAATGATTTTTTCAACTACTATTTTGAAGAAAACTATTATGTTATATATTATATATGATATAAGTTTTAAAAGTTATTGATGGAAGTTGTGTTGGTGTTGTAGTAAAGGGTGTGAAATCATGATGGAATGATGCAATTGATGTGTACTGGGATAATATATAGATTAACAATTTGGCACGTTATGAAAAATAAGTGTCACATTGATATAAAGTTGTTGGGAAAACGCTTCTGAAATAATAAAATATAATCAATTTTTTGATTGGTAAAAAATTCACAAGAGTAGCAAGAAGAACACAATGGAATTGGTTATAAACTGTTATTCTTTACTTTCTCTTAGAAATAAGATTACATGTGTTACAAAGTAGCAAATAATATCTCTCATCCTAATTAGGATTTGCGTTATGCAATGATGAGAGACTAGTATACTATTTATAAAAAAAACACACACAAAACTAATGAGTTTTTACTTACAGAACCATTAGACAAGCTAACTTAGAAAACAAGTTAACTTAAACAATTGGGCATAACAAACATGCACAATTCGACATGCTAACAATCCTAGCATATTTCAACTACAACATGTGAACAGACTTTGACGGCATGCTAAGGTCCTGTCGAATTGTCAAACCAAAAATCTACCCTTCGACCATACTAGAGTTCAATCCAATATCTCACAAATCTTCATCTTGGAACAAACTCTATAACATCACTACAACAAACAAGACCTTAGACAGCGCTTTTTTTAGCCTTAGACAGCGCTTTAAAGCGCTGTCTAAACCTCCGCTGCTAAAGGTTTAGACAGCGCTTTTTTAAATCTTAAAAGCGCTGTCTAAGCCCCCCCCCCCCCCCCCCCCCTTAGACAGCGCTTTGGCCAAAAGCGCTTTATAAGACCCTCTTATTTTAAATTTTTTAGGTATACCTTAGACAGCGCTTTTGAAAAGCGCTGTCTAAGCCCCACCCCCTTAGACAGCGCTTTGGCCAAAAGCGCTTTCTAAGACCCTCCTATTTTAATTTTTTTAGGTATACCTTAGACAGCGCTTTTCAAAAAGCGCTGTCTAAGCCCCCCCTTAGACAGCGCTTTTGCCTAAAGCGCTTTCTAATCCTAGGAAAGTAATATTGATAGGAAAGTAATATTGATAGGAAGGCCCTTAGAAATCTGAATATCACTAGGAAAGTAATATTGATAGATAAACTTTACAACCAAACGTGGAAGCAATGCCGCTACAATAATTCCTAGCAATAATGCCCAGAATAAACCAGTGTTGGCAACATGAAAGAAGGCCCTGCAATGTCAAAGATGTGAAGATGCAGATATTAGTTTCTATATAAAAAGGCAATGTATGATTGCTAAGGTTTTAGAAATTAAGTTGAGTATCACGGCTGTTTTTGATGACATGCAAGGCAGACACATTTAAGGTTTTAAGGTTGTGTTGCAGTCGCGTAAAGACTTTCATGATTTCGGTCGGTACATATGTTACGACGCTGATTTTTCTATTCTAACAAACTAAGAGAAAAAGATAGTGAATAAATACATACCAGAAACCAGGAAGTTTAGGTATAGCATCAATGATCATGACAGCAATGAAAGTAGCAGCAATAGATCCCCAAATGACAGCATGAGTCACCCAATACCATCTAACAACATCCATAGCCAAGTGCAAATTCACCAAAATAACCACTGCCAAAGTCCAAAGGTCACCTATACTTGCTACATCAATGGTACTTTTCCAATATGCAAAAAGTGGAGGCCAAAATATAACCATGCTTTGCCACAAAGTATCTGCCATTGTTAACATAAACAATTTCTTGTTGTAAGCTTCGTTTCTTTGGCCAGCACTATAAAGCTGAGGATGCCTTAGGAGTGTGCTTCTACCGAGATCTTTGTCGAGAATTCCAACAATGATAGTTGGTAGTGCGCTGTAGACTATCAAAAATTGCATAACGAGTCGTGCAATGTGACTCGGCGAAGCCTGATACAGACACGGACACAACCCTGGTACTCATAATAGTTCAACTACATGTGTATGTGTCAGACACCATCCGCCATAGTCCTCCAACCAAAATGTGTTTCCGAGCTTCTCACCATAGCATTACCAGTAGGAACACAGTCGTGAATATGAAGACCATGAATGATAACATTTGTAACATACTGAATCGTAATGCACGCTCCATTTGCAATATGTACGTTTGCTCCTCTTCCATCAATAGTCTTGAAACTGTTCATAATCAGCTCTTGTTTCAACTGAATAACCATGTCCCTCTTGAACACAATCCAAAGTGGCCTATCTTGGATAACAGCGTGACGCAAAGTTCCCGGCCTTGGGTTAACAGGGTCGTCGTCTCTCGGGTCAGTGACAACATAGAACTTTCCATCGCGACCACCGATAGCATTTCTTCCAAAACCAATACCACAATCTGCCAGACGCTTCCTATTCTGTTGCCAATTGGGGTCGCAACGCCAGCAATCGTCAATCGGGTTACCCGTTCCGCACGAGAAATATCCAAGGTTTCTTCTTTCAGTACTGTTCTTAATGTGCCTGTAAAATCAACCATATTAATTTAGAATTCAAATACAGAGAAAAAAAAACACTGGCTTATGGAGCAAGCAAACAAACAAAAAAACACCAAACAGTTAAACCTTATCTCAAGATACATAAACATAAAAATTAAATAAAGCCGTTACATTATTAATTCATAAATCATTGAAATTTGTACAGATAAGAAACTATGCCAACTATTAATCCACATGATGAGTGAATATAATTGGAATTTTCTCTCAATTGCAACGGCTAATATTTTTGTCTTTACATGAAACATAAGATACATGGTGAATATGCTTTTTTGTCACTATTATGCTACTAGCATCACATGGTAAAAATTATTATACACTAAAAGAAATCATATATTAAAATATCCAGCAACAAAACAAAATTAATCACTTTTTTTTCATGATTATGGAAAAAAAATAGAGATGTACACGTAAGTACAGAACAGTTATAGAAAATAGGACAAGAACAAGGACAGCATTTCTGTAGAAATTGTATAGAGTCATGTAACCAAGCCTTTGGTAATTCCAGTGACCATGAACCAACAAGAGAGGAACTAAAAACCTAAACTGTCCCATTGCGAAATCTGATGACATTACAGCTTGCCTGCCCTCTTGTCCACTGATGCCGATTCCGACATCAGCCATTTGAATCATTGAAACATCATTAGCACCTGTAAACACATGCATATACATAATCAAACTAGTATATTACAGGAACTAGAACAAAATAATGGCGACAAAATGAACAAAAAATTTACTGACTAAAACGAAATCGAGAGAAGAATTCATACCGTCTCCAATGGCTAGTGTCATGTCAGATGTTCTCTTCTTCACAAGGGAAACAATATCGGCTTTTTGCAGAGGAGCAACTCGACAACAAAGAACAACGGAACACAAACTCGCAAGTTGAAATAACTGAACCAACACAAGTAGCCAAAATCAGTAAATAAAGCATCATCAAGAAATTCACTGTAAAGTTTAAACATTAGGCTTAATAGAATGAAACTAACCTCTTCTTCATGATCAGTATCGAGAATATGAACGAGGCTTCCACCATCGATAATCAAAGCGATCTGCATTGAAACTGCATCAAGTTTTCTAGATCTTTCAAGAGCATCTTTGAGACTTTTTCTAGAGGAAGCTTTATTATTACTACTAATAATAATTTGAGTCATGCTTCTTGTTAAGAGTTTCGATGAGAATCCGATAGATACAGCAGTTTCTTGCTTGTCACCGGTTAACACCCAAACTTTAATCCCTGCTGTCCTTAGAGACTCGATTGCTTCTGGTACGCCATGTTGAAGTTTATCTTCGATAGCAGAAGCTCCTAATATGCAAACATTGTTTTCAACATGGTTTGAGATTTTTCTAAGCATTGCAGCCCTACCAAACACTGCAGTGCTCGCTGCTTCATAGGATGTATGCCATTGTTCAAACTCGGAAGTGTTTAGTTCTCTCATTCCAATCACAAGTGTTCTTAAACCGAGAGATGAATACGAGTGAAGATGTGTTTCTGTCGATTTTATCAAGTCCATGTTGTATGATTTGTCGATTATACTAAACATGGTCGTGTCGGCTCCTTTGACGAAGAGTTTAACCGAATTGTCAGGGTAGCCTAATATAACCGACATTCTTTTTCTATCACTGTCAAATTCATGTAAACCCAAGACATTGAACCTGCAATATTCATAACGATCGTTATCAAAACTAGCGTGCAGACGGACACTATCCGTTTAAATGAAAAAACGTCTGCGTCAAAATTTGAAGTAAAGTTTGGTAATAAGCAACTTACTTTAGTCTTTCTCCATGAATATCAATGACGATGTGGCCGGAGGTTCGTTCGATGAGCATAAAACCATAGGCCGCCGCGGCGTACGCCAATGCTTGTTCGTCCGGTGATTCGCCTTGATAATCTAACAGCTTGACATCAGGATCAGGTGTGTCAACAACAAGAGGCACAATAGTGTTACAGGTTGCAAGTGCTAGAAAGAACTCGTAAATCCTTTTTATGGAAGTGTATTCGTGTTCGCTGTTATGGTTTTCGCTGATAGGGTTTCAACGTTCGCAGGAGGGAAAACAAAAGAACAGAGAACGAAAATTGAAATGGAGTCTGAAATTTTATTTTAATTAGACCTTAGACAGCGCTTTTGTGGAAAGCGCTTTCTAAGGTATGCCTTAGACAGCGCTTTCCAAAAGCGCTTTCTAAACCCCCCCTTAGACAGCGCTTTTGGTTTTAATTTTTTTTTAATTTAAAGACTTTAGACAGTGCTTTATCAAAAACGCTGACTAAGGTCTATATTTAAAAGCGCTTTCTAAAAGCGCTGTCTAAGGGGGGGTCTTAGACAGCTCTTTTAGAAAGCGCTGTCTAAGACCCCCCCTTAGACAGGGCTTTCATTATTTTTTTGGAACATTTTCCGTGTTTTATTTTAATTTTAACCTTAGACAGCGCTTTGTTTTAAAAGCGCTGTCTAAGATGCGCTGTTAAAAGTCATTTTTGGCGTAGTGCATAAAGGAAACAAACTAGTTTTCTTCATGCAGCTTTATCAACTGCATACAATGGAAAAACCTACAACTTGGTAATGTCTTGGTGATCTTATCAGCAACATTGTGATATGTTGAAACCTTCAGCACTTGGACTTCTCAATGCTCGATTACCCTTATGACGAAATGAAGCCTGACATCGATGTGATTGGTTCGCTCATGATAGGTTGAATTTTTCGACAGGTGTATAGCACTTTGACTATCACATTTAACAGTGATAACTCGACCTTGAAGTTTCAGCTTCTTAGGAAAACCTTCAAGTCATGATGCTTCTTTCACAGCTTCAGTGAGGGCGATATATTCTTCTTCAGTGGTTGATAAGGCAACAACCTTCTGAAATGTTTCTTTCCAACCGATTGTTGTGCAAAACAAAGTGAAGACGTATCTAGAAATATATTTTCAGGAATCCATACAACCTACATAATCAGAGTCGACATACTCTTCAATTTTTGCTTTACTATTTTCACCACATGCTCCACCATAAATCAGGACTCTGTTCAGAGACCCATTTATGTACCTTAGAATCCACTTCAATGCTTTCCAGTGATCCTTTCCAGGATTTTCCATGTACCTGTTTATAAGACTTATTGCATATGCTATGTCGGGTCTAGTACAAACCATAACATACATCAAAGAACCTACTATGTTAACATATGGGATGCTATTCATATAAGTTCAGTATTTGTACTCAACTTGAATTGAGGGTTTGCGGGAGTCACAACAGGCTTTGAATTCTACATACCAAATTTGTCAAAAATATTTCATACGTATGTCTCTTGAGATAAGCATAATTCCGACTATTTTTTGTCTCTTCAGATGTCAATCCCAAGAATCCTTAATGCAACTCTCAGATTCTTCATATGAACTCCTTATTGAGTTCAACCTTCACCTTCATTACATCCTCGACATTGTTTCTTGTTATGAGAATATCATCCACATAAAGCAACAAAATAACAAATGAATTTCCATGTCAAAATCCGAAGTAAAGACAGTGGTTTAACTGAATTCTAATGAAACCTATATGTGTCATGAACTTGTCGAATCCCATATTCCACTATCGAGGAGATTGTTTCACTCCATATAAATATCTATTTAGTTTTCACACATAATCTTCCTTTCCCTTTTCTGTATACCCTTCAGGTTGCCTCATCAGGATTGTTTTATCTAGATCTCCATACAAGAAAGTAGTCTTCATATCCATTTGTTTCAATTCTAGGTCGAACCGTGCCACCATGGCAAGTAACACTCGAATGGACATGTGCTTCATAATAGAAGAGAACAAATCATTGAAGTCGACACCTTCTTTCTGAGTGAAACCCCTTGCGACCAATCTTGCCTTGTATCTCTTCGACGTCACTCATTCGATTCCTTTCTTTGAAAATCAACTTACAGCTGACTAACCTGGCTCCATCAAGTTTCTTGATTAGTTCCCAATAGGTAGACATCACCGATTTCCTTAATTGCCTTAGTATCTTCAGCATTATGTGTTTCTTCTTCGACTTGATCTGGGATACACAATTTAGCATCGACATGTTCCACCTCAACAAGAATCTCTTCATGTTCTAGCTCTTCTTCAAATATGTGTGCACTTCTATTAACATCATTAGTTTTCTTGAAAGTCATCTCAACTTCATTGAAAACTACATCTCGACTAGTGATACACCTCCCGTAACCTAGCTATAGGCACCATAGCCTATAAGCTTTGACTCTTTCAGGGTATCCCATGAACATGCATCTCAGAGCTCTAGGTTCAACCTTGTCTTGCCTAATGTGAGCATAGGTTATGCAGCCAAATACTTTAATTTTTTGAGATCTGGTGAATGTCCCGACCAAACTTCTTCAGGTGTCTTCATATCTAACGCAATCGAAGGATATTTTTTATCATATATGTTTGTGTCGAAACAGTCTCTACCCAAAAAACACCTTCTTTAATCTAGCATTAGTCAATATGTGTAGCGGTAAATTCATGACCATTAAGCTATGTATAAACTTAACATCAATAAAACCAGAGTCGCCACCGCGCTTTTATTGTTTCCAAAGGAAAAGGGAAAAGTACGAACAAAACCCAAAGATAAGAAGTTTTCAAATCAAAACTAATAAAATTCCAGAGATTACAGGTAAGGGGGTTGGTTACACAGGGGGAAGGTGTTAGCATCCAAAGTGTCCTAGGTACTTCTAGGGAGCCCTTTTTTATGTGCGTATGTGTTTTTGGTATAAAAGATGTTTGCAATAAAATAGAGTGTGGGGGTGAGAAAAGAATTCATTATTTATATTTTTGTGTTTGACAAGACCTTCGGACTTGTGCCTACGTACCAACATAAAAATGAGGGATCAAAACCTCGTAGTTCGTGGTAACAATTTCAAAGTGAGTGAGTTTCTTTTAACAAAATTTTAAGTTTAAAAGAGGCACGAAAGGCCTAAAAGAGTTTGAATGGGTATCAGTTCTTTTTGTCTTTTGAAATTTTAAGTCAATATGATTAGATTCATTTACAATTTTTGATTAAGAAAAAGAGTTTAAAAATGCAATGGCATAAGGCTAGAGTTTCTAATTTGCAATAAAGAGTCTAAGTTTAGAAATCACAAGCAAATAAGATTTTAAAAGGAGGGAGAGATTTGAAATTAAAGAAGTGGGAGGAGATGAAGAGACTAGTCCTAAGCAAAAATTTAAAAGTTAAGAGATGAAAAGATCTGACCAATGGGATGCAATCCAATAGACAAGAATGTCATAAAGAAACTCAATTTTCCCTTAGACTTTAGAATCAAGCAATAACGATACACACATAGCAAGATGAAGAGCAAGGCATCAAATAAAGATAGTTGCATCCAAGCAAGCAACTCCATAGTCTTCTTCATAATATCTCATGCATCAGATGACATACTCCTTGAATGGCTCAGAATAAGGCATTAGACACAAGTTCAAAGTAACAACTTCATCAAGACCATGTAGCAGATGAACTCAAATGGATCTCAACACTTACATCAAATGGAAATTCAATTCACAAGCACTTGATTTCAGAAAAGTTGGCATTGGCCAAGTCCTTTTGCATAGGGAATGTTGCCTAATTCTAAGTCCAAGTATCAGATCAAATCCAACAGTCCACACAAATCCTTTTTTAGAGCTTTTTGTTGTTATTATATACATTAAGGTCAAGAGACCATAAATACAATCAAAATACACAAAAAAGTATATCCAATCACAATATATGGCTCCAATGAGCAAAGTGAAAATGACATTAAGATAAACAAGTTAAATGGTATGAATAATGGTAAATGATAAAAGACTTGAATTTAAAGTTCATAAAAGTAAATGGCTTGAAATTAAAAGTTAGTTAAATGTTAGTTGATTAGAAGTTAGTATTGTTTTAACTTTTCAATTATTTAAGTCATTCTTTGGAGAACACTCAACCCTCTACTCACAAGCATGGATCCTTGAACCAAGACATCTTCCAAAGGAAGGAAAAAATGCCAAGTTTCCACACAATACCATGAAAGGGGGGAGAATTACAATCTCACTTACTAGAATGTTATGCTTTTGGGTCAAAACTTAGGGTTATGTTAAGCAATCGTAATTGGACTTATGTAGAAGTCACAACTATCTGAGGTCGGGCAACAAATTTTTTAGTGTTAATGCATGTTAGAGATAGGGTATAATGAACCATACTCCTAAGACATACCACACTTAAAAGAAAATGGCAAAACGGTGGACCTAATCTCATCCATACTTGTATTGGTTTATGAACCAATTAGCCTTAGGATATAGAGATATCTGCAGCAGTAAATTCATGACCATCAAGCTATGGATAAGCTAGACGTCAATTAAACCAGAGTCGCCACCACGCTTTTATTGTTTCCAAGGGAAAAGGGAAAAGTACGAACAAAATCCAAAAATAAGAAGTTTTCAAATCAAAACTAATAAAATGCCAGAGATTACAGGTAAGGGGGTTAGTTACACAGAGGGAAGGTGTTAGCACCCAAAGTGTCCTAGGTACTCTTGGGGAGCCCTTTTCTTGTGTGCATATGTGTTTTGGTATAAAATGATGTTTGCAATAAATAGAGTGGAAGGATGAGAAGAGAATTCATTAATTATATTTTTTTGTTTGACAAGACCTTCGGACTTGTGCCTACGCACCAACATAAAATGAGGGATCAAAACCTCGTAGTTCGTGGTAACAATTTCAAAGTGGACGCATTGCTTTTAACAAAAAATTAAGTTTTAACAAAGGCATAAAAGACCTAAAAATATTTGAATGAGTGTTAGTTCTTTTTGTATTTTAAAATTTTAAGTCAAGTATAGTTAAGTTCATTTACAAATTTGATTAAGAAAAGAGTTTAAAAATTCAGTGGCATAAGGCCAAAGTTTCTAATTTGCAATATGATCTAAGTTTAAAAATCACAAACAAAGAAGATTTTGAAAGAGGGGAGAGATTTGAAATTAAATAAGTGGGGAAGAGATGAAGAGACTAATCCTAAGCAAAAACTTAAAAGTTAAGAGTTGAAAAGATCTGACCAATGGGCTGCAATCCAATAGACAAGAATGTCATATAGAAACCCAAATTTCCCTTAGACTTTAGAATCAAGCAATATCAATACACAAATAGCAATATGAAGAGAAAGGCATCAAATAAAGATAGCCACATCCAAGCTTAGCAACTTCATGATCTCCTTCCTAATCTTTCATGTATCAGATGAATTCAAAGATATGCACTAGGCACAGGTTCAAAGTAATAGCTTCAATAAGACCATGTAGCAGATGAACTCAGATGGGATCGCAATACTTGTTTCAAATGAAGTTTCAAATCACAAGCACTTGGTTTCATGAAAGTTGGCATTGGCCAAGTCCTTTTGCATAGGGAGTGTTGCCTAATTCTAAGTCAAATACCTCATATCAAACCAACAGTCCACACAAATGTCTTTTAGGGTTTTTGTTGTTATTATGTACATTAAGGTCAAAAGACCACCAAAACAAACAAGTATATACAATCACAATATAATCATAAAATGAGGCTCAAATGAGCAAAGTGAAAATGGCATTAAAGTAAACAGGTTGAATGGTATGAATAATGGTAAATGAATAAAGGCTCAAAATTAAAGTGCATACAAATAAATGGCTTGAAATTAAATGTTAGTTGTTAATTGATTAGAAGTTAGTATTGATTTTGTTTTTGTTTTGTTTAATTCATTCTTTGGAGAACACTCAACCCACTATTCACAAGCATGGATCCTTGAACCAAGACATCTTCCAAAGGAAGGAAAAAATGCCAAATTTCCACACAATATCATGAAAGAGGGGAGACTTACAATCTCACTTACTAGAATGTTATGTCTTTTGTGTCAACAATTTAGCGTTATGTTAAGCAATCGTAATTGGACTTATGTAGAAGTCACTACTATTTGAGGCCGGAAAATAGAAATTTTAGTGTTAATGCATGTTAGAGACATGGTATTATGAACCATGCTCCTAAAACATACCACACTTAAAAAGAATATGCAAAAGGGGTGAACCTAATCTCATCCACACTCATGTTGATTTTACAATTAACTAGCCTTAGGATATGGAGATATCATGGGTCCATGAAATGAATGAGAAGAGAATGGATTGAGATGAAGAGGGAGGGGAAATATAATTAACACAAATTGGTCAAAGGAGAACTTTCATCAAATTTAAATCATTCATTCATTTTGGGAGATGAAATGTACACTTCATCAATTCCCTAAATCCAATGATTTTAACTCAACAAAGTCAAATCAACCTTGACCAAGGCCAAACAACACAAGTCAAACTCAACAAGTCAATATCAAAAGCTTAACATAATTTATTTTTCATTTAAACAATTAAAAGTAATTAAATAATATATTAAATTAAATTATGGTTGGTCAAAATCCTAAAACCTCCTCAAAACGCCAAATAAATGGCCATGAGATTTATCACAGGTCAAACAAGGTCAAAGAACCTTTGAGAAAAAAATTCATTAATTTTGGAAAACTAAAAGTATTTTTAAACAATTAAAATATTTAGAAAAAATAACTAAATCATGAAAAATATTAATAATGATCCAAAAAAATAATTTTAATTCAGAAAATGAAAGAGGAATTTATTTAAAAAAATTTAGTGAAACTCTCATATTTTTTGGATCAATATTAAAATTAATATGAATTAATGAAAATAAACCAAATAAAATGAAAATAAAAAAATAGGAAAAAACATGGACCACTTGATCTCCCTCATTAATTGAGGTGGAAGATCAAGTGGTTGTTAGCACGCATTCCATGGTGGAGTCAAGTCAAAGCGTTGTATGGATGGTATGCAAAATCAAGGCACGAGATTAAATCATTTCAAATGGATCATGTGGTTCAGATGAGCGTCGGCACACCGTCGGAGCCAAAGCTCCGGTCTCCTTCTCCGGTGAGCTTCACCGGACTGGTTCACTCACAACCATCACCAAAATTAAAAAGAAGGACATGAATTTAAAGTAAAAATGCTCAGGAGCTCGAATTTGGCCTCAATTTCTCCTAACTCCGAGTATGTTGAGAGATACAAGGAGTTGAATTTTGAGGTGCGTGATCTGGGTTGCTTCGATTTAACCTCAAAGCAACTCAATCTTGTTGCCTACATTGGTAGGACTTCAGACAACCAAAGATCAAGAAGAATTATGGAGAATTGAGTAAGAATCGAAGAGATGAAAATTTCTGGAAAATACCTTAAATGCAGGTCTGTATTCAATTGATCTTGCTCTTGCTTGCTATTGATCTTGCTCAAGACACTTGATGGAGTGGAATTGAATTATCAGAAGGCACAAGACTCTTGGAGTTTTGAATCTCAAAACAGTGAGATTCAAACTCAATTTCCAATAGAAATTATCAAGGTTATCCTTTGAAATGAGAGGGTTTGAAGGTTGGGAATCAAAGTTGGCGCGCAGGGTCCTTCATTCTGATGGCAATGGGTTCTATTTATAGCCAAATGGATTGATATTTGCACACTTGAAATGAAGATCCAAAAATAGCAATGTACATTGCATGGATGCATGGGCGTGTGACAGGCCCATGTAATCACTCCTTATGGTCCATAATTGAGTACAAACTATGTTGAAGTCATCTTGGAAAGCTATGCATTTGTGTATGGAATGTTCAAGTTCACTTATGCCAAATGATGATTCAATGTTCAAACCATGCGCAGGTCACTCATATCTTGTCCAAATGGGATGAAATTGGAGTTTTTGGAAAGGTTAGATCAAGAAGAACAACTTTCATGTTGAACACTTTTTCATTTGAGGTGGAAGTTGGAAAAATCAAACATGTCAAAAAAAAAAAATTCTAAGTGTCAAGCCATATGTTCACTTATTCCACCTTGGCTAACTTTTCATGTGACCTTCAAATGAAAACGGTTCCTTCATTAAAGTTGTATCTCTCTTAAATTCATTCAAAATGGTCACAAATTTGACATCATTTGGATTTAATATGAAGGAGTTATGCATTTTTTAAGTTGGGAAAAATCACTTGTTCAATGGCATTGGTCCAAAATGACCTATAATGTATCCTCATATCACATGCATATAAAAGTTGAATTTGCTCTTACTCAAAACATCAAAGTTGAATTAGACATATTGAATTTGATTGTGAAACTTGGAAAATTTTCATCTCATAAAAAATGAGCAAGTTATGTTCTTGGTAAGTTGACCTCAAAATTAGGGTTTAGACAAAATGACCTATAATCTTTCACCATACAAAATGACTTTACAAGAAAAAATAGCTCTATACCTAAACATGAAAGTTGTTTGGAATGTCATTTAGAGTAACTTTTCTCTTGGAATCATTTTCATATGATAAAATTTGTAGGAGATAAGGTCTAGGGAACTCTAGTTTTGATCAGATGAATTCCTCTGGTCAACCACCATGAACCAACTTGCTAGCTTGCCATTCTCTTGACTTTTGGGACTCATGGAGGATCATATATGCATAAGATGATGGAATTTTAAGTATCCCTTGAAATATTTGATCAATTGATGAAGAAGCTTGTTAAAGAAGTTACACAAGATACCCAAATGAAATAGGGTTTCCAAGGCAAACCAACTCCAAACTCTTGATGATTTCTTGATCAAAATAACATTTAAAGACCATGAGGATTCATATATGATGCTTAAAGCCATATTAAACCAATTTTGATTGAGCTCCTTGCACTGAGGGTTTTAAACCCTATTTGTGAGCTTGATAGATCAAAGGTGAGCACATTCCCTACCTACAAAAGAGTTAGTTTATACAAAGACATATTTTTAGTATTTTGGTTAGTAAATATGATAAAATATAAAGTATGATACAATCAAATATGCTTGGTGATCTCTCCTGATGCAACCCCAATGAATAGGGGGTAAGGAGGATGCCAAGGTGTGACCCAATGCTAATGCATATGATGAGATAGCATGAGGAATATTAGGGTCAAAATTGGGGTCTTACAATATTATAAGTCAATGAAATGGATGGGATAGAAGGGGATTAAAGATGAGGAGAGAGGGGAAATGAGACAAACACAAATTGGTCATGGGAGGACTTTTATCAAATTAAAATCATTCATTCATTTTAGAAGATGAAATGTACATTTCATCAATCCCCTAAATCCAATGATTTTAATCCAACAAAGTCAAATCAACCTTGACCAAGGCCCAACAACAATAGTCAAACTCAACAAGTCGATGGAAATAGCTCAACACAATTTATTCACAATTAAACAATTAAAAATCAATTAAAAATGCATTAAATTAAATTATGGTTGATCAAAAAACCTAAAACCTCTTCAAAATACTAAATAAATGGCCAAGAGATTTATCATAGGTCAAACAAGGTCAAAGGAACTTGTGTCGCAGCCTAAAAAATATAGTATGCGAAGAAACAACCGGCGAAAAAGAAAATGACAGAAGAGTCGCCACCGTGCGTTATTTATCCCAAAGGAGTGAAAGGAAACGCTCGAAGTAAACCTGGAGAAAGGAAAGGAAAAGACAAGGTCTCGCAACCAAATCTTGGGTTCGGGAGTCGATTATGCGAAGGGAAGGTATTAGCACCCCTACGCATCCGTAGTACTCTACGGGATCCACTTTTGTTGTTCTTGTCTAAAGGGTGTGTGTTTATATAATGTACTATTTACTAAAAGAGGGGTCAAAAGAAAATGACTCGCACGGATGTCACATCCACTGCATACGTATCTCATCTGAGTATGAGAATCAAAGTGTTCGTAGCTCGGCTACCTATGGGTTAAAGAGAAGTGTGTGTTCGCTAAGACATCGCGTCTTATGCCTATGTATCTCATCTGGAATGAGAATCAGAGCAAACCGTAGTTCGGCTAACTACGGGAACAAAGGGTCTCGATTGCAACTAGGGCAAGAGAAAGGGAAGGTCTCGATCGCAACGAGGGCGAGAGAAAAGGAAGGTCTCGATCGCAACGAGGGCGAGAGAAAAGATCGCAACGAGGGAGAAAACAAGCAAGGATTAGTTGTTAGTTGTCATTCAAACATAGCAAGACATCGTGTCTCGTGCCTACGTATCTCATCTGAACATGAGAATCAGAGTTGTCGTAGTTCGACTAACTACGGGTTGCCATCTGAACATGGACTTACAAAGGAGGACACCAGTTGTGTCAAAGGAGAGTGGGCAATGTGTTCACGTCCTAGTAGTAGGTGTCGCAGCTCGCTGAATCGAGTCTTAGGCAGTTACCTCTTTGCAATAGAACGGACTGACATGCCACAAGATCGAAGACGCACGGAAGGTCTAAAAAATGGGGAAAGCTCTGCCCTAGAGTTGTCATGCAATATGGACCTATGTGTTAGGATTTACAAATGGGAACATCTACCTAATATTAGCATGCAAAGAATAAGGGAATTTCTACCTATGTTATCATACAAAAGAATAAGGGAATTCTACCTATGTTATCATACAAAAGAATAGCGAATTCTTCCTATGTTATCATACAAAAGAATAGGGAAATTTTCCTATGTTATCATACAAAGGGTTCTACCTAATGGGTGCTACCTAAACGGAACAAGAATCTACGAATGTAGCAAGGAGAGGATAAGGGTAGACGGCGATGTATGAAGCAATCGACTTACAGGTGGTAGATGGCGATGCATGAAGCAATCGACTTACAAGAGAAATGGCGATGCATGAAGCAATCGACTTACAAGAGAATGGATGAATACGTGTTGGTTATGTTAAGTTTGGAAAATGCTTACTCGATGTTGGGTCGAGGTTTTGATCTTGTTATGAAATGGTTATCGGATGCTCATTTTATTTCTTGTATTAACAGATGAATAAAGAATGAAAGAATAAACATTATACAATTCATGGAAGAGGGATACATTTGTAATGAATGGGGATTGTACATGGCAATCAAACAATAATAATATATGCCTCATACACCATACAAGTAGGCCACAGTTAATCAAACAAGTAAGATGTAAACCAGTATATAATCCAATCAAATAACCAAAGAATGAAATGAATGAACATTAGACAATGTATAAGAAGTATAAACATGTTAGGAAATCAAACAATAGAAGCATGGATGAAAGAAACAAGTATAAAAAATATAAGATGAATCAGACACGTGAAACTATGCACACAAAGAATCAATGAACAATTTAATCGGGAAATGACGCAAGGATCAAATAAAATCAAGATGAAAGGCCTCCAAAATGTGGCATATGAGATGAACAATGGAGGATCAAAAGATCTCTTCAATTGCCCTAAGCAATCCCTATGTCAAACATCAATCACACAAAAGTCAACCGAAAAGTCAAGTCAACTTAAAAATTATCAAATAAATAGTAAATTAATCACAAAAATTATGAAAAATTAAACTAACTTAGGTAGGGTCAGGACATTATCATCCCCCAAAAAGATTTTAAAAATAATGAAAATTGGTTATTGAATTAATTGAAATAAAACAGAAGTCAAATGAAAAGTCAACCAAGCAAACTAGGCCAAAAATAAATCCAAAATAAATTAAAAATGGGAAATAAAATTCCAACAAAAGGTCAGGTTGACCATGAGACATTGGTCAACCCTCATCCTAAAAATCAGAAATTAAAAATAATTTTAAGTCATGAAAATAAAATAAATGAAAAAAAGTGTACTAAAATGAATCATTTGAAATAAATAATTGAAATAAAATATTAACATTAAATAAAATACGAAAATAAAAATTAAAATAAATTAAATAAAACATTAAGGAAAGTAAAAAATATTTTTTTGTATTTTTATGAATAAATAAACTATTTTTATTAATTAAAGACAAAACAACATAAAAAAAGAATAAAAGAAATGAAAATAAAAATGGAGCAATGGGCTTTGCAAGGAGGGTGCGAACAACAGCATGTACCTAGGCCCGGTCCAGTGGAGCATGTGACAATGAATAATAAAATGTTGCATTTAAAAAAATATGTCAACTTCCATCAACTGGTCCAATTCACTTAAAGTCACTAAAGGACAAAAGAAAGATGGATGGCTGGGATTCGAAGCAGGCGCGGCATCCAGCGGCCACGAGAGCACCACGCATCATCCTTTCCATGCAACGTGAAAGAAGAAAAAAAACAGTAACATGCAGCTAGTGAATTCGCGAAACGCAGGCCATCTTTCCAAACTTCTAACCAATAAATCTCATGCTCTAGTTCACCAAATGAGATGATGTAAAAATCAAAACTCAAGTTTGAAATGAGTAGAACACAATGGTGTTTTATTTCATGAAAAATAGTGATCTTATCATAGAGAAATATGGACAGCAAGGGGGGCTCATGCAAGGATACGACAAAAATTCAATGTTACAAAATCAAACTCAATCACAATGCCTCTTGGTGATGGCTTCATAGACAAACATGACACATTATTTACATGGAAAAACAACATGATACAAGCATGGCCATAGCATGAAAACAATAGTAGGCATAAACATGGTATGCATGAAAAACAATAATGAGCAAGCAAGATTTTCATGGCCATGGAAGGTTGGGATAAGGAGGTTACCTAGTGGAAAGCAGTCCACTGCTTCTTGGTAGTGGAGAAAATAAAAAAGGAAAATGCTCTTGGTGCTTGTGCTTGAGAAATGGAAAGTGAGGAATGGATCTTGAACTTGCCAAGTTGCCTTGCTCTTAGAAAATAGCAGCCTTCAACCTTAACTCGAAAATGGCATTAGCTTCCCTTCAGATTAGGGTTTATGCCCTTTAAATATGGTGGGTTAAAGTGCTCTTAATGGCTTAAGTGTATGGTTTTGGTTCATGAGCAAAATGCCACAAAAGGTGAGGTGTGAAATGAAACTCTAAATATGGAAAAGCTTAAGTGAGTGAGCATTAAAGTGCATGACCAAATGAGGTAAAAAGTGTGTTGGTTGGTTTTGTGGTCTGACTTGGTTTTTCTTGTGGAGCATAAAAACAAACCAACTAGGTGACTTTAAGGCTTTGTAACTTGATGAATACATGTCCAAATGGCAAGGCAATGCAAATAGTAGAAAGAGGGCATGGAGCTTAACATCTTTCATGTTGAACACAAATTGAAATGATGAGTGGAAAGAGGTGAAAAATGGCCATAAAGTTCAGGTCCCATAGCGGCAAAAATGGTTGTGCCAGTTTGGCCTAAATGCTGTCAAAAAATTCAGCCTATGATACCAACTTTAGATGAGTGTATCTTCCAAACCAATGATCCAAATGGGGTGGTTCCAAAACGGTGTGAAATAGGACATAACAAGGTACAACTGTCATGAAGAAAGTGTTTGCAAAATATGCCTTGAAGTGCAAGAAATCTGGCCCATAAGTCTTGACAAATTTTGCAAATTTTGGACTTAGAAAATTTTCTAAGTGTCCTAAAATAATGTCTTACTTTGACAAAGCATAACTTTCTCAATTTTAATCCAAATGAAACAAACTTTATATCTCTAGAATGCTTGGAATAAGAGGAACAATTTTTATGTTGGAGAAATTTTCAAATGGAGCTTGCATCTTGATGTAATATAGGCTTAAAGTGGGTGCAAAAAACCATAAAAACTTGCCTTAAATGGAAAGTAAACTATTTCCAAATTTGGTAACTTTTCCAACTCCTGATTAAATGATGAATCCATGATCCAACCTTGATCAAATTTCACATGTAGGCTCCCTTAGGCATGAATTTTGAGATTCCACTTTCAAAATGTCAGGAGTTGACTTTTCTGGCCCCACAGTTGATTTTTCCCAATCTGTCTGATTTCCGATTCCAATGATCAATTGAAGCACCTCTGGCTCAAATAAAGAGATGATTTTTTTGCATGTAGATCCTTGTGGAAATATGGAGGGCCATGGAAATGAGTTTCACTCAAGGAATCAGAAATAAACCGATTTTATACCAAACCCTAGTTTTAGGGCAAACTGATCAGGAACTGATTGCACTGATTGCCAATGGATCTTTCTGAGATAAATATGGATCTTCTTAGGCCAAGATGCCTCTATAATCATGACATGAATGATCCCCCTTTACTTCCAACCAAACCTTGCCTGTTGCAGATAGCCATGAAACCCTGATTTCTGATTAAATCCAGATGCACACTTTGAGAGCTTTGAATCTTCCACTGATGAACTGAGGACCATAATAAGACATATGGAATCCCTTGGGACTTGTATATTTGTAGAATGAAGTCCAAATCTCAATTTTGCTTTGTGTGGGCTCCTTCTGGTAAGGAGTGATCAATCAAACCCTGATTTCCAAAGTCACTGATGCAGTATGCAATGAGTATGACCTAGTATGATGTTAATGCAGTGTGAAACACAATCCCATGCTTTCCATGAAAAAGTGAAGGGTAAATTTTGGGGTATTACACCTTGGAGAAAAAATTTCATTATTTTTGGAAACTTAAAAGTATTTTTAAACAATTAAAAATATGCATAAAAACAATTAAATCATGAAAAATATTAATATTGATCCAAAAAATAATTTTAATTTAGAAAATGAAAGAGAAGAATATTTGAATATTTTTGGTGAAAGTCCCATATTTTTTGGATCAATATTAAATTTAATATGAATTAATGAAAATAAGGCAATAAAAATAAAAATCATAAATTACAAAAAAACGTGGACCACTTGATCTCCCTCATTAATTGAGGTGGCATATCAAGTGGATCAGAGCGCGTTATCCATGTGTTCCATAGTCAAATGTCACACACGTGTGGTGGTAATCACTTTGGACGCTCAGGATTAAAACAATTTAAACGAGTCATGTGATTCAGAAGGATGCCAACACATCGCCGGAGCCAGAGCTCCGGTTTTCTTCTCCGGTGGACCTCACCGGAATGGTCCACCATAAACCATCACCAAAATGAAAAAGGAGGACATGGATTTAAAGAAAAAATGCTCAGGAGCTCGAATCTGGCCTCAATTTTGTCTAACTCCAAGTATATAGAAAGTTACATGGAGTTGAAATTTGAGGATCATGATTTGAGTTGCTTCGATTTGACCTCTAAGCAACTCAATCTTGTTGCCTACATTGGTAGGACTTCAGACAACCAAAAATTAACAAGAATAATGGAGAATTGAGTGAGAATTGAAGAGATGAAAAATTCTGAAAATCACATTCAATGTAGCTTCAGATTGGCACGATCTTGCTCTCAATTATGCTTGACCTTACTTCAGATGCTTGATGGAGTGGAAATGGATCAAAGAGAAGGAAGGACTCTTGGAGTTTCAATCTCAAAAACAGTGAGAAATTGAAACTCGATTTTCAAAGAAAATCTTCAAGCTTATCCTTTGAATGTGAGGGTTTTGGGTTGTTGATTCAAAGCTTGTGTGCCAGGATCCTTAATTCTAAGCAAGAGGACTTCTATTTATAGCCAAGGAGATTGATAATTGCACACTTCCATTTTTTGGCCAAAGTTGGAAATTGCAATTGCATGCTTGCATGGGCGTGTGGTAGGCCCATCAAATGATGCACTTAGGTCCAAAATTATATGTAAGCAATGCTGAAATGATGTGGAAGGGCCATGCAATCGTGTATGAAAAGTGGAACTTCAAATCTTCCAAATGGTCCTTCAACTTTAAGTCATACGCAAGTCATCCAAACTTTGTCCAAATGAGATGAATTTGAACTTTTTAGAAAGGTTAGATCAAGAGGAACAACTTTCATGTTGGAAACTTTTTCATTTTAAGCTTGGATCATGACTAATTTTGAGGTGGAAGTTTGGAAAATCAAACATATTAAAAAAAATTCTAAGTATCAAGCCATATGTTCACTTCTTCCACCTTGAGTAACTTTTTCTATGGACTTCAAATGAGAAATGTTCCTTCATCAAATTTGTAGCTATTCCAAATACCTTCAATTGAGTCACAAATTTGACCTCATTTGGATTTATCATGAGGGCGTTATGTATTTTAGAAGTTGAGGAAGATCACTTGTTCAATGGTATTGGCCCAAAATGACCTATAATCTTTCCTTTTATCACATGTATTTGCAAGTTGAATTTGCACTTCCTCCAAACATAAAAGTTGAAGTGGACATCATTTATTTGATCATGAAACTTGAATGGTTTTATCTCATAAACATTGAGCAAGTTATGGTCTTGGGAAGTTGACCTCCAAATTAGGGTTTAGACAAAATGACCTATAATTTTTCACCATAAAAAATGACTTTCAAAGAAAACCTAGCTCTTGACCTCAACATGAAAGTTGTTTGTAATGTCACTTAGAGTAACGTTGCTCTTGGAATCATTTTCATATGATACAAATTGTAGGAGATGGGGTCTAGGGAACCCCAGTTTTGACTAGTTGAATCCTCTAGTTAATCACCATGAACCAACTTGCTAGCTTGATATTCTCTTGACTTTGGGGACTCATAGAGGATCATATATGCATAAGATGATTATATGTGAAGTATCCTTTGAAATATTTGACCAAGTGGTGAAGAAACTTGTTGAAGAAGTCAGATAAGACACCCAGATGAGTTAGGGTTTCCAAGGCAAACCAACTCCAAACTCTTGATGATTTCTTGATCAAAATACCATGTGAAGATCATGGGGATCCATATATGATACTTAGAGCCAATGTAGACTAATTCTTGATTTAGCTCCTTGCAATGAGTGTCTTAAACCCTAGATATGAGCTTGATAGATCAAAGGTGAGCATGTGCACTACCTACAAAAAAGTTAAATTATACAATGACATATTTTTGGTATTTTGGTTAGTAAACAAAGAAAAAAATGAAGTATGATACAATCAAATGTGCTTGGTGGTTTCTCCCAATGCAACCCCAATGAATGAGGGGTAAGGAGGATGCCAAGGTGTGATCCCAATGTTAATGCATATGATGAGAATAGCATGAGGGATCTTAGGGTCAAAATTGGGGTCTTACAATATGCATCTAACTCTTTCCAAAATGGTTCGATTAAACCTTTAAGCCAAACCATTTTTTTGGGGAGTACCCGCAGTAGTTTTATGCCTTACAATACCGGAGGCTGCATAAAAACTGTCGAACACCTCATTGCAAAATTCAAAGTCATTGTCGGCTCTCAACCTCTTGACCTTTCTGCAAGTCTGATTTTCGACCAGAGTCTTCCAGCTTTTGAAGTTCTCAAAAGTTTCATCCTTAGACTTATGGATGAATACCTATAACTTTCTAGAATAATCATCAATTATGAATAGAAAATACCTTGCTCCTGAATATGATGGACACCTTGTAGGCCCCCAAAGATCAACATGGATGTAATAAAGGGATCCATGTGTTCTTTGTTTTCCTTTATTGAACTTCACTCTTCAAGATTTTCCAAGTACACAAGGTTCACAAGACTTCAGCTTTTAGACTTTGTCTCGACCAAAAATATTTTGTCTCCCCAATTCGGCCAGACCCCATTCACTGACATGACTCGATCTCATATGCCAAATTTATGTCTTCGATAAAGGTTTCATGGATGCAACATCTACAAAACCACTGAAAACTTCGTCCTCAAAGGTATACAAGCCTTGTTTCTTCACGCCTCTTAAGACTTCCTTCGACCCCTTCATGACTTTTAGAATATTTTTCTCTCCTTGGAAAACATATCATTTCTTGTCGAATTTACCAAGAGAAATCAAATTTCTCTTCAAATCAGGTACATACCTGACTTCAGTCAAGAACCTTATTGACTCATCATAGAGCTTGAATATCACAGATCTAACACCTGCAATCTTGCAAGTTGTATTGTTTATAAGCAATACATATCCACTATCTTGATCACATAGTTACCTGAACAAATCTTTGTTTGGAGTCATGTGCCAAATGCAACCTGAATCCATAATCCACTCTTTACTTGAGTCGCCACTTGAAACAAAAGTAACATCAGATGAGTCGAAATCATCTTGAATAATGGTTGTGTAGCCGTAATCCTTACCTCAATGATCTTTCAGGCGTTCAGGAACACTTTTCTCGTATGGTCCTCCTTCTTACAGTGATAACATCGAATACCAGATACATCACCAGTATAAGACTTCTGTTGACTTTTACCCTTCTTCTTGTTGAACTTTCTATCTCTCATTGTGAATTCCACCTTAACCGACAGGCCTTCACCAGTCGAAGATGGCTTGTGCTCCTTTCGTTTATTCAAATTCTTATAATACAAGGTTGATTGAACTTCTTCAAAGGTTAGAGACTCTCTTACATACAAGAGAGTTTCTTTGAAGTGAGCATGTGATATGGGCAAAACACACAACAACAATAGTGTTTGATCTTCATCCTCGATCTTGACATTGATAGTTTCAAGATCAAGAATCAGCTTGTTGAACATATCCAACTGCTCATCCAAAACTCTGTCTTCACTCATCTTGAATGAATACATATCTTGATTCAGGTAGAGGCGATTGACCAACGATTTGGTCATGGACAAACATTTGAGTTTCACCCATAACCCCGACGTCGTTGTCTCTATTAGGTTATGTGTTTTGTGATTGGCAACATTTTGTTAAAATAAGTGAAATAGCAAGATGTTGTACAAGATGTCTTGACATGCTTGTACAACATCGTGTCGTGTTGTGGTTTTACATTCTTGGAAGATTTGTTTTTAGTGTGAGATTAGTGAATATTCTTTGATGATTTGTTTCACGCATTATGCG
Organism: Lathyrus oleraceus; assembly: GCF_024323335.1. Taxonomy (NCBI): domain Eukaryota; kingdom Viridiplantae; phylum Streptophyta; class Magnoliopsida; order Fabales; family Fabaceae; genus Lathyrus; species Lathyrus oleraceus. The sequence goes on from NC_066585.1 coordinate 214,302,750, forward strand.
GTTCAAAGTGCTTATTTTAGAAGCTCAAAGATCGGTTCCAGCTATGCAAGTTTCCTAAAGAATGGTAGTTAAAACATTTAGGGAAACATTAAATTAGATTCTACAGAAGATTGTGCAGAATGGATGTCTAAACATTTAAGAAAACATTAGATTTGATTACGCGGAAGATTATGCATAATGGATGTCAAAACATTTAAGGAGACATCAAATGTGATTTGATCTGATTTTATTTTATTTTATTTTATTTTATTTGATCAAGATCTGCTGATTATTTAGTCTAAAGCCCATGCTATTTTGGGGCTATTTAAAGGACGATACTAAACCTAAGAAAACAACTAAGTTGCGTATGTGATAGTCTCTATTATGGCTTAGTTTGTTCATTGTTATTTGTGAGACATTCTTGTGTGAGATGCTTGAATTGGACTGAGTTTTTGAGTTGTAATTATGAATCACTCATGAGCTTTTAAGCAAAAGTGGATTATGTTTCATTAGAAGTATGTCTTCTGTTTATTATTAGAAGTTTCAATCACTGTTGTGTGATTAAATGGAAGTGGGAAGGGTCTCATATCTAGGAGAGTCTTAGATAGAAATTCCAAGGGTAGTGATTAGGTGAGAAGTTTGTAAACCCAGAGGTTGTTTTGAACTTCAAACTAATACTATTATAGTGGATTTCCTTCCTAGAATTGATGCCCCCATATGTAGGTGACGTTGCACTGAACTGGGTTAACAATTAACTTGTGTTATTTACTTCCTGCTATTTACTTTAACACTGTAATTGTTTCTGGTGTGACAATGTCCTGATCCTGGTGTTGTGACATCGTATACGACATCCGGCATCTGCGTACCAAAATTTCAATTGGCATCAGAGCAGGCATCATGTTCTGTTTTGGGTGAGCTCCAGGGAGATATTTTTTGGTATTATGAACAAGGAAGGAGGATTTGTCAACAAACCACCTAGGTTGGATGACACCAATTATGATTACTGGAAGGCGCGAATGGTGGCTTTTCTAAAATCTATGGATAGAAAAACCTGGAAAGTAGTTATCAAAGGTTGGGAACATCTTGTGATGCAAGACAAAGATGGGAAGGACACAACTAATTTGAAGCCTGAAGAGGACTGGTCTAAGGAAGAAGATGAGCTTGTTCTTGGAAACTCTAAAGCCTTGAATGCCTTGATCAATGGAGTTGACAAAAATATATTTAGGTTAATAAATACTTGTATTATGGCCAAAGATGCATGGGAAATCCTCAAAACCACTCATGAAGGCGCATAAAAAGTAAAAATGTCAAGACTTCAACTTCTCACCACCAAATTTGAGGATCCCAAGATGAAAGATGATGAGTGTATTCATGATTTTCACATGAATATTTTTGATATTGCTAATTCATATAGTGCCTTGGGAGAGATGATGTTAGAGGAGAAGCTTATTAGAAAAATCCTCAGATAATTGTCTAAGAAGTTTGACATGAAGGTCACAGTTATTGAAGAAGCACAAGACATCTGCAATATGAAAGTGAAGGAGCTTATTAGGTCACTTAAAACTTTTGAATTGGCTATCAGTGATAGATTTGAAAAGAAGAATAAGAGCATAACTTTTTTCTCCAACACTGAGGGTGAAGAGGATCAATGTGACTTGGAGATTGTTAGACGATAGTACCGATCTAGAAGGGGGGTTGAATATATCAATTTTTGAAATTTAGCGTTTTTTTAAAAAAAAATCAACGGTTGCGGAAGCACCTTACATTATAATCGTCTAAACGATCTGTTAATGGAAAGATCAGATATGCGTGAAACCGAATGGAATAACTACGATAGAGATGATCATGAAGGAGAATAGCGATCCAAAACGCATCGAAATTTAAAAATTTTCTCCTTTAGTGATCCTTACGAATGGGCATGATCAATGATAGAATCATTACCTCTTGTGGCGATTGAAACATTTGATGCATATCTAAGGAGTAATCACGAACGTTGAATGGTGACAACGCCTCTACTCAGTCCATACTAACGAATTCTTTCAATTTCAGTGCTAGCAGCTACAAATGAAGGCTTTAAGTGAGTGAGTGAGAGAGAGAGAGAGAGAGAGAGAAACGAAATTGTTCATCTAAACAAATGTTTCTGCACAAGGGTTCTATTTATAGAACCACTTATGTGGGCTGTAAGCTAAAAAGCTCACTTAAGTGTATGTGGCCCATATCTTATGATATACTAAAATCACTTAAGCGCGTGGTACTTTACCATATTTCATATTCTACTTAAGTGAATCGGACCTTACGATGTTCTACAATTCACTTAAGTGCACCGTACCTTACGGTGTTCCTTATTTACTCTATCTCTCATCAATTCGTCCTTTTGTGGGTGACCCTATAGGTTTTCGCGGCATTGGCAATTATATTAAATCACATGCTTAACATAATAAACAGTGAGCGGTATCTAGAAACACATCACTGCTACCCAAGACACGAAAATGTCATGTGATATGACAAATCCTTTTGTGATAATACGTGTGTGTACAATTACCCTTTTGCCCTTATGTCTATATTGAACACAAGGCATAGACTGTGTCATCCTTGTCCAATTCAATATTAGGCCCTTAGAAATTTATCTTGTTATGCAGGATGGGCAAATTCCATCTAGGTCATTCATGTCCCTCAGCATGCTTTGTGGAGTACCCATCAACTATCTTTATGGTCATCCAGTTACGGGCAACGTTTGATCAGCAATAAAGCACTCGACGCTACATCTAAGTTCCATAGTGGTTTCAGGTCGAAGGGTGGTATACATCACTATTACCATGAGAATAACTTATGACACTTTGCATAACATTCTATATAGTATTCTCATAGCGGGTCAATCTAGTATAAATATTACTCCTAATATTCATACCTATGTTTAAGACTTGATAACTCCTTATCCATGATCCATGAGATGCGATCATCAGTCTATATACATAGTAGTCTTAATGCTTTAATATTATCCCACTTCACAATAAATCTCGACTACGAATACTTTAAGAATAATGTCCTTATGTTTAATGGGATCTCATGATTAAGTCACACTTGATACATTAAACGGACTAGCTATTCTAGGGACCTTATTAAACAAACATAATAAAGAAAAAATCATTTTATTATTAATAAATAATTCGATACAAGTACCAAAAGTATTGGCCTCTAGGATTTACACGAACAATTTCCCATTAGCACTAGCGCCAATCAGGCATACCCCTAATACCCATAGATCTAGTATGGCCATCATGCTTCTGCTGTGCAAGAGGCTTTGTCAGTGGGTCAGCAATATTGTCAAGTGTAGGTACTCTACATATTTTCACATCTCCTCTATCTATTATCTCTTGAATGAGGTGATAATGCCTAAGTATGTGTTTGGATCGTTGGTGAGATTTAGGCTCCTTAGCTTGTGCGATAGCACCATTGGTATCACAATAGAGATCAATGGGATCCACAATTCTAGGAACTATGCCAAGTTCACTAATGAACTTTTTGATTCAAACAGCTTCCTTTGTTGCACTTGAGGCAGCAATATACTCGGCCTCGGTTGTAGAATCATCAATTGTATCTTGCTTTGAACTTTTCCAGCTCACAACTCCACCGTTTAAGCAAAACTCATAACCAGATTGTGATCTAAAGTCATCCTTATCTGTATGGAAGCTAGCATTGGTGTATCCAATTACAGCAAGCTCTTCCTGACCTCCATATATCAAGAATGAGTCTTTAGTCCCTCTCAAATACTTAAGGATATTCTTGACAGCTACCCAATGAGCATCACCGGGATCAATTTGGTACCTACTCGTTGCACTTAAAGCATACGAGATGTCTGGTCGAGTACATAACATGGCATACATGATAGATCCTATTGTAGATGCATATAGAATCTTATTCATGCGATCCCTTTCTTCCTTAGTTGAAGGGGATTGTGTTTTTGATAGACACTGGCCATGTTGCATAGGTATGAACCCTTTCTTGGAATCATGCATATTAAAGCGTCTCATCACTTTGTCTATGTATGTACTCTGACTTAGGCCAGGCAATTTTTGTGATCTAACTCTATAGATCCGGATTCATAATATATAGGATGCTTCACCTAGGTCCTTCATAGAAAAGCATTTCCCCAACCAAGACTTTACTTGTTGCAGGGTAGGGACATCGTTTCCAATGAGTAATATGTCATCTACATATAATACCAGGAAGACGATCATGCTCACACTAACCTTCTTGTAGACACAAGGCTCATTTCCATTCTTGATGAATCCATATTGTTTTACTTCTTCATCAAAATGAAGATTCCAGCTTCTGCAAGTTTGCTTCAATCCATAGATTGATCCTTGTAACTTACATATCTTTTGGGCTTCTTCTGGTATGTCAAATCCTTCAGGATGTGTCATGTACACATTCTCAAGAAGATTCCCATTAAGGAAAGAAGTTTTGACATCCATCTGCCATATTTCATAATCATGATATGCAGCGATATCAAGTAAAATCCGAACAGATTTAAGCATTACAACTGGTGAAAAGGTTTCATCATAGTCAACCCCATGAATTTGTTTATATCCTTTTGCAACCAGTATTGCCTTATAGGTATGTACCTTACCATCCATGTCAGACTTCTTTTTGAAGACCCACTTGCATCCTATAGGGTTAACTCCTACAAGAGGCTCTACCAAGGTCCAAACATAGTTTGTGTACATGGAATCCATTTCAGATTTCATGGCTTCTAGCCACTTCTAAGACTTGGGACCAGTTATGGTATCTTGGTAGGTCACAAGCTCATGTTGATCCATGAGTAATACATCACCTTGATCAGTTATGAGATATCCATATCTCTCAGATAGGTGGCGTATCCTGCTCGACCTATGACGGTCTTGTTCTACTTGAGCAGGTTGCTCTTCCAAAACTACTTATGTTTCCTGCTCTAATTCCTCCATAGGTGTATCAATGCTTTGTGATTCTTGAATTTCTTCAAGCTCTACTTTCCTCCCACTTATTCCTTTGGAAATAAAATCCTTTTCTAGGAAAACTCCAATTCAACTGACAAATACTTTGCCCTCAGAAGGAGTGTAGAAATAATACCCTCTTGTTTCTTTAGGATACCCCACAAATAAGCACTTGTCAGATTTTGGCTCAAGCTTAGTTGAAATTTTTCGTTTTAGATAAACTTAACAACCCCAAATCTTCATGTAAGACTTATATGGTTTCTTACCACTCCATATCTCATACGGTGTCTTCTCAACCTTTTTGGATGGAACATGGTTAAGTGTGTAAGCCGTTGTCAATAGTGCATGTCCCCAAAAAGAGTTTGGAATATCGGCGTGACTCATCATGGATCGAACCATGTCTAACAAGGTTCGATTTCTTCTCTCAAATACACCGTTCGATTGGGGCGTTCCAGGAGGAGTAAGTTGGGATAGAATCCCACACTCTTTCAGATGGTCATCAAACTCTAGGCTTAAATATTCACCACCTCGATCTGATCGAAGAGTTTTAATATTCTTACCTATTTGGTTTTTTACTTCATTCGTGAATTCCTTGAACTTTTCAAAGGACTCTGATTTGTGTTTTATTAAATACACATAACCATATCTACTAAGATCATCAGTAAATGTGATGAAGTACTAAAAACCTCCACTGGATGGTATGTTCAATGGTCCACATACATCAGTATGTATGAGGGCTAAAAGATCATTAGCTCTTTCACATTTTCCTGTGAATGGAGACTTTGTCATCTTTCCAATTAAACAAGATCTGCATGTCTCATATGATTCATAATCAAAAGAGTCCAAGAGTCCATCTTTATGGAGTTTGGAAATGCGTTTCTCATTTATGTGGCCTAATCGACAATGCCAAAGGTAAGTTAGATTTAACTCATTAGGTTTCATCCTTTTAGTATTAATGTTATAAATAGGCATTTCAAGATCAAGGACATATAGTCCATTTATCATTTGTGCAGTAGCATAGAATATATCATTCAAATAAATGGAGCAACAATTGTTCTTTATTATAAATGAAAAACCAAACTTGTCTAAACAAGAAACGAAAATAATATTCCTGCTAATTGCAGGTACATAATAACAGTTCTCTAACTGAATTATTAAATCAGTAGGTAAAGTCAATACATAAGTTCCTACGGCTAAAGCAGCAACATTTGCTCCATTGCCAACTCTATAGCGGTAAATTCATGATCATCAAGCTATGGATAAACTAGACATCACATAACAAGAGTCGCCACCGCGCTTTTATTGTTTCCAACGGAAAAGGGAAAAAGTATGAAAAAAACCCAAAAGTAAGAAGTTTTCAAATCAAAACTAATAAAATGTCAGAGATTACAGGTAAGGGGGTTGGTTACACAGAGGGAAGGTGTTAGCACCCAAAGTGTCCTAGGTACTCCTAGGTGTAGCACCTCAAATTTGCACCTATCATTGTACATACATTCTCATATTAGGTCATAACATAACATGGTCCACTGCATAACATTGCATTGTCCTATTTGCCTCAAGTGCAAGCCAATCAAGAGAATTAGGTCAAACTGGTCAGGAGATCAGTCAGTCAAGCAAGCAAGTGCATTTCTCAAGGAGCCAAGGCCCTAGGGTTGGTCCAACATGTTCACATGACTTGGGGATCCATTTGAAGTGTTTTGGTCAAGGATTGGATGTTCAGAAGTCATCATTCAATGCACAGTCAGTCAGAAACCCTAAAAAGTCAAACTTGGTCAACTGTGATTGACTTTATGGTTTTGATGATGGGATTTGGTTTGAGAGAGCTTATTCATGTCCAAATGGGCCTCATATATCATGTCAAACACCATCATGGAAGAATTTGAAGCCAGATCAGAAATTTCCAAAAATAGAAACTGGACCTGTAACTGAAATTTACCAAAAATGGAAAGTCTTGATCCTCAAACTTACATCATGATACAAGCTTCAAATGAATTTTTGCCCAACATGAAAGTTGAAGATCTTGTTCTCCCATTTCCAAAAAGTCCAAGAACACTCAATTCCCATGTATGGTTGGCAAGTTATGATCAAATCATTTTCAGAAATTCTTGAACTTCAAAAGGCCATATCTCTCAAACCATTTGGCCAAATTTGGTGAGGTTTTTTCCAACAAGTCACATTTGACCTCCTCTTTCCAAAAATGTAATTTTCATGTACCAAAACTTTATGGATCAAAATGGCATTTTTGGACTTGCATGAATTAATTTCAAGTGAGGTTGAAAAATGAGTTTCAAAATTAACCACTTCCAACCAATTCTACCAATCAAACATGTTCTGAAATTGCATTTTGGTCATGTTACAAAGCCATTTTCGTGCAGTACATACAGCCATTCCTAACTTGCTTGAAAATTGGACAAAAGTACACTTTTCACCAACTCCATCCCACCTTTTCATGAACTTTGATTTGTACCCTTAAACAGCAGATATATTCATCATTTTCTGTCACTTGGAAACCCTAGCAGCCACTTGGTCTAAACAGAAAACTCATCTCTCTCAAAAACTCATTCTCTTCATTTTTGATTTTCGGCCAAAAACCTCAAAAGGACTCGAGCTTGGCTTGGTTTTATCATCACATTCCATCACTTTGGAAGCTATTTGGAGCCCTGTTTCCCAGCTGTAACATCATCTTCAAGCACTGCTGCACCAAAACTCATCCATGGCAGTCCTCGAGTTGAGCCATTTCAAGCACTACTGAGCCAAAGTTCTTCCTCCATCCATCTTTTAGAAGCTTCATGTACATCTGTTTTGGGCATTTGCAAGCAAAGAACCTCTAAATCACGACTGCCCTTCAATCTTGGTGAGTTTTCGATCTTCACTATTCTTAAAACTATGCCATGCCTTAGATAGAGTATGCCATGCTGATCACCATGAAACTTAAATCGTGAAAAACCATTGAGAAATGAGAGAGAACGAGGGTTTGGAAGTTTTGTGTTCATAACAAGATTGGATCGATTCTTGATGTTGTTGTTTGTTTTTGGATAAATTGCACATTGATTCGTGTTAAGTGTTGGTGGATCTTCATGAATGTGTGTTTAATTTGTGTTTCTGGGATTATGTTTTTTTTCTGGAATTTTCGTGCATGAAGATCATGAAGATCTTCATGCTGTTCATGAAACTGCCCATTTACCTGCGGATTCTCCTGCAGCCTTCATGAGGCCAGCTGCGCATTTTGCTGCGGATTTCTGGATTAGGGTTTGCATGAACCGCGTCCCTGTTCCATTTGAAACCGACCAATAGAAACATTTCGTTTCCTTTGCCAAAACGACCGTGTTTCAATAAGTGGCACAAGTAATTACAAGTTTGCCACTCGGGGCACATGTCCCATTGAATTACATTGTTATTTTTCATTTTAATTCCATTTTTTGAACTCCAACTTTGAAAAATCATATCTCATCCATTTTAATTCCAAACCTCATGGGAATTTTTGCATTGTGTTCATCTGGATCTCTACTTTTTTATCATGATTTTTTCTGATTTTTTGGATGAGTGAATTTTAATTGGTATTAGGGTTTGTGACATGTGTTCATATTTTGTACCTTTTGCCAAAACATTTGTGAAATGGTGATACTTTATCCAATGGCTCCCAAATTTTTTGTGCTTAAACTAGACACATTCATGGTGAGTTTGGTGTAGAGTTTGTGAATTTATCTTATCTGGATTGTGAGTTATGAATTTTTGAATTAGGGTGTGACAATTTGTGTCACACCATTGATGTCCAACTTCATGATTTTCATTACCATGCTTCTTGAACTCAAATTGGTTTGAATTTTTGCATGAATGTACTCTTGTATGTCTAGTTTACATGTGAATTTTCTTGGATTTATTTGTGGCATTTCCTAATTGTTTGGGATTTTCTCCCCTGTTTGACCAAAATGTTGACTTTGTGTGATACATGTTGCCATTTCATTTGTGAAATTCTCATACTTTATTGGATGGACATGAAATTTTACATGAGATGACTAGACATCCTAATCTTTGACATGGTTTTAGTCCCATTCATTTATCATACACCATCTCTGATTTATGAATTTTTCAAGTTGATGCATGTTTGGTTGACTTCTTTGAGCATGTTTAAACTTGCCTTGCCTTTCTGATTTTCATTGACTATCTTCTACTTGTCCAAATGAGCTGAAATTTGACATGCTTACCATGCTGTGGGTTATGATTGGTCATGATTTATTTGATGATTTTTGGAAATGTTTAAGATTGCTTTTGAGCTAAGTCTTGCTGTTGACTTCTATGAGCTCTCATTTGCCATGCTTTGACTTCTTTTGCTTATGAAATGATGATGATGCATGATATAAACATGAAACCAATTGGGTTTGTTTCTTGAATGTTTGAATTTGATTTTGATTGGACATTGCTTGCTGTTTTGGCTTTCTCATTCATTTTTGACCCTAGGCTTGTCCTAGTGGTCCTGTGGCTTATGTTTGAGTTCATGTTTTCAGGTTAAGCTACAAATGCTTCAAAGAGATCACTACAATTTGATTGAGTTCATTTGATTATCATGAGCTAACCTCTTTGTTTTGTAGGTTGCTTGGCTCATATGCCTTGAGCTTTGTGCTTTGCACATTTGTCTGTTTGTTTTGACTGTTGATTCCTACTTCCTGTTGCTTTAACTTTTGAATTGTGTACTAATCTGTTTGACTATTTCAGGTACCATTAGTTGCTTAGTTCTTTGAACTTGCTTTGCTTTGCTTATTAAGCAATTTGCATTGAAGTATACTTCTAATCTTCATGTAGTCTGGAAGACCTGGCCTGTTACTTGGCCAGGCAACTGTCTGAAGTCCTCCTTAAGAGGCAATGTTTGTGACTGTTTACGTTTGTCCTTGTATAGAGTCAAAGACCTTCTAAGTGAAGAGGCAATTGGCAGAACCCAAGGGATATGCAACCTATCCCCTGCTATTCTGTGTGTCTTCTGCTCTGCTCACACCACTGTGTTGATGCATTGCAGATACAAACCCAAGATCTTGTACAACTGTACAGTTGAGTCAGTATCAAATGTGTAGAAGGGTTCCCACCTTCTGAACCCACACATTCTTGTCTTAAGCTCTCCCAGGCCAGGGATAAGAGCTGTGAAGTCTTATCTTCACTCACCTTTCATCTGCTTCACCTTAGCCCCTCAATGGCAAGGTTAAGAGCCAACACTACCCAGTTCCAGTGGTTTGTTTGTTGAGGTTGATATGACCCCTCGACTAAAACCTGACCTTGTTTGAGCCCATTGCTTGCATATAGTGTGTGCTACTTGTGCTTGTGTGTTTGCTTTAGCTTGCTTCCTGTGCAAGTTAGGTTTAGTTTGACTTGCTTCCTGTGCAAGTCATGATTAGGATAGGCTTGCTTCCTGTGCAAGTTAGCTAGAAACCTTAACTTAGGGATGATTTTGCATGACAACATATAGGCTCGAGTCGTAGTCTCCCTAGTGTTGTGTCTCCCTCTGTTATCTGGTTAGGCTAGTCCTTTTTCCCTCCGTAGGGGAACTACGTCGCCCTGATCCTCATACCAGATGAGGTACGTAGGCAGGAGATGAGCAGATCTCTCCGGGCGCCTGTGTCTTTGTTTTGTGTTGTTGTGTGCTTGGAAGCTGATGTAAGTCCATCGAGTGGCATTTGGGTTCCAGTGTGGTTTTGTTGGTTCGGATGCTGATGTAAGTCCAGTGTTTGGCATTCGGGCTCCACGTTTGCCTTTGCCCGTGTTTGTTTGTGTGCGTGTCAGCCGAGCTACGAATGCTCTGATTCTTCTTTCGTCCAAGAAGATACGTATGCATAGGATGCGATATCCTAGCGAGCATGTGTCATTTCCCAGTCCGAACTACTTTGACTCTGATGTCTATGCCTGATGGACTAAGTAGGCCCAGGATGCGATATCCTGCCGAGTCAGTCTTGTTTGTTTTCTTGTGTCTCTTTCAGCCAGTGTGTGTGTTTTGAGCAGTGTTTTAGCAACCATTTTCCTTCCTATTGTGCGTGGATCCCGTCGAGTACGACGGATGCGTAGGGGTGCTAATACCTTCCCTTCGCATAACCGACTCCCGATCCCATTCTCTTTGGTCGCGAGACCATGCTTTTTCCAGGTTTACTCTGAGCGTTTCCTTTCCCTCTTTTGGGATAAATAACGCACGGTGGCGGCTCTGTTGTTCTTGTTTTCCCGCCGGTTTTTCGCGTAATGCGACAGCTGGCGACTCTGCTGGGGATATAAGAGAAGTTGACCTATGCTGGTCCATCTTCCCTAAGCGAGTCTCTCCTAGCGCTCTCTAGGATAGGGTTTGGTTGCTTTTGGCTGTTATTTATTGCGTTCATTTGTATATATGTGCATTTATCGTTTGCATTTATTGTTTGCATTAATGTTTGCATTTATTCATCTGTTCACCTGGCTGGTTGTCTGTTTCTCTCTGTTGGGGTGGGAGTTACATGAGGTAAAAGGCCCAATACCCAGGCCATGAGTGAAATCTAGGATACTTAGGAATATAGTGATTCATGGGAAGCGGGTGGTATTGCGCCACTTAGCGGAACATTGATATCACGAGCAGTTCAGACCCTGGTAGGATATTATCGTTACATACTTCGGGTGTGTATATGATGATATTCTGCGAAAGGTTATTTATGCTGCGTTTCTCTCGACCTTACCCTGGCCTAGATGACACCCGTGAGTGGGGAGGGAATGATCATTATTACAGGTACAGTTGGTGACTTGTTGGTGACTTGTTGGTGACTTGTGATCCTGTTGGTGACTATTGGTTCAGAATTTTGGGGTCTCAGATGACTTTGGGTTTCAGATGAATTTGTGGTTCCAAGTTCAAGCCGAAGCTTTGATCCTGTGTTCCGAGAGACACAGCCAACCAGTCGTGTCTGCATCATTTGCATCATAGCATATTTATTTTCAAAAAAAAATACGCAATAAAAAAAAAAGAAGAAAAAAAAAGGGGAAAAAGAAAAGAGAAAAAACTAATCCCTGCATGCATATCATTTCTCAGGTACATTCCAGAGCTTGTTCACTGATAGAGATGGCAACAGTCCCAGAGTTGAAGCGGAAGACTTGTTCCTACAGCTTTCACCGTGAACCTTTGACGTCTCTGATTGAGTTGAGCAACCTTATGGCCAGTGGTAACCAGAAGGGGTTTGTTGACCAGTATGGAGATATTCTGACCCTGTTGAAGATGGTAGTCGATCCGGTGCCGTTGCAGACTCTTCTACAGTTCTACGACCCAGAGCTTCATTGTTTCACCTTTCAAGATTATCAGTTGGCGCCTACTCTTGAGGAGTACTCCATTCTGCTGAGTGTCCCGGTCCGGTATCAGGTTCCTTTCTTGGATGTGCCCAAGGAGGTTGATTTCAGAGTTGTTGCCCGAGCTCTCCATTTGGGTATCAAGGAAGTCAGTGATAGTTGGAAGTCCAATGGGGATGTTGTAGGATTGCCTTTGAAGTTTCTGTTGAGGGTAGCTAGAGAAGAAGCAGAGAAGGGAAGTTGGGAAGCCTTTCATGCTCAGAGGGTTATGTCTCTTACCTCCTATGATATCAGGTGGCAATCTTACCGGATGGATGTGCGTAACGTCATTATGAGCTGTGGAGGATTCCGTAATATGCCACTCATAGGGACTAGGGGTTGCATCAATTACAACCCGGTTCTTTCTCTTCGCCAGTTGGGGTTTGTGATGAAGGGAAGACCACTTGAGGCTGAGGTAGCTGAAAGTTTGTATTTTGAGAAGCAGAGTGACCCGGATAGATTGGAGTAGATAGGAAGAGCTTGGAAGTCTATTGGTGTGAAGGATGGATCTGTCTTAGGGAAGAAGTTTGCCGTTGCTATGCCTGATTACACTGATTGGGTCAAGGAGAGAGTAGGAACTTTGTTGTTACCCTACGATAGGATGGAGCCGTTGCAGGAGCAACCACCTTTGATCCTTGCTGAGAGTGTGCCTGCGGAGCACTACAAGCAAGCCCTGATGGAGAATCGCCGTTTGAGAGAGAAGGAGCAAGATACCCAGATGGAGTTGTACAAAGCCAAAGCTGATAGGTTGAATTTGGCTCATCAACTCAGAGGAGTGCGAGAAGAAGATGCTAGCAGACTGAGAAGCAAGAAGAGATCCTACGAGGAGGTGGAGAGCATGTTAGATGCAGAACACCGGGAGTGCTTGAGGTTGCAGAGGGTTGAGGCCAGCTATCAGAAGAAGATCAGAGACTTGGAGAAGCAACTCAGAGATAAAGACATCCAGTTGAAGAAGGAAGTAGACTTGAGACAGGCATCAGAGAACCACCTTGGAGGAGAAGTGGTAGAGCTTAGACGACAACTGAAGGAGAAGATCACTCTTTTGCCAGAATGTTCAGAATGTGACCTGTTGATAGACCAGTGTCAGTACTTGAAGACTCTCATTCCGGGAGGCCGTTTGTCTTAGCTTGTATCTTTGATATGTATGTTGAGAATCACCTCCAGGCTTGTTGGATGGGATTCATTGTTGTACTCCGATTGTTTGGATTTTCTTTGTCGACTTTGTTGTATGATCCTGTTACTCATATAGATGAGGTTGTTGGTTTCACCTTGTACTCATCACTCTTGTGTATGTTGTTTCTGTGCTTCTATGTTGTTCTTGCTGCAGGTTGCCATCTTTTGAGGATGACTCAGGCTCTTTGAATGCCTGAGGAATGAACATATCATGTGCATCATACGCATCATTAGCACCATACTCATATCATTTTGCATAACAGGTGTTCTTGGTCGTGACTTCTCACTCTTGGTTCCTGTTCAGGCAGGATAGCTGATCAACGTCCGCACCGCTACTCAACAAGACTGAATCAACAGAGAGGTATGGATCAAGTTCAAGCTGAGTTGGCTGAGATGAAGGCTAACATGGCCCAGTTTATGAATATGATGCAAGGGGTTGCACAAGGTCAAGAAGAACTTCGAGCCTTGGTTCAGAGACAAGAGGCTGCAATTCCACCGGTCAACCATGCTCCGCCAGAGGGAGGCCCGGTCAATGATAATAATGTCGCTGCTGCTGTACCCATCAACAACTATGCTACAGGTGATGAGTTGGGGGGTATTCGAATCAACGGTCAACCTATTGCTCCAGATGCCGCTAATGCCAGAGCAGTCCGTGCCCCGGCCCGTAATCCTGTTCCGATTGTTGACAGACAAGAGGATATGTTCACTCTGCTCAGTGAAGACGAAGATGTTCTGGGAAGGGTTGATGAGAGGGATCGTAAAGTTGATGCCCTTGCTGAGAAAATTAGAGCTATGGAATGTCAGAATTCTCTCGGTTTTGATGTTACCAATATGGGGTTGGTGGAAGGTTTGAGAATCCCTTACAAGTTCAAAGCACCGTCCTTCGATAAATACAACGGTACTTCTTGCCCTCGCACCCATGTGCAGGCTTATTATCGAAAAATCTCTGCGTATACCGATGATGAAAAGATGTGGATGTATTTTTTCCAAGATAGTCTATCTGGGGCTTCTTTGGACTGGTACATGGAATTGAAGAGAGATTCTATCCGCTGTTGGAGGGATCTGGGTGAGGCCTTTTTGAGGCAATACAAACATAACATGGACATGGCGCCTAGCCGGACTCAGCTGCAGAGTCTATGTCAGAAATCCGGAGAGAGCTTCAAGGAGTATGCTCAGAGGTGGCGTGAACTGGCTGCTAGAGTTCAACCCCCTATGCTGGAGAGGGAGTTGACAAATATGTTTATCGGTACTCTTCAGGGTGTGTTTATGGACCGGATGGGGAGCTGCCCATTCGGTAGTTTTTCCGATGTTGTCATTTGTGGAGAGAGGACTGAGAGCTTGATTAAAACTGGGAAGATCCAAGATGCTGGTTCCTCTTCTTCTAAGAAGCCGTTTGCTGGGGCACCTCGTCGAAGAGAGGGTGAAACTAATGCTGTTCAATACCGCAGAGATCAGAACAGAAGTCAACGCTGTCAAGCTGCTGCAGTAACCATTCCGGCACCTCAACCTCGTCAACAACAACAACAAAGAGTTCAACAACCGCAACAACAACAACAACAACAACGTCCGTATCAGCCCAGACAAAGGATGCCTGATCGACGTTTTGATTCGCTACCCATGTCGTACGCCGAACTGCTGCCCGAATTACTCAGGTTAGGGATGGTTGAGTTGCGTACAATGGCTCCGCCTACAGTATTGCCTCCTGGGTACGACGCCAACGTCCGTTGTGACTTTCACTCTGGGGCACCAGGGCATCATACTGAGAAGTGTCGGGCTCTCCAGCACAAGGTCCAAGATTTGATCGATGCCAAGGCAATCAACTTCGCTCCAGTGCCTAACGTCGTAAACAACCCTATGCCTCAGCATGGTGGGCATAGAGTGAACAATATTGAGGGGAAGGAAGCTGAAGATCTGGTTGTTAATGTTGATGATGTTCAGACTTCTCTGTTAGTTGTGAAGGGCCGTCTGCTGAATGGGGGTGTCTACTCGGGCTGTGATGAGGATTGTTTGGGCTGTGCAGAATCTGAGAATGGTTGCGACCAGTTAAGGGCCGGTATCCAGGGTATGATGGATGAGGGTTGTTTGCAATTCAGTAGGGCTGTAAAAGATCGTGGGACAGTGTCAACTATTACCATTTACTTTAAACCAACTGAAGGACGTGGACAAAGGGTCGTTAGTGCACCTGCAACAAATGGTACCCCAGTTACCATTTCCGTGCCTGTAACCATCGGTGCTCCAACTACCATCGTTGCGTCTGGAAGAAGGGCTGTTGAGAATAGCAGAGCCGTGCCGTGGAAGTATGATAATGCTTACCGCAGTAACAGAAGGGCTGAAAGTCAGACGAGACCAGTGAATCAAGCTCCAGTGACAATTGGTTTACCGAATAGAGTTCCTGCAACTATTGGTCCGGCTGTGGATAATGTAGGGGGTCCAGGAGGTTTTACTAGAAGCGGTCGTCTGTTCGCACCGCAGCCTTTGAGGGACAATAATGCTGAGGCTCTCGCCAAAGCAAAGGGTAAGCAAGCTGTGGTTGAGGAAGAACCTGTCCAGAAGGAAGCGCCCGAAGGCTCATTTGAGAAAGACGTGGAGGAGTTTATGAAAATAATCAAGAAGAGTGACTACAAGATTGTAGATCAGTTGAATCAAACTCCGTCCAAGATTTCTATACTTTCACTGTTGTTGTGCTCTGAGGCACACCGTAATGCCTTGCTGAAGATGTTAAATCTGGCTTACGTGCCTCAGGAGATTTCTGTCAATCAACTGGAGGGTGTGATGGCCAATGTGAGCACCAGGCATGGTGTAGGATTCACCAACCTGGACTTACCGCCTGAAGGGCGGAACCATAACAAAGCCTTGCACATCACCATGGAGTGCAAGGGGGCAGTGTTGTCTCACGTATTGGTAGACACCGGGTCGTCGCTGAATGTGTTGCCTAAGCAGATTCTGAAGAAGATTGATGTGGAAAGGTTTGTGCTTACTCCCAGTGACCTGATCGTTCGTGCTTTCGACGGCTCCGAATGTTCTGTGTGTGGGGAAGTTACCTTGCCTGTGAAGATAGGTCCTGAGGTATTCGATATCATCTTCTTGTAAGAACAAAAATTGTTCTACAACAGATTCCTTGATTTTGATGATAACAAAGGATGAAACCAAAAATGGCACCCTAACGAAAAGTTTCTAAGTGTGCAGGGTTCTAAAGAAAGAAGTAATAAATCTGATGATGTCATCAGATGCACAACAAGATCAGATACAAATTCTCAAGTATCAGAAGCATCTGAAGTGGAATCTCGTTCAAGAAAGTCTGACTCTGGACAAAACTGCAAAGTATCAGAAGCATCTGAACATGAAGTAAAGTCTAGAAGCTCTGATTCTGGAGAAACGTTATCAGCGCCATCTGAACTCTCAAGAGATCAACATCAGAAGCAAGATTCCAAGATTCTCCAGAAACACAAATACTCTGATTATGGATTTGCTAATCATGAAGAAGTAACGTTCAAGTCAAGTAAAGATTTTCAAATAGATTTCCTAAACAGAGAAAGAGACGTTAATCTCCACTTCCAAGAGAGAAGATACTACTTGTGGTAAGTAGTCACTTCAAAGATGAAAAGTTAAACTGCAGAAGCTATTTAAGTGATGGAGTAAACTCAGTTTAATATCCACCAGATTCAACTCTACTCCAACTCATATATAAATAGAGATGCAATCAACATTCAGTAAGCAGAAATCAACTAGCCAAAACTATACTGAATTATTTCACGCGCAAGAAAATCATCTTTGCTCTCAAAGAATTTCACTAAGCTTTTGCTTATTAAGTGAAAAATCTGTTCTTAAGTTTGTAATACTTGCTTTCTTAGAAGCACTCTAGATTACATATCTTGTATCTTTTATTTGTTTGATTTCCTCAAGTGACTCTGTGTAGTCTGTAGACTTGAGAAGACTAAGAGATTTTCTTCTCTCTTAGGTGTTGTTTGTAATCTTTCAAGATTAGTGGATTAAGTCCTTGTTGAAGGCGAAATCACCTTGGCCGGGTGGACTGGAGTAGCTTTGTGTTATAAGCGAACCAGTATAAAATCATTGTGTGATTTTCTTTTTGGAAAAGCGCTTATTTTTCAAACAATTCAAACCCCCCTTTCTTGTTTTTCTCACCTTCAATTGGTATCAGAGCTCCGGCTCTGTTATTGATTTTCTAATCAAACACTTAACCGTGTAGAGAGATCCAGTACGAGAAAAACAATGGCCCACTCAAATGAAAGAGATTCTTACAATGCCAAGCCTCCTGTTTTTGATGGAGAAAAATTTGATTACTGGAAAGACAGAATCGAAAGTTTCTTTCTGGGTTATGATGCTGACCTCTGGGACATTGTCACAGATGGATACAAACCTCCAGTCTTAAATGGAGCTGAAGTTCCCAGAAGCAAAATGTCAGAAGATCAGAAACGTGACTTCAAAAATCACCACAAGGCCAGAACAATACTTCTAAATGCTATATCATACAACGAATATGAAAAGATCACCAACAGAGAGACGGCTAAAGATATACTTGACTCTCTGAAGATGACCCATGAAGGAAACTCCCAAGTCAAGGAGACGAAGGCTCTGGCGCTGATCCAGAAATATGAAGCCTTCAAGATGGAAGATGACGAAGCTATAGAAGCTATGTTTTCCAGATTCCAAACTCTTATTGCAGGTCTTAAAGTGCTAGACAAAGGATACACGACTGCAGATCATGTTAAGAAGATTGTCAGAAGTCTGCCAAAGAAATGGAGACCAATGGTTACTGCTCTAAAGTTATCAAAGGATCTGAACAATATCAGCCTTGAAGAACTTGTTAGTTCTCTCAGAAGCCATGAGATAGAACTAGAGGAGGATGAGCCTCAGAAAAAGAACAAGTCAGTGGCGCTGAAGTCCAGACCTGAAAGACGGAAGTCAGACAGAACCAAAGCCCTTCAAGCAGAAACTGCAGACACTGATGACTCTGAACCTGAAGACTCTGATGATGAAGAAGAACTGTCCCTACTAACCAGAAGAGTTAAGCAACTCTGGAAAAAGAGGAACAACAACAACTTCAGAAGATCAAGACCCAGAGGGGATCGATCAGAGTCAACTTCAAAAGGTAAACCTAACAAAGATATTACCTGTTTTGAATGTAAAGAAACAGGTCATTACAGAAATGAATGCCCCAAGCTGAAGAAAGATAACTCTAAGAAAGAAAGCTTCAAGAAAAATACCTTCAGAACAAAGAAGGGATTAATGGCCACCTGGGACGATAGTGAATCCGAATCATCAGAATCTGACTCTGATGAACAGGCCAACGTAGCTCTTATGGCTACCACATCCAGCAGCTCAGATGAAGAATCTGAAGAGGTATTTTCTGAACTTTCTAGATCTGACTTAGAATCATGTTTATCAGAAACTCTTACCTCTCTTCAGAAATTAAAACAAAAAGTTAAAGACATTAAAGGCCTTCTTAAAGCAAAATCTGAAGTATGTAGTAGACTTGAGACAACAATTCTAGCACGAGATGATACTATCAGATCTCTAACGATAGAAAGAGATGGAGCTAAAACAAAAAGCTTAGAATTAGAAGAAACGTTGTCTCAAGCACCACAAACTTCAAATGAAATTATTTATAAATATGAAGAAGCCTTTCAACAATTTCTGAAGAACGGGATAGATAGGAGTATTATGGCATCCATGATTTATGGAGTAAGTCAGAATAATAAAAGGGGAATTGGGTATGATTCTGAGGAAAATAAAACATCTACCAGTAACCAGCTTAAATCTCCGTTTTCATATCATTACACACACACACAAGAACAAAAATTTAAGAATGCTAGAAGACCCAAAGTTATAAGAAACTCTGGGAAGACTAATCTAAAAGGACCCAAGAGATTCTGGGTACCGAAAGATAAGATTATCTATGTTGCAGATATCCTATGCAGCAAAGTTCAGACACCAGTCATGGTACCTGGACTCTGGATGCTCGCGATATATGACGGGAAGAAAGTCTATGTTCCAAAGTCTGGAACTTAAAGACGCTGGATTTGTAGGCTTCGGAGGAGATCAGAAAGGAAGGATCAGAGGCTCCGGAACTATTGGTAATGGTACTCTTCCCTCTATATCTGATGTTCTTTATGTAGAAGGATTAATGCATAACTTGTTATCCATAAGTCAATTAAGTGATAACGGTTATGATGTAATCTTTAATCAAAAAACGTGTAAAGCCATTAGTCAAAACGATGGCTCTGTTCTTTTCACAGGCAAGAGGAAAAACAACATTTATAAAATAAATCTTTCTGATTTAAAAGATCAAAATGTTAAATGTTTAATGTCAGTTCACGAAGAGCAATGGGTATGGCATAGACGCTTAGGCCACATTAGCATGAGAAAACTTTCTCAGCTAACTAAACTTGAGTTAGTCAGAGGCCTGCCTAAACTGAAGTTTTCTTCAGATGCTCTGTGTGAAGCTTGCCAGAAAGGAAAGTTTTCAAAAACATCTTTTAAAAGGAAAAATGTTGTTTCTACCTCTAAGCCTCTGGAGCTTCTTCACATTGACTTATTTGGTCCTGTGAAAACAGCATCAGTCAATGGAAAGAAGTATGGACTAGTAATCGTTGATGATTACAGCCGCTGGACATGGGTAAAATTCCTAAAGCACAAGAGTGAGTCTCACTCTGTATTCACCAGTTTCTGTTCTAAAGTGCAAAAAAAATTTGACTCTAAAATTGTTAGAGTCAGAAGTGATCATGGTGGTGAATTTGAAAATAAAGATTTTGAAGAATTATTTGACTCTAATGGAATATCCCATGATTTCTCCTGCCCTAGAACTCCACAACAAAATGGAGTTGTAGAGAGGAAGAATAGGACACTCCAAGAGATGGCCAGAACCATGATCAATGAAACCAATGTAGCAAAGCACTTTTGGGCAGAAGCTGTAAATACAGCGTGTTACATTCAGAATAGAATCTCTATTAGACCTATTCTGGAAAAGACTCCCTATGAACTGTGTAAGGGAAGAAAACCCAACATCTCATATTTTCATCCTTTTGGATGCATTTGCTTTATATTAAATACTAAAGAACATCTGAACAAGTTTGATTCCAAAGCACAGAAAGGTATTATGTTAGGATACTCAGAACGCTCTAAAGGCTATAGAGTATACAACACAGAAACCAAAATTGTGGAGGAATCAATTCATGTTAGATTTGATGATAAGCTTGACCCTGAAAAGTCAAAGCTAGTTGAAAAGTTTGCAGATTTAGAGATCACTCTGGTAGAATCTGAGAAAACTCCAGAAGCAACCGTCACTCCAGACTCTGAAGAAATTAAATCTCCAGAAATTCCAAGGAAAGTTAAAAGTCGTATTAACGTATCTGAAGATTTGATTTTGGGAAACAAAGATGAACCTGTTAGAACCAGATCTACCTTCAGAACTTCTGAAGATATTCCTCTGGGACTAGTGTCTCTGATTGAGCCTACGTCCTGTGATGAAGCTCTTCAAGATAACGATTGGGTGGCAGCTATGCAAGAAGAGTTAGATCAATTCTCCAAGAATGATGTCTGGGATCTCGTTCCTAAACCCAGAGGCACTCATGTCATTGGAACCAGATGGGTTTTCAGAAACAAGTTGAACGAGAAAGGAGAAGTTGTCAGAAACAAAGCACGACTGGTAGCTCAAGGTTATAGTCAACAAGAAGGTATTGATTATAATGAAACTTTTGCTCCAGTCGCGAGGTTAGAATCTATTCGTCTTCTTGTATCTTTTGCTATTAATCATTCTATTAAACTATATCAAATGGATGTCAAGAGTGCATTTCTTAATGGTTATATTTCAGAAGAAGTGTATGTCAATCAACCTCCAGGTTTTGAAAATTCAAACTTTCCAGAACATGTTTTTAAACTTAAGAAATCCTTATATGGACTTAAACAAGCTCCCAGAGCTTGGTATGAACGCTTAAGCAATTTTCTTCTGGAACAAAATTTTATCAGAGAGAAAGTTGATTCTACACTCTTCTGTAAAAACCTTAATAATGATCTCATGATATGCCAGATTTATGTTGATGATATTATTTTTGGTTCTGCTAATATTTCTGTTTGCCAAGAATTTTCTAAGTTAATGCAGGCAGAGTTTGAAATGAGTTTAATGCAAGAACTAAAGTTCTTTCTGGGAATTCAAATTAATCAAACTCCAGAAGTCACGTACATTCATCAAAGCAAGTACATCAAAGGCGTTCTGAAGAAGTTTGACATGACTGAATGCAACTCTGCAAAAACTCCTATGCACCCAACTTGCATTCTGGAAAAGGAAGAGGTAAGCAACAAGGTTTGTCAGAAGCTCTATCGAGGTATGATAGGCTCTCTTCTCTATCTGACTGCTACTCGTCCTGATATTCTCTTTAGCGTCTGTCTTTGTGCCAGATTCCAATCAGATCCTAGAGAATCTCATTTAACAGCTGTTAAGAGAATTCTTAAGTATCTGAAAGGAACTCCTAACCTGGGCCTGATGTATGAGAAAACATCAGAGTATAGGCTTTCTGGTTACTGTGATGCAGATTATGCAGGAGATAGAATAGAACGAAAAAGCACTTCTGGAAATTGCCAGCTTCTGGGAAACAATTTAATCTCCTGGGCTAGCAAAAGACAGTCAACAATTGCTCTATCAACTGCAGAAGCAGAATATATCTCAGCATCACTGTGCACAACTCAGATGCTCTGGATGAAGCATCAGCTAGAAGATCTTCAGATATTTGAGAGTAACATTCCTATCTTTTGTGATAATACTGCTGCTATTTGTTTAAGTAAGAATCCCATTCTACATTCCAGAGCCAAACACATAGAAATAAAACATCATTTTATTAGAGACTATGTTCAGAAAGGGATAGTAACGCTGAAGTTCATTGATACAGAACATCAATGGGCAGATATCTTTACTAAGCCTCTAGCTGAAGATAGATTTCTTTTCATATTAGAAAATCTGAACATTAAAAATTGCCCTGAGTAAAATTTGGCTCTGAACATGTAAAATGAGACTTTGATAAAAACAAATACACTTCTGCCTCTGACTCTGATACTTCTACAAGTTAAGAAGATATCTGAATTAGAAATCTTCAGAAACCAATCCTTTGGTATCCCTGAAGATCAGATACATCAACACGTGGAGCATTAAACGTCTAACCCTAGAACTTCTAGACAGCTGTCAAAAGAAATCAAAGGTCAGAACGTTTGAAATCTCCTAGAGCAGTGTGCATACTGTTGGGATTAGACATTCATTTATTAGCTGTAATCATTTTTCCCCCCAAACGTGCTATTTTGATTTTTGTGCTAACGCTGGTATGTGTGTCGTTTTGCATGTGTTGTCGTTTTGCATGTGTTTTACTTAGAGTATATAAACACTTTCTCTCACATTTCACACTTATCACTCTCACTCACTCTAAAACCCTAAACCCTTCTCTCAGCATTCTCTGCAAGTTCTTCAATCTTCATCTTCTTCTTTACAATGGATGCTCAACAACAACAACTGTTCAACTACTCACAGCAAATGGAGTCAAGTTCCACCGCTCAAACCTCTAGTATTTCAACTCCAACCGTCACCGGTGTTTCTATAACCCCTGTTTATCAAGAACCCCACATTCTTGACCGAGAACGCCACATAAACCTTTCAACTCCCTTTGAAGGTTTGGATGTTTTGTATGAATCTTTGGTTGATTTTGACAACCTAAAAAGAAATGGCGTTGATCTTACTGGTGAACTGCGTCAACAAGGGTGGGAGAACTATTTCCAACGGTTGTATGGTCCAATTTACCCTCTTCTGGTAAAGGAGTTCTGGAGACATGCAGATGCAGATGACAACTTCATTGTCTCATTTGTTCTGGGAGTGAAGATAGTTATCACTGAAGCGTCTATTGCTTCCTTGTTGAATATGGAGCAAAGTGGAGGAAAAAGGATCTACAACATTCCTCCAAGGTCTAAGCGCATCACTGAAGTCATCAATCCAACTATCTTCAAACCAAATGTTGAAGGAAACCCCTCTAAGAACAAAGAGCTACACCAGAACCTCCGAGTGTGGCTGAAAATCATCCTGGGAACAATCCACCACCGTCCAGCTTCAAATTCTTCAGATTACATAAATGCAGATCAAAAATGCATTTTATACTGCATCCAGAAAGGTGTGAAGATCAACCTTCCTGCTCTTCTCTTCAGATATCTGAGAGATTCAGTCAGAGAAACCAGGAATAACATGAAGCCCAGATCCTACATTCCTCTGGGGAGATTGCTTTCTGACATCTTCATTGAGCATGGACTGGTAGACGATCTGGAAAAGACCAGATGTATGGATGATCTGGCAATTGACGTAGGGAAGCCTCTGAATGCCAAAAACCTCAAAAGCATGGGAATCATCAAAGAGATTAGAGTCAAGCCCACTCTGGATACATCCTGGGAATCTCTAAAAGATCAGAGGAAGATGCCTCATGGCCTGGCCAGATTCTTCAAGAATGAGCCCAGAGACGCTGTTGCCATCTACCTTCATCGTCTGTTGGAAGAAGGTGTTGATGTTTCTGATTTCAGCCTCGATGACTGTCTGGACTCTGAAGAAGATCTAGTCAGATACAAGAGAGGTGTTTCTGAGAGAAAGATAGCACCACCAGCAAAGAAGGCCAGACTTGAAGGAGCTTCTGGAAGCGGATCTTCAGCTCCTCTGCAATTTTCTACTGGTAAGTCTGTCCCTCCTGCTACCTCTGAATTTATGATGGCTTCCTCTAACCCTCTCTCTTCACAAACCATTTACACCACCTCTGATATTTCACCCTCCATCACCAGAACCCCAGTTCTAAACATAGCCAGAACTTTCATTCCTCCCTCTAAACCTCAACAAACCCACCAAAGCACTTCTTCTTCTTCATCCTCTGAACCTGAATCACCTCCCTACGTTACTGTTTCCTCTGACCCTGAACCTTCTGATCCTGACTCCCCAACAATAGCCACTCTATATGCTCATAGACTTGCCTCTCAACAACAAACTCTAACACAATCTGAAGTAACCTCACCACTCCAAACTTCACTTCCACCACAACAAACAACTACTCTACCCTCTGAAATTCAACCATCTGATCCCCACACCTCTGATATCACCCCACCAAAAATTCCCGTTGTACCTGAAGTAGACTCTAACCCTTTAGACCTAAATCCTCTTTATGCTTCATCTCCTAGTCTTCAACCAGAAGCAGAATCTGAACCCCAACCTGAGTCAGAATCTGAACCTCAAACCTTGAATCTCAGCCCTCCACCTCATACCTCTGAACCAGAACCTGAACCTGAGCTTTCTAAACCTACCCTTAAGGAAGCCATCTTTATGATTGCAGAGGCTTCAGCTCAAAAGGTTGATTCTCTGGTCGTTAATTCTGAAATCAGTGATGATCCTGAATCTGTAAGGACACACTGGAACAGAGTCATTGGCTGGATGACATCAGAATCCTTTAGGCTGAAGAGCATATCTGAACAAGTCAGAAATGACTACATCAGAAATGCTGAGGTAAGACTCCAGGAGAGACTTGCCAGAGAGGCTGAAGCCAGAAGGCTTGAGGAGGAGAGGTTGGCTAAGGAAGCTGAAGAAGAAGCAAAGAGACTAGAGGAAGAAAGACTGGTAAAAGAAGCAGAAATCCTAAAGCAACAAGAAGCTGAAGCTAAGGCTCTGGCAGATGCAGAAGCTCAAGCTGCTGCAGAAGCTGAAGCCCAGCAGGCTCTGACTCAGGGGGAGTCTTCAACTGCTGTTCCCATGATCCTTCAGACTCTGAAGGACCTTAAGGAAGATCAGAACATCCTCCGAGACAGAATGGACAAGCAAGATACGGTCAATGAGAACATCCAGAAGATGCTTGCCATGATCTTGCAGAAATTGCCTCAGAACCCTTAGGCACTTAGAATTTTATGTCTTTGCTTGCTATTTTGTTGTTTTTGCTTCTGTCTTCTTTTTGGATCTAATGTTTTGTTCTTGATCTTTTTGAATCTGATGTTTTGTGTTTATATTTTTAATGAAATGTTTTTCTCTTTAATTCAATTTTTTTATTACTATGTCTTTTTGATTCTGACAAAAAGGGGGAGAAATCATTAAATAGCTCTGATGAAAATTGTCTAAAAACCTTAAGCACTCTGCAACAATTGTAGAAATAGCTCTGATAAAAATAGCTCTGATTAAATAGCTCTAACATTAAATTTAAGAAATTGCAGAAAGTTTTCAGAAATCTCATTACTTGGAAAGCTCTGGTAAGAACTTCTGAACTCCCTATCACTAACTCAGGGGGAGCTTCTGTCTATCTGATCTTATTTATTTCATGTTTCATCTGCTATTTTAAGTTGTTTTGTCATCATCAAAAAGGGGGAGATTGTAAGAACAAAAATTGTTCTACAACAGATTCCTTGATTTTGATGATAACAAAGGATGAAACCAAAAATGGCACCCTAACGAAAAGTTTCTAAGTGTGCAGGGTTCTAAAGAAAGAAGTAATAAATCTGATGATGTCATCAGATGCACAACAAGATCAGATACAAATTCTCAAGTATCAGAAGCATCTGAAGTGGAATCTCGTTCAAGAAAGTCTGACTCTGGACAAAACTGCAAAGTATCAGAAGCATCTGAACATGAAGTAAAGTCTAGAAGCTCTGATTCTGGAGAAACGTTATCAGCGCCATCTGAACTCTCAAGAGATCAACATCAGAAGCAAGATTCCAAGATTCTCCAGAAACACAAATACTCTGATTATGGATTTGCTAATCATGAAGAAGTAACGTTCAAGTCAAGTAAAGATTTTCAAATAGATTTCCTAAACAGAGAAAGAGACGTTAATCTCCACTTCCAAGAGAGAAGATACTACTTGTGGTAAGTAGTCATTTCAAAGATGAAAAGTTAAACTGCAGAAGCTATTTAAGTGATGGAGTAAACTCAGTTTAATATCCACCAGATTCAACTCTACTCCAACTCATATATAAATAGAGATGCAATCAACATTCAGTAAGCAGAAATCAACTAGCCAAAACTATACTGAATTATTTCACGCTCAAGAAAATCATCTTTGCTCTCAAAGAATTTCACTAAGCTTTTGCTTATTAAGTGAAAAATCTGTTCTTAAGTTTGTAATACTTGCTTTCTTAGAAGCACTCTAGATTACATATCTTGTATCTTTTATTTGTTTGATTTCCTCAAGTGACTCTGTGTAGTCTGTAGACTTGAGAAGACTAAGAGATTTTCTTCTCTCTTAGGTGTTGTTTGTAATCTTTCAAGATTAGTGGATTAAGTCCTTGTTGAAGGCGAAATCACCTTGGCCGGGTGGACTGGAGTAGCTTTGTGTTATAAGCGAACCAGTATAAAATCATTGTGTGATTTTCTTTTTGGAAAAGCGCTTATTTTTCAAACAATTCAAACCCCCCCTTTCTTGTTTTTCTCACCTTCACTTCTATGTTATGGACATCCAGGCCGCCTATAGTTGTTTATTGGGGCGTCCATGGATTCATGCAGCAGGGGCAGTCTCGTCGACTCTCCATCAAAAACTCAAGTATGTCTGGAACGGTCAGATTGTGACTGTGTGCGGTGAATAAGAGATTCTGGTGAGTCATCTATCCTCGTTCAAATATGTTGAGGTGGATGGCGAGATCCACGAAACCTTATGCCAGGCGTTTGAGACTGTGGCTCTTGAGAAAGTGGCGTACGCTGAGCAGAGGAAGCCAGGTGCTTCAATTACTTCTTACAAGCAGGCTAAGGAGGTTGTTGATTCTGGCAAAGCTGAAGGCTGGGGCAAGATGGTGTACTTGCCTGTCAAAGAAGACAAGTTTGGCGTTGGTTACGAGCCTCTCCAAGCAGAGCAGAATGGTCAAGCGGGTCCGAGTACTTTTACCAGCGCTGGGCTGATGAATCATGGCGACGTCTCTGCAACCGGTAGTGAAGACTGTGACAGTGATTGTGATTTGGACAACTGGGTTCGCCCGTGTGCACCAGGGGGGTCTATCAACAACTGGACGGCTGAAGAAGTGGTTCAAGTTACTCTTCTGACAGAGTAATTTTCTGTTGTTTTTTCATTTTGCATGAAAATCCTACGATCTGCCCAAGGCGTAGTGATTCATTGTAGGGCCTCATCATGTTTTAATGATTATCATTAATGAAGGACATTTTTTGCAATCAAACTTTGTGATCCCTGTCTTTCTATTTTTTTTGTTTTCATCCTTTTTCAAAAACAATAAAAATGGCAATGTTTTTATTTTTTGTGACTTTATTGAACTCTTTTTTCTAAAACAAAGCATTAAACATGCAGAAGCGATCTTATGGCATTCACTATGAACAGTTCTGTTATGGCTCAGTATGATTTCGACAATCCCATCTACCAAGCTGAAGAGGAGAGTGAGGAAGACTGTGAACTCCCTGCAGAATTGGTCAGATTGCTGAAGCAGGAGGAAAGGGTCATCCAACCTCACCAGGAGGAGTTGGAGGTTGTTAATTTGGGTACTGAGGACGCCAAAAGAGAAATCAAGATTGGGGCTGCTTTAGAGGACTCTGTCAAGAGGAGGCTGATTGAGATGCTGAGAGAATATGTGGAGATATTCGCCTGGTCATATCAAGATATGCCTGGTTTGGATACAGACATTGTGGTGCATCGATTACCTCTTAGAGAAGGATGTCCTTCGGTCAAGCAGAAGCTTCGTAGAACGAGTCCTGATATGGCAACTAAGATCAAGGAAGAGGTTCGGAAGCAGTGGGATGCGGGTTTTTTGGCTGTTACAAGTTATCCCCCATGGGTGGCCAACATCGTTCCTGTGCCGAAGAAGGATGGCAAAGTCAGAATGTGTGTCGATTACCGGGATTTGAATAGAGCGAGTCCGAAAGATGATTTCCCATTACCTCGCATTGATGTATTGGTTGATAATACGGCTCAATCCTCGGTATTTTCTTTCATGGATGGTTTCTCCGGATATAATCAGATCAAAATGGCGCCAGAGGATATGGAAAAGACGACATTCATTACACCTTGGGGCACGTTCTGCTATAAGGTGATGCCATTTGGGCTAAAGAATGCTGGTGCTACTTATCAGAGGGCAATGACGACTCTTTTTCATGACATGATGCATAAAGAAATTGAAGTGTACGTAGATGATATGATTGCGAAGTCGCAGACAGAAGAGGAGCACCTGGTTAATTTGCAGAAGTTGTTTGATCGGTTGAGAAAGTTCAAGCTGAGGTTGAATCCGAACAAGTGTACGTTTGGGGTGAGATCAGGGAAGCTTTTAGGCTTCATTGTCAGTGAGAAAGGGATTGAGGTTGATCCAGCGAAAGTCAAAGCTATTCAAGAGATGCCTGAACCGAAAACGGAAAAGCAGGTCCGTGGGTTTTTAGGGAGGTTGAACTACATTGCAAGGTTCATATCTCACCTAACTGCCACATGTGAACCAATTTTCAAACTGCTCAGAAAGAATCAGGCGATCAAGTGGAATGATGACTGTCAGAAAGCTTTTGACAAGATAAAGGAGTATTTACAGAAACCTCCAATCCTTATACCTCCAGTCCCAGGGAGACCTCTGATAATGTACCTGTCAGTGACTGAGAACTCGATGGGGTGTGTATTGGGACAGCATGACGAGTCTGGTCGAAAAGAGCATGCCATATACTACCTTAGCAAAAAGTTTACCGACTGTGAAACAAGATATTCACTGCTCGAGAAAACTTGTTGTGCTTTGGCCTGGGCTGCTCGCCGACTGAGGCAGTATATGTTGAACCATACTACCTTATTGATTTCTAAGATGGATCCAGTGAAATACATCTTTGAGAAACCAGCTCTCACCGGACGCGTTGCTCGTTGGCAGATGATTCTAACAGAATATGATATTCAGTACACGTCACAAAAGGCCATCAAAGGTAGTATTCTGTCAGACTACCTCGCCGAGCAACCGATTGAAGATTATCAGCCTATGATGTTTGAATTCCCTGATGAAGACATCATGTATCTTAAGATGAAAGATTGCGAAGAGCCTCTTGTCGAGGAAGGACCGGATCCGGATGACAAATGGACACTGATGTTTGATGGGGCTGTGAATATGAACGGTAACGGTGTTGGGGCAGTATTGATCAATCCTAAAGGTGCTCATATGCCTTTTTCTGCCAGATTGACGTTTGACGTCACCAACAACGAAGCTGAGTATGAGGCTTGTATCATGGGGATAGAAGAAGCCATTGATCTGAGGATCAAAACTCTTGATATATTTGGAGATTCCGCTCTAGTGGTCAATCAAGTCAATGGAGATTGGAATACGAATCAGCCGCATTTGATTCCGTATAGAGATTACACCAGAAGAATACTGACGTTCTTCAAGAAGGTGAAGTTGTATCATGTCCCCCGGGATGAGAATCAAATGGCTGATGCTTTGGCTACTTTGTCGTCTATGATCAAAGTTCATTGGTGGAATCATGTGCCACATGTTGCGGTGAATCGACTCGAGAGGCCTGCGTATGTGTTTGCAGCCGAGTCTGTTGTGATTGATGAGAAGTCGTGGTATTATGACATCAAGAACTTCCTCAAGACTCAGGAGTATCCTGAAGGTGCGTCGAAGAATGACAAGAAAACCCTGAGGAGGCTAGCTGGAAGCTTCTATTTGAATCAGGATGATGTGCTGTATAAGAGAAACTTTGACATGGTCTTGCTCAGATGCGTGGACAGACCCGAGGCGGACATGTTAATGCAGGAAGTTCATGAAGGCTCCTTCGGTACTCATGCCGACGGACATGCAATGGCTAAGAAATTGTTGAGAGCGGGTTATTACTGGATGACTATGGAATCCGATTGTTTCAAGTATGCTCGGAAGTGCCATAAGTGTCAAATCTATGCTGATAAGGTGCATGTACCACCAAGCCCTCTGAATGTCATGAATTCGCCTTGGCCGTTTGCCATGTGGGGCATTGATATGATTGGGAAGATTGAGCCTACTGCTTCGAATGGACATCGCTTCATCTTGGTTGTGATTGACTATTTCACCAAATGGGTGGAAGCAGCTTCCTATGCTAACGTTACCAAACAAGTGGTTACCCGGTTCATCAAGAAAGAAATCATCTGTCGTTATGGAGTTCCTGAGAGAATCATCACTGACAATGGTTCGAATCTCAACAACAAGATGATGAAAGAGCTTTGTAAAGATTTCAAGATTGAACATCACAATTCTTCTCCTTACAGACCAAAGATGAATGGTGTTGTAGAAGCGGCGAACAAGAATATCAAGAAGATTGTGCAGAAGATGGTCGTTACATACAAGGATTGGCATGAGATGCTGCCTTTCGCTTTGCATGGGTACCGTACCTCAGTACGTACGTCGACCGGGGCAACCCCTTACTCCCTTGTGTATGGTATGGAAGCTGTCCTACCTGTTGAAGTGGAGATTCCTTCTCTGAGAGTTTTATTGGATGTCAAGTTGGACGAAGCCGAGTGGATTCGGACAAGGTTTAACGAGTTGAGCCTTATCGAAGAGAGACGGCTAGCAGCTGTATGCCATGGACAGTTGTATCAGAGAAGGATGAAGAGAGCCTTTGATCAGAAAGTGCGTCCTCGAAGCTATCAGATTGGTGATCTAGTTTTGAAGAGGATCCTCCCTCCCGGTGCAGATAACAGGGGCAAGTGGACTCCTAATTATGAAGGTCCGTATGTTGTGAAAAAGGTCTTCTCCGGTGGAGCCTTGATGCTTACAACTATGGATGGTGAAGACTTTCCGTCTCCTGTTAACTCAGATGTAGTCAAAAAAAAATTCGCATAAATTGACCCGCTGGACAAAAAGAAAAAAAAAGAGTCCAGGCAAAAATGGGCATCCCGGCGAACCAAAAAAACAGAAAGAAAAGGTTCGGGCAAAAATTAGGGATAAAATGAAAAGAATTTGTACACCCGGTAAGTCGAAAACCCGCAAGGGCGGCTTAGGCAAAAATGGGTATCCCGGTGGATTGAAAACCCGAAAGGGCGATCCAGCCAAAAGAGGGATTAAAGCGAAGACTACAGTCTGAGTTGTCTGTACTTCATCAAGTTTTGTCATCTGCCATCTCGAAAGATGTGATCCGTCCAGTCATTCTTCTCAGAAAGCAAGGAGTTGGGAGGAAAACTGATGATCTGTGAGTTATAACAGAATTGGGAAATAGTGGATGCCGTGTTCACGTTGCCATTAGGATAGATTTTTCCTTTTTTGCGCAATTACCTCTTTCCAGGAATTGCTTCCCAATGTATTTGCCTCTTCAGGCACATTTTCAATCAATAAAAGTCGTTATTCAGATAAATGGCTCTTTTGTTTTTATTTTTACTGTTTTGTTTGCAAAATGTCCGAATTTTTTGATAAGCATTGCATATAAAAACATGAAGGCTAAACAATGGCTTGCAGGATGACAAAACATTTGAAAATCATTTTGAATGTTGAGGACACTTGAGCGTATCTTGTCCATGTATCCCCTGGGGGCATTTCGTTGTGCTGTTTTTCAGGTTGGCATCTGTGAGGACGTTTCCTCAGCAGATATTTTCCCCAAGCAAGTATGGAAGCTATCAGAGCTATGCTCCCCTGCGGAGACGTCTGTGGATAGTGCCTTCTATTCCCCAACAGATCTAAGGATTGCCTATCCCCAGCAGGCCTGTATTTGCCGATTTCCTCCCGAGTGAGGCAGGCTCATTGAAATTTATCTCCAACATTTATCCTATCTGTGGGCTGAAGGATATCCCCAGCGGAGTTTACCTTTCCCCAGCAGCAGTGCTATTCTCCAACATGAGTGAGAAGTCGTTGCTCTCCCTGCAGAGTCTCCCCGCAGAGTTGGAGTACCCGATCAGTTTTGGCTCCCCAGCCGGAGTTTTTTCATCATTTTTTCATTTTTGCATTTTTTAGTGATCATTGCATCCTCAAACTGCGTAGCATTCCCATTCAATATGGAACATTACGCCATAAAAAAAAATTTCAAACATATGCATTCATGTGTTAACCTCACCAGACCGTATCCCCGGCAGAGGCGGATCATTTCATTCAACATCAGCACCGCAAGTCTGCTACAGTTGCTCTTGACAGCATTCAGGATTGATATCCCCGGCAGAGGCGGATCATTTTGTTCAACATCGGTGCAACACGCCTGCTACAGTGGCTCCTGACAGCACTCAGGATTGATATTCCCCAGAGAGGTTTATTTCCTCACCCGTTGGCGACAGAAAGTTTGTTTCTCCCCAGTGAGACCCCCAGCAAGTGGTCAACCTTGCCTTGACATACCTAAAAAGTCGTTCTTGTGATACCGGTAAGTGTCACATTAGCACCCGCGTGTGTTTCTTTGTTTGGTGTCGGTAAACACCATTGTTTCGGTGTCTGTAAACATCGGGTTTTCTCTCCAGTCATCGGTAAATGTCTGGTCATCATTTTTGGTGTCGGTAAACACCATTGTTTCGGTGTCTGTAAACATCGGGTTTTCTCCCCAGTCATCGGTAAATGTCTGGTCATTTTTTGATGTCGGCAAACATCATCTTTCGATGTCGGTAAACATCGAGTCTTTTCTGCAGTCATCGGTAAATGTCTGATAATCCCCAGCTAGAGATCCCCAGTAGAGTCATCGGTAAATGTCCTATCTGGTTTCCAGTTGCAAATATTTGTTTTTTCCCTTAGTGAAGTGTTCCCCGGTCATCGGTAAATGTCCGGTCGTTTGTTTTGATGTCGGTAAACATCATCTTTCGATGTCGGTAAACGTCGAGTCTCATCCCAGTCATCGGTAAATGTCTGGTCATGCTTTGTTTCCTTGTTGATAAAATCAAGATCCCCAGAAGTCGTCGGTAAACGTCTTGTCTGATTACACCACAAAGATTTTGTTCCTTCCCAAGTGGAGACGCCATCGGTAAATGGCCCCGTATGCTTCGATATCGGTAAATATTGAATGCCCAGTTTTATCCGCCATCGGTAAATGGCCCCGTTTTCTTCGATATCGGTAAATATCGGATCCCCAGTTGCAGTAGCCATCGGTAAATGGTCGAGTTGAAGTTGATATCGGTAAATGTCAAGTTTCTTTGAAGCCACCATCGGTAAATGGTTTTGCTTCCTTTTACATCAGAGTTGTTTCCCAGCAGCCATCGGTAAATGGTCTTGCTGAAGTTGATATCGGTAAATATCAAGTTTCCAGTTTCTAACCATCGGTAAATGGTTTCGCCTTTCTGAAGTTGTCAATTGCAGGCGTCATCGGTAAATGACGTGGTTCTTCTTGTATCATATCCGGCAGAGTCCAAATTTCTACGGTTCTTGGTATTCAATCCCTGTTTACCCTGAAAGTCTGACAGCCGTTGCTCTCATCCATTCGGGTTCCCAGCTGATTGAATAGGGGCAGCTGTAGAACCTCAAATTTGCACCTATCATTGTACATACATTCTCATATTAGGTCATAACATAACATGGTCCACTGCATAACATTGCATTGTCCTATTTGCCTCAAGTGCAAGCCAATCAAGAGAATTAGGTCAAACTGGTCAGGAGATCAGTCAGTCAAGCAAGCAAGTGCATTTCTCAAGGAGCCAAGGCCCTAGGGTTGGTCCAACATGTTCACGTGACTTGGGGATCCATTTGAAGTGTTTTGGTCAAGGATTGGATGTTCAGAAGTCATCATTCAATGCACAGTCAGTCAGAAACCCTAAAAAGTCAAACTTGGTCAACTGTGATTGATTTTATGGTTTTGATGATGGGATTTGGTTTGAGAGAGCTTATTCATGTCCAAATGGGCCTCATATATCATGTCAAACACCATCATGGAAGAATTTGAAGCCAGATCAGAAATTTCCAAAATAGAAACTGGACCTGTAACTGAAATTTACCAAAAATGGAAAGTCTTGATCCTCAAACTTACATCATGATACAAGCTTCAAATGAATTTTTGCCCAACATGAAAGTTGAAGATCTTGTTCTCCCATTTCCAAAAAGTCCAAGAACACTCAATTCCCATGTATGGTTGGCAAGTTATGATCAAATCATTTTCAGAAATTCTTGAACTTCAAAAGGCCATATCTCTCAAACCATTTGGCCAAATTTGGTGAGGTTTTTTCCAACAAGTCACATTTGACCTCCTCTTTCCAAAAATGTAATTTTCATGTACCAAAACTTTATGGATCAAAATGGCATTTTTGGACTTGCATGAATTAATTTCAAGTGAGGTTGAAAAATGAGTTTCAAAATTAACCACTTCCAACCAATTCTACCAATCAAACATGTTCTGAAATTGCATTTTGGTCATGTTACAAAGCCATTTTCGTGCAGTACATACAACCATTCCTAACTTGCTTGAAAATTGGACAAAAGTACACTTTTCACCAACTCCATCCCACCTTTTCATGAACTTTGATTTGTACCCTTAAACAGCAGATATATTCATCATTTTCTGTCACTTGGAAACCCTAGCAGCCACTTGGTCTAAACAGAAAACTCATCTCTCTCAAAAACTCATTCTCTTCATTTTGATTTTCGGCCAAAAACCTCAAAAGGACTCGAGCTTGGCTTGGTTTTATCATCACATTCCATCACTTTGGAAGCTATTTGGAGCCCTGTTTCCCAGCTGTAACATCATCTTCAAGCACTGCTGCACCAAAACTCATCCATGGCAGTCCTCGAGTTGAGCCATTTCAAGCACTACTGAGCCAAAGTTCTTCCTCCATCCATCTTTTAGAAGCTTCATGTACATCTGTTTTGGGCATTTGCAAGCAAAGAACCTCTAAATCACGACTGCCCTTCAATCTTGGTGAGTTTTCGATCTTCACTATTCTTAAAACTATGCCATGCCTTAGATAGAGTATGCCATGCTGATCACCATGAAACTTAAATCGTGAAAAACCATTGAGAAATGAGAGAGAACGAGGGTTTGGAAGTTTTGTGTTCATAACAAGATTGGATCGATTCTTGATGTTGTTGTTTGTTTTTGGATAAATTGCACATTGATTCGTGTTAAGTGTTGGTGGATCTTCATGAATGTGTGTTTAATTTGTGTTTCTGGGATTATGTTTTTTTCTGGAATTTTCGTGCATGAAGATCATGAAGATCTTCATGCTGTTCATGAAACTGCCCATTTACCTGCGGATTCTCCTGCAACCTTCATGAGGCCAGCTGCGCATTTTGCTGCGGATTTCTGGATTAGGGTTTGCATGAACCGCGTCCCTGTTCCATTTGAAACCGACCAATAGAAACATTTCGTTTCCTTTGCCAAAACGACCGTGTTTCAATAAGTGGCACAAGTAATTACAAGTTTGCCACTCGGGGCACATGTCCCATTGAATTACATTGTTATTTTTCATTTTAATTCCATTTTTTGAACTCCAACTTTGAAAAATCATATCTCATCCATTTTAATTCCAAACCTCATGGGAATTTTTGCATTGTGTTCATCTGGATCTCTACTTTTTTATCATGATTTTTGCTGATTTTTTGGATGAGTGAATTTTAATTGGTATTAGGGTTTGTGACATGTGCTCATATTTTGTACCTTTTGCCAAAACATTTGTGAAATGGTGATACTTTATCCAATGGCTCCCAAATTTTTTGTGCTTAAACTAGACACATTCATGGTGAGTTTGGTGTAGAGTTTGTGAATTTATCTTATCTGGATTGTGAGTTATGAATTTTTGAATTAGGGTGTGACAATTTGTGTCACACCATTGATGTCCAACTTCATGATTTTCATTACCATGCTTCTTGAACTCAAATTGGTTTGAATTTTTGCATGAATGTACTCTTGTATGTCTAGTTTACATGTGAATTTTCTTGGATTTATTTGTGGCATTTCCTAATTGTTTGGGATTTTCTCCCCTGTTTGACCAAAATGTTGACTTTGTGTGATACATGTTGCCATTTCATTTGTGAAATTCTCATACTTTATTGGATGGACATGAAATTTTACATGAGATGACTAGACATCCTAATCTTTGACATGGTTTCAGTCCCATTCATTTATCATACACCATCTCTGATTTATGAATTTTTCAAGTTGATGCATGTTTGGTTGACTTCTTTGAGCATGTTTAAACTTGCCTTGCCTTTCTGATTTTCATTGACTATCTTCTACTTGTCCAAATGAGCTGAAATTTGACATGCTTACCATGCTGTGGGTTATGATTGATCATGATTTATTTGATGATTTTTGGAAATGTTTAAGATTGCTTTTGAGCTAAGTCTTGCTGTTGACTTCTATGAGCTCTCATTTGCCATGCTTTGACTTCTTTTGCTTATGAAATGATGATGATGCATGATATAAACATGAAACCAATTGGGTTTGTTTCTTGAATGTTTGAATTTGATTTTGATTGGACATTGCTTGCTGTTTTGGCTTTCTCTTTCATTTTTGACCCTAGGCTTGTCCTAGTGGTCCTGTGGCTTATGTTTGAGTTCATGTTTTCAGGTTAAGCTACAAATGCTTCAAAGAGATCACTACAATTTGATTGAGTTCATTTGATTATCATGAGCTAACCTCTTTGTTTTGTAGGTTGCTTGGCTCATATGCCTTGAGCTTTGTGCTTTGCACATTTGTCTGTTTGTTTTGACTGTTGATTCCTACTTCCTGTTGCTTTAACTTTTGAATTGTGTACTAATCTGTTTGACTATTTCAGGTACCATTAGTTGCTTAGTTCTTTGAACTTGCTTTGCTTTGCTTATTAAGCAATTTGCATTGAGGTATACTTCTAATCTTCATGTAGTCTGGAAGACCTGGCCTGTTACTTGGCCAGGCAACTGTCTGAAGTCCTCCTTAAGAGGCAATGTTTGTGACTGTTTACGTTTGTCCTTGTATAGAGTCAAAGACTTTCTAAGTGAAGAGGCAATTGGCAGAACCCAAGGGATATGCAACCTATCCCCTGCTATTCTGTGTGTCTTCTGCTCTGCTCACACCACTGTGTTGATGCATTGCAGATACAAACCCAAGATCTTGTACAACTGTACAGTTGAGTCAGTATCAAATGTGTAGAAGGGTTCCCACCTTCTGAACCCACACATTCTTGTCTTAAGCTCTCCCAGGCCAGGGATAAGAGCTGTGAAGTCTTATCTTCACTCACCTTTCATCTGCTTCACCTTAGCCCCTCAATGGCAAGGTTAAGAGCCAACACTACCCAGTTCCAGTGGTTTGTTTGTTGAGGTTGATATGACCCCTCGACTAAAACCTGACCTTGTTTGAGCCCATTGCTTGCATATAGTGTGTGCTACTTGTGCTTGTGTGTTTGCTTTAGCTTGCTTCCTGTGCAAGTTAGGTTTAGTTTGACTTGCTTCCTGTGCAAGTCATGATTAGGATAGGCTTGCTTCCTGTGCAAGTTAGCTAGAAACCTTAACTTAGGGATGATTTTGCATGACAACATCTAGGCTCGAGTCGTAGTCTCCCTAGTGTTGTGTCTCCCTCTGTTATCTGGTTAGGCTAGTCCTTTTTCCCTCCGTAGGGGAACTACGTCGCCCTGATCCTCATACCAGATGAGGTACGTAGGCAGGAGATGAGCAGATCTCTCCGGGCGCCTGTGTCTTTGTTTTGTGTTGTTGTGTGCTTGGAAGCTGATGTAAGTCCATCGAGTGGCATTTGGGTTCCAGTGTGGTTTTGTTGGTTCGGATGCTGATGTAAGTCCAGTGTTTGGCATTCGGGCTCCACGTTTGCCTTTGCCCGTGTTTGTTTGTGTGCGTGTTAGCCGAGCTACGAATGCTCTGATTCTTCTTTCGTCCAAGAAGATACGTATGCATAGGATGCGATATCCTAGCGAGCATGTGTCGTTTCCCAGTCCGAACTACTTTGACTCTGATGTCTATGCCTGATGGACTAAGTAGGCCCAGGATGCGATATCCTGCCGAGTCAGTCTTGTTTGTTTTCTTGTGTCTCTTTCAGCCAGTGTGTGTGTTTTGAGCAGTGTTTTAGCAACCATTTTCCTTCCTATTGTGCGTGGATCCCGTCGAGTACGACGGATGCGTAGGGGTGCTAATACCTTCCCTTCGCATAACCGACTCCCGATCCCATTCTCTTTGGTCGCGAGACCATGCTTTTTCCAGGTTTACTCTGAGCGTTTCCTTTCCCTCTTTTGGGATAAATAACGCACGGTGGCGGCTCTGTTGTTCTTGTTTTCCCGCCGGTTTTTCGCGTAATGCGACACTAGGGAGCCCTTTTTGTGTGCATATGGATTTGGTACAAAAATGATATCTTACAAACAAATAGAATGGAGGGGATGAGAAAAGAATTCATTAATTATATTTTTGTGTTTGACAAGACCTTCGGACTTGTGCCTACGTACCAACATAAAAATGAGGGATCAAAACCTCGTAGTTCATGATACAAATTTCAAAGTGGATGCATTGTTTTTAACAAAAATTAAGTTTGAAAGGCACAAAGGCCTAAAAATCGTTTGAATGGGTCAGTTCTTTTTGGCTTTTCTGAAAGTTTAAGTCAAGTATAGTTAAGTTTATTTACAAATTTGATTTAAGAAAAGAAGTTTAAAAATGCAATGGCATAAGGCCAAAGTTTCTATCTTTTTACAAACTGGTCAAAGTTTAGAACAAAATAAGTTCAATCAAAGAAGATTTTAAAAAGGGAGGGAGAGATTTTGAAATTTAAGAAATATGGATAAGATGAAGAGACTAACCCTATGCACAAAATTAAAAGTTAAGAGTTGAAAAGATCTGACTAATGGGTAGCAATCCAATAGACAAGAATGTCAATACAAACCCAGATTCCCTTGGACATTTAGAATCAACCAACACACAAATGCAAAATTATATCAATCTTGAAGAGCAAGGGCATCAAATAAAGATAGCCACATCCAAGCTTAGCCACTCCATGATCTTCTTCAAATTAGCCCATGCAATAGATGAATTCCACAAGTCACGGGTTCAAAGTAACAGCTTCACAATGATCATGTTGCAGATGAACTCAAAGGGATCTTCAAAGATGTATCAAATGAAGTTTCAAATTGCAAGCACTTGGTTTCACAAAAAGTTGGCATTGGCCAAGTCCTTTAGCATAGGAATGTTGCCTAAGTTCTAAGTCCATTTATCCAAGATCAAGCGACCAGTCCACACAATTGTTTTTTAGGGTTTTTGTTGTTATTGTGTACATTAGTGGTCAAAAACCACACAAACAAGCAAAGTATACACAAACAAGATATATCACACAATATGGTCCAAATGGACAAAGTGAAAATTGCATTCTGTAGCGGGAAATTCATGATCATCAAGCTATTGACAAGCTAGAGATCAAATAACAAGAGTCGCCACCGCGTTTTTCTTGTTTCCAAGGGAAAAGGGAAAAAGTACGAACAAAACCCAAAAGTAAGAAGTTTTCAAATAAAAAGTCAGAGATTACAGGTAAGGGGGTTGGTTACACAGAGGGAAGGTGTTAGCACCCAAAGTGTCCTAGGTATTCCTAGGGAGCCCTTTTTGTGTGCATATGGATTTGGTACAAAAATGATGTTTACAAACAAATAGAATGGGGGGATGAGAAAAGAATTCATTAATTATATTTTTGTGTTTGACAAGACCTTCGGTATTGTGCCTACGTACCAACATAAAGATGAGGGATCAAAACCTCGTAGTTCGAGATACAAATTTCAAAGTGGATGCATTGTTTTTAACAAAAATTAAGTTTGAAAGGCACAAAGGCCTAAAAATGGTTTGAATGAGTTAGTTCTTTTTGGCTTTTTTGAAAGTTTAAGTCAAATATAGTTAAGTTTATTTACAAGTTTGATTTAAGAAAAGAAGTTTGAAAATGCAATGACATAAGGCCAAAGTTTCTATCTTTTTGCAAAAGTGGTCAAAGTTTAGAACAAGAGTAGTTCACACGAAGAAGATTTTGAAAAATGGAGGGAGAGATTTTGAAATTAAAGAAATGGGGAGAAGATGAAGAGACTATCCTATGTACAAAATTAAAAGTTTAGAGTTGAAAAGATCTAACCAAATGGGTAGCAATCCAATAGACAAGAATGTCAATAGAAACCCAGAATTCCCTTGGACTTTTAGAATCAAGCAACACACAAATGCACAATTATATTATCTTGAAGAGCAAGGCATCAAATAAAGATGGCCACATCCAAGCTTATCCATTCCATGATCTTCTTCAAAATAGCCCATATAACAGATGAATTCCACAAGTCACAGGTTCAAAATAACAGTTTCACAATGATCATGTTGCAGATGAACTCAGAGGGATCTTGAATGATGTATCATATGAAGTTTCAAATTGCAAGCACTTGATTTCTCAGCAAGTTGGCATTGGCCAAGTCCTTTAGCATAGGAATGTTGCCTAAGTTCTAAGTCCATTTGTCCAAGATCAAGCGACCAGTCCACTCAAATTTTTTTTAGGGTTTTTTTGTTGTTATAATGTACATTAATGGTCAAAAACCACATAAAAAAGCAAGGTATATGTCGCATCTCGAAAAATACGATTCCTCGCGATGGTTGCGAAAAAATTTAATGTTCGAACAGAGTCGCCACCGAACTTTATTTATCCCAATGAAGGGATAGGGAAATATCGATAAAACCTTTGAAAAATAGAATAATGGTCGTTGCAACCATATTCGGGTTCGGGAGTGGATTACGTAAGGGGAAGGTATTAGCACCCCTTACGTCAGTTGTACTCAATGGGAACCTTTTAGTTCTAGTTTGCGTTTCGTGTGTTAATTTATGTTTGTTTGTTATCTTTGAGTTATAAAATATCGAAAGTAGAAATGGATGAGAACCTCAGAAAGGAGAAAGGGGAGGTTTTTTATTAGTGTGCTCGCGAAGATACAGCGATCTCCTGCCTATGTATCCTTAAATAAGGAAATCAGAGCATTCGTAGTTCGGGGAACTACGGTTAGTTGGTGTTTTTTAATGAACAACTGTTTAGATCGCATCCTAAAGGCTAAACGTTGGCTTGTCTACTCTTGGCGGAGGCTTAAGCATTGGTTTGTTATGCGCATTAGAAAGGATTAAATGGTGTTCTTTTTGAAAAGAGTTTTGGTCATACGGAAGTGACAAGTTGGATTAATTTGTTGGATGTTTTGATTGGTGAGATGTTTTGGTTGGACGACGATTACTCGGATAGTCGAGTAAGACAACTCGTATCCTGACAGCCGGGAAAGGGAATAGAAGACTCTAGACCACTTTCTTTTTCATCCTTAATTATAGAAAGGATTTGATAATAATTAAGGTATTTTTGAATGGATGACGAATACTTGGATAATCGAGTAAGATAACTCGTATCCTAATAATCGGGAAGAGGAATAAAAGACTCTAGACCGCTTTCTGTTTCATCTGAATATTTATGAAACGGATTGGATAATAATTAAGGTGTTTTGAATGGATGATGATTACTCGGATATTCGAATAAGAGAACTCGTATCCTAATAATCGGGAAAGGGAATAGAAAACTCTAGACCACTTTCTTTTTCATCTAAGTGATTATAAAAATAAGTTTATGTATGGTCGATGTATTTTAGAATAAACGACAAGTGCTCGAATGGCTGAGTAAGACAACTCATATCCAAGCATTTGAAAAGAGGAATTGAAAACTCAAGACCATCTCCTTTTTCGTACAGTTTGTTATGAAAATGACTTGATTAAGTTGTATGTTTGTAAAAAATGACAATTGTTCGACTGACCGAGTAAGAGAACTCGTATGCAACCAATTGAGGAGAGAAGTTGAAGACTCAAAGTCATCTCCTTTTTCATTTCATTATTATGAAAGTAATTTAATTTAATCGGGGTTTGGAAGTTTGTGGAGGAACGACAATTATTTGACTAACCAAGTAAGAGAACTTGTATTCAAATAATCGAGGAGAAAAATTGAAGACTCAAAGTCATCTCCCTTTTTCGTTTCTTATTATAAAATGATTCGATTTGTTTGTGCTTAAATGGATTAAAAATGACGACCATTTGACTAACCGAGTAAAAAAACTCGTATTCAAATAATCGAGGAGAGGAGTTGAAAACTCAAAACCATCCCCCTTTTCATTTTCAAGTGAAGTGTTGTTTAGATGTGATTAAGTATTTTAATTTAACTTTCGATGTCGGATCGAGGTTTTAAAATTGCATTCTTGTGAATGAATTGAATTTATTTAGTGAATAAACCATCTGATCGATTAATTAAAACCGAATGAGTCTCATTGTAAGAAGGCCCAAGAGTAAGCCATGTGAGGTTGATGGCGATGCTTTTACAAGCGATCGACTTACATAGGTGTTTTGAAAATGGGCTCGACTTTGAATCGAGAATTGTTTGAAAATTGGTTTGGATATTTTGAATCAATGATGAATTGGAGTGAAATAAATTAATCAATATTTAATTAACCAAATTAATTAATTAAAGTTTGATTGAATTGATTAATTAAATTAATTAAAACTAATTATCAAAAATTATTTAATTAAGTCAAATAATCATGTTAATTTAGTTAATAGTAATTAATTAATTAAGCAAAATCTCAATTGATTAATTAACTTAATTAAAACTAATTATCAAGAATTACTTAATTTTTAATGGTTTATTGAAATTACAACACTTAGAACTAACAAGTGGATATCATTATAATTTAAAACATGATTTACGTGAAACTGGAAATTCCACAAATGAGTTTAGCCAAGAAAAATGCAAAGTATTAATTCAAACCAATTCTACAAAAGTGAATAAAGGTTTGTCCTTAATTAAATTTACAAATAAAGTGTGATAACTATA
Source organism: Lathyrus oleraceus (assembly GCF_024323335.1). Lineage (NCBI taxonomy): Eukaryota > Viridiplantae > Streptophyta > Magnoliopsida > Fabales > Fabaceae > Lathyrus > Lathyrus oleraceus. Next base: position 214,345,848 of record NC_066585.1, read on the forward strand.
TAAATAACATGTATTATTCTATTTCATTTTTATTATTATATTTTATATTTATTGTCATGACCATTCTTAAAAAACAATTTAAAAAAATAATTTAAGCCCAAATCCTGTTACCACGTAAATCTAATGGAAACAAATTATACATGGAAGCCAATCGTCCCTACTACCCTCTTTATATTCCTTGGCGCGTGCTACTTCACGGAGAATTTGGGAAAAGACCAATCAGTCAGATTTGGCAATAAATGAAAGCAGACTTGGTCACATGTTTTTAAAAAAAGAAAATAATGGTAATAATTCTCAATTTAATATCCAGTAACTGCTCCACCTTAAAACACTTATTTTATTTCCTAATACCCCCACTTTCTCTTAACTCAAAAACAAAAGCTGAAGCCATCAAATACTAGGAAAAGAAAACAAACATGGCGACCAATATGAACTCCACGACAACGCTAAGGAGCAGTCACGGTGGCGCCGCCATAACCTCGCGGTGGTTCAACCACCCAAAACCCTACCCCACCTAAACCAAGCCCTCTGTCCAGGCTTGGATTTCCAAAAAACAACCCATTCGTCCAGATCTTGAATCCCAAACATAACCCTAAATTCTAATCAAAACAACAACAACCACAGTTTGAAGCAAACAAAGAATGAGGGCTTCGCATGCATTAAGGATTCGATCACGAAGGCAATGTGAGGAGATTGAAATAAGAGCAAAGGAAACCAACCTGACGGCGGCGCTCTTCAACGAACCCTGGTAAGCACTCTCCTTCGCGATTTCCTTCCTCTGTTTTCGTTTCTTGGTGATGATGAAGTAATACCGTGTTGTTCTTGCTGTTGTGTTCTGGGTTTTCAAAAACAAATCGTTCTGTTATCTCATGTGCCTGTTTCTTTTCGTTAACCTCTTAGGGTTTTTTTAGAAAAAATTGTTGTGTTGTTGTTGTTAACTTTTTAGATTTTTTTTGAAATCTTGCTATGTGTTCGTGTGAGTTCCTTAGGGTTTTAGAAAAGAAATCTTCGTCCTCGTTGTTGTGTTCTAATGAATCTTTTATGGTGAATTTCTTGAATCTCAAAAAAAACTCCCTGCTGTTACACTTTTTCTCCAGATTATATGAGATTCTACTTTTGATAATTTGTTACTGTTTTAAGCTATTGTTGCAATGCCTTTTCAGATGTTCAAATTAGTCCTCTAAATAAAGCTTTGAACTGAGTAATTTAATTAATTGTTTTTCAGTTCTTTAAGTGCTTTTGAAAAGTGCTTTTTATTTAAGCTATTTTTTCACTCTGCAGGTTACAACGTGAAGTGACTTGATGGAATGGAAGGTTGGATCCACTCTATGAGTGTCATACCCCGATTTTGGTCCTGAATGTTTTTCCATTTACTCATTTTTTTTTCTTTTCTCCTCATGACCATTTCATTTGGTCACGAGTCTACCCACTGACTGGTTCGTTTAGACTTATCATCACCTGCTATTCCATGAATCTGTGGGCCTCGCCATGTTGTCTCGAGATGGAGTGATTATTTTCCCTTGGTCAAGCAAGACATGGGACCTTTGATCATGTGATAAAATCAATTATTACTTGGGTGTAATAACCAGTCCAGCTGCACTGAGAAGCTTACACCTAGAAGCATATGATGGGTCAAGTTGTGTAAAAGGGTGTGTGACAATATGTTTTACACATCTTTGAGTTTCTTTGCTTTGGTTAAGAACAGAGTAAGAGGCTTCGTGACTGCATTTGGGAGATGATCAACTTAATGGAACAGAACATAATGGAGTAAAGTCTCTTGAGACTTTTGTTCAATTGGTTTTTATTTAGTTTAACTTTAAGATTCAATGTTGTTGTTACCAGCATTGTTGGTGCAAGATCACTTTTGTGTTACAGTGAGTAGAAATCCCAATTTACATTATTTCAATGTCTATTGAATTAATGGCATTGTTGTGTGCTACTTAAAGAGAACATATTAAACACTTGATGGTGAAGGTGCTTTTATAACTCCTAGTTCTGTTCATCTGAAAAAGTTCATTCTATGGTGGCATCGTCCAAAATAAAAAATTTCTTTCCTTATGAAAAATTTAGGTATTCCAGCTATCTCGGAGGTGGTAACTCGTGAGGCAATATATTATGGTCTATCTGATTGTAGCTTTAAGAAGTCATTGATCAATATTACTCTTCCATATGCTCAGCGCTACATTTATAAATCTCATCATGATAAATATATTCAACTTAAGCAATCTGGTTTCGGTATTTTGAATGATCTTAAAGTCATCGTTGTTGAGAAGCTGTTCTACAGGAATGTTATAAAGGGTTGTGATAGTGTTTCAAACAAACGGGTTGAATGTAGTTGTCTTCTACAGGGAAACATCAGCATACACACTGAACCCAACATGTGTGAACTCTGCATAAAATGCCCACTCATGACCAAAAGGCTAGCCAAATGATGAAGCAAAAAAAAACATGGCCTGCATCCAACATAAAAGCAACCAAGTTCAAACTCTTACAATGCAGTAGGTGACAAACCAAAATCTAAACCATGCCACATCAAACTGAATGGCTAACAAGGCTGCAAATCCAATTGCATACCTGAGTGCAAGACATGGCCCATTTTCAAGACCACACTTACCATGTCGTGACTTGGTCACTTTTGCCTTGCTAAGCGTGACTCTCCTTTGATGGACATAGTCCTGCTTTCACCATCAATCAAATACCACAATCACATGATCAAACATGGCACATACATGGTTAATTTGACAAAACAATGCACATGAATGTTGGCTTTGAACTCACCATGATACACCTAACACTTGCACCCTGTCATCATCTTGTAGCAGCCTACAAAAATCAACTGGCATGTTCTCAAATAGGAGCTAGACAATGATGCACCATAATTCTCCATCACACCAATCCAGCCTTGAACCTGTCATGGAACATGCTAACAAACTGTCAAGCATATCAGTTCACTAACAAGGTAACAAAACCAAGAACAACTAGCAGGATATATCAACATTGCCAAGATATCATAACTACCTGACTTTGAACATGCCAACATGCCTATCATGTACCAAATCCTTTCTTCTTTTGGTGAAGTGTTTGCAAGCACAGCTGCTGTGGATTTTACACCGCATGTGGTTACTGTTAATACCGGAGAGGATGTTGGCGGGAAGATCTTGTCATTTGCGCGGAAGAGTCCAAGAGCGATATGCATTCTTTCTGCCAATGGAGCTATCTCTAAAGTCACACTACGTCAACTCGGTTCTTCCGGTGGTGGTATTTTGACTTATGAGGGTCGGTTTGAGATCTTATCTTTGTCTGGATCATATACGGTCTCAGACACTAGCGGCATAAGAACTCGCGATGGTGGATCGAGTGTCTCACTTGCTGGTCCTGACGGCCGAGTGATCGGAGGTTCTGTTGCTGGTCTACTTACAGCTGCTGGTCCTATCCAAATTGTAGTTGGAAGTTTCACGCCAGATGCTAACAAGACGCTTAAAAAGAAGTACCAACGGGAACACACGGTGTCGTCTCCAACTTCAACTGGTCCAGAAATCATGACAGCAGCAAGACCTATCTCACAAGCAAATGCTCATGCTGAAAGCTTCATGATACCGATTTTGTCTCAGTTACCCGATCATCAAAACCAGAGCTGTAATCAAACCAATGCTCCATTTTTTCACTGCAGTAAAAAGGTACGATTAGTCCAAGCAGTAAAAATTCAAGAAATATCCCAAATTGGCATGAAGTCAAAACAGAGCAAGAAAGTACGTAGGCTCAGATTACCATTTTCGAACCTAACATCAAAGAGGTCAACCCAACTGAGCACATCAAAAAGAATTTTACAGAGATACTCTTTTGAACATCAAAGACCCCCTTGGAAACCCTAATCAGGAGAACATAAATAGAGAGGGAGAGCAAATCAGTAAAGACGAGGAATTAACGACGAGAAAAACTTGGAGGCGGAAAATCTCAAACAAAACCCTAAAATCCCAAAATCGATTACCTGGATTGGGAGGCCAGCTTCTTCACGCCTTTCACCACCGCCGTGACACTTTGTAAGAACTTCTCTTTCTTCCTTTTATCCTTTTCATATGCTTGTTGATGGAGATATCGTGAGAGTTGAGAGAGAGAGATTCTTTGAGTTTGATAGAGAATGATTGATTGAGTTTGAGAGCGTGAGAGGGTTCGTTGATGAGCGATTTTGAGGTAGAAAGACTTCGAGAGAGAGGCTTGAGAGATGATTGCGAGCGATTTCGTAAGAGGGACGAGAGAAGCGAGTTCGTACGAGGATTTCGTTGGGTGGAAAGAGCGAGTTTGTGAGATTGGGGAGAGAGTGAGGGAGAGAACGAGTCTGCTACTATTCCAATTTTTCTTTTTTTTATTTATTTCATTTTAAATAGGATAGGTTTTTGAAAATATTAAGGATTTTGTTTAAAATTCCTAAGATATCAGTTAATAATTGTTTTATGTTTTCAACTTATCCCTCATTGAAAAACCCAACAGCCAAGCGGTTGGGTTTAACTACTGGTAGTCCAACAGACTTTTTTTTATTTTAGTTTTTATTCTAATGTTTAATCTATTTTGGTTTATATATTTAAAGTAGCATCAAAATAATAAATAACCATGAGTGGTCTGGTGGAAAAGGGTAGTATCATAGTCTTGAGTGGGGTGGGTTTAATGCTCATGTGTAGCATTTTTTTAGTATTTTATTTTTCTTTTAGCATTTTATTTTCTTTTAGCATTTTATTTTCTTTTAGTATTTTATTTCTTTTAACATTTTTTTGTTATGTTTATGCTTTATTATTTTCATAGTTTCATTATCATAACATAGATTTGTTGCCTTTTAATTTCATCATTCATTCAAAACCATTTTTAAACTATAAAAATCATATTTTTCTCGATTTAATATCGAGCCCATTTTTCCACACCCTTGTAAGTCGATCGCTTTTTAAGCATCGCCATCAACCTCACATAGCTTACTCTTGGGCTTTCCTACAATGAGTCGGTTCTCTTGCACTTACACTCATATTTCGAGTCATTTTGTTGTTTGGGCCCGATTTAATTATTTCATGATTTTTGACAACCCCCATTCATAACAAATGTATCCCTCTCCCATGAAATGTATAATATTTATTCTTTCATTCTTTATTCATCTGTTAATACAAGAATTAAAATGAACATTCGATAACCATTTCAAAGCAAGATCAAAACCTCGATCCAACGTCGAGTAATCATTTTTCAAAACCTAACAGAACCAGCACGTATTCATCCACCCTTTTGTAAGTCGATTGCTTTATGCATCGCCATCAACCTTGTAAGTCGATTGCTTCATGCATCGCCATCTACCCTTATCCCTAACACTTCTCCTTGCTCCACTCGTCGATTCTTGTTCCGATTAGGTAGCACCCATTAGATAGAACCCTTTGTATGATAACATAGGTAGGATTCCCATATCCTTTTGTATGATAACATAGGTAGGATTCCCATATCCTTTTGTATGATAACATAGGTAGGATTCCCTTATTCTTTTGCATGCTAACATTAGGTAGATATTCCCATTTGTAAATCCTAACACTTCAATACATATTGCATGACAACTCTAGGGCAGAGCTTCCCCCACTTCTAGACCTTTCCGAGCGTTTCCGATCTTGTGGCATGTAGTCCGTTCTATTGCAAAGAGGTAATTGCCTAAGACTCGATTCAGCGAGCTGCGACACCTACTGCTAGGACGTGAACACATCGCCCACTCTCCTTTGACACAACTGGTGTCCTCCTTTGTAAGTCCATGTTCAGATGGCAATCCCTATGTAGCCGAACTATGACAACTCTGATTCTCATGTTCAGATGAGATACGTAGGCACAAGATGTGATGTCTTGTCGAGTTTAACTGACAACTAATAACTAATCCTGGTTTGTTTTCGCTCTCATTCCGATCCTTTCTCTCGCCCTCGTTGCGATCGAGACATTCCCTTTCTCTTGCCCTAGTTGCAATCGAGACCCTTATTCCCGTAGTTAGTTGAACTACATTATGCTCTGATTCTCATTCCAGATGAGATATGTAGGCATAAGACGCGATGTCTTAGCGAGCACACATCTCCTTAACCCATAGGTAGCCGAACTACGGCAACTCTGATTCTCATGTTCAGATGAGATACGTAGGCACAAGATGCGATGTCTTGCCGAGTTTGACTAACAACTAACAACTAATCCTTGTTTTCTTTCGCCCTCGTTGCGATCGTTTCTCTCGCCCTCGTTGCGATCGAGACCTTCCCCTTCTCTTGCCCTAGTTGCAATCGAGACTTTTGTTCCCGTTAGTTAGCCGAACTACATTATGCTCTGATTCTCATTCCAGATGAGATATGTAGGCATAAGACGCGATGTCTTGGCGAGCACACATCTCTTTCACCCATAGGTAGCCGAGCTACGAAGACTCTGATTCTCATATTCAGATGAGATACGTATGCAATGGATGCGATATCTGTGCGAGTCATTTTTCTCTTGACCCTTTTAGTAAATAGTACCTTAGATAAACACACACCCTTTAGACGAGAACAACAAGAGTGGATCCCGTAGAGTACTACGGATGTGTAGGGGTGCTAATACCTTCCCTTCGCATAATCGACTCCCGAACCCAAGATTTGGTTGCGAGACCTTGTCTTTTCCTTTCCTCTCTTCAGGTTTACTTCGAGCGTTTCCTTTCCCTCCTTTGGGATAAATAACGCACGGTGGCGACTCTTCTGTCATCTTTTTCTTTCGCCGGTTGTTTTTTTCGCACCCTTGTATTTTTTAGGCTGCGACAATGAGGCAATTGGATTTAGGAGCATTTTGGCCTGAAGAATGGTTTTGGCCGATGGTTCTTCAAAAGCTTTGTTCTCAACCTCTGTCATTGTTGCAGCAACTTTTATTTGGATTTGTATTGTGGAACTGTTCTTGAATGGTTTGTAACGTGTGAAGTTTTTTTTTTAAATGTTTATGTAATTAATTTTCTTTTTATTTAAAAACAACTAAATTTTATTTTAATATTTTGTTTGTATATGTCCCATTAAGGTGTTTTAAAATTTGTCTTGTTGTCTCAATTAGAACCTGTTTGGACCATTATGAGTCATTCAACTTAAGAGGTTACTTTTAGCATGCTTTTTTTTAACAAAATACAACAGTGACCAAGAGTTAAAAATGAAACATGTTATTGCAATTTCAACTCTAATCCAAAAACAACATACTTTCAACTATGACACAAAGAACCCAAATAATGGTGACTTGATTTAAAAACCATACAATTCTAACTTCAACACATGAATCTAAATATGGTGCTTTAATTTAAAAACAACACAATTCTAATTTCAACACATGAATCTAAATGTGGGACTTTTAATTTAAAAAAACACAATTTTAATTTCAACACATGAATCTAAATGTGGGACTTTTAATTAAAAAAAAACAACACAATTCTATTTTAAATACAAAAATCTAAACATGGGACTTTTAATTTAAAAAACACAATTTCATTTTAAATACAAAAATCTAAACATGGGACTTTAAATTTAAAAAAACACATACATGTTTCTAAAAAATGCAAATTTAATTTGGGAACCCATGAAGAACTTAGAACTTGATATAAATATTTGGGATGAGTAAATGGACTAGTAAATAGTGATCATAGAAATAATAACATGGCTTTTAACACTTACTAATAAAAAAATAGGTTTTGGATTAGTAATGTAAAAAGATTCAAACCACATTTTAGATTATGAACACACTTATGCAAATGGGCCTTTGAAATAAAAAGATCTCATGGGTAAACCACAAATGGCCAGACAAAATTGGGGTATGACAACTGCCCCTATTTAATTACCTCAAACCGGTAAGTGATAATGACAGTAGTCTTTACGCATTCACGGTGGGAGATAATTAAATACAAGAAGACCCAAATTTTGTCATAGGCAATGAAAGGAAGAAAATACAGGAAGAAAATACGGTGAGAGATGGCAAAAGACATCATCCCACAGTAAAATGGAACAATCAAGACTTTCTAGGAGTCGTCAGAACAATATCTTGGAGGTTACAGTCAAGATATGTTAGCAATGGAATGACATCTCTAGCTAAAACTCAAGATTTTTCAAGATGCTAGAGCAGTATAAAGAAAATCTGGCATGAGACTCTTCATATCGATGAAGCAACATCTCAATAGTAAAAGTGAGATTCTCTGTATCGAGTCGAAACAGTATCTTATATGATAGAATTAAAATATTCCAGCAAAGGAAAAATACCTTAATTGAATCTAAGACTCTCCGAGGATACTTAGAGCAGTATCCCTAAAAAAATCTGAAATGAGACTCTTCATATTGATGAAGCAGTATCTCAAACAGTAAAATAGAGATTCTCTGTATCGAGTCGAAACAGCATCTTATATGATAGAATTAAAATATTCCAGCAAAGGAAAAATACCTTAATTGAATCTAAGACTCTCCGAGGATACTTAGAGCAGTATCCCTAAAAAAATCTGAAATGAGACTCTTCATATTGATGAAGCAGTATCTCAAACAGTAAAATAGAGATTCTCTGTATCGGGTCGAAACAGCATCTTATATGATAGAATTAAGAGATTCCAGCAAGGGAAAAATACCTTAATTGAATCTAAGACTTTCCGAGGATACTTAGAGCAGTATCTCTTAAAAAATTCTGAAATGAGACTCTTCATATTGATGAAGTAGTATCTCGAACAGTAAAAATGAGATTCTCTGCATCGGGTCGAAACAACATCTTATATGATAGAATTAAGATGTTCCAGCAAGGGAAAAATACCTTAATTGAATCTAAGACTCTCCGAGGATATTAGAGCAGTATCTCTAAAAATATCTGAAATGAGACTCTTCATATTGATGAAGCAGCATCTCAAACAGTAAAAGTGAGATTCTCTGTATCGGGTCGAAGCAACATCTTATATGATAGAATTAAGATATTCCAGCAAGGGAAAAATACCTTAATTGAATCTAAGACTTTTCGAGGATACTTGGAGCAGTATCTCTAAAAAATTTGAAATGAGACTCTTCAGATAAATGAAGCAGTATCTCGAATAAAATGAGACTCTTCATATTGATGAAGCATCGTCTCAAACTGATAAATGAGACTCTCCAAATAAATGAAGTAGTATCTCGAACAGATAAATGAGATTCTTCAGATAAATGAAGCAGTATCTCGAACAGATAAATGAGATTCTTCAGATAAATGAAGCAGTATCTCGAATATTCGTCTGTTGGGGGGAAATTTTGTAAAGACTCCTTTGGAGGGAGATCTACTAGGAATGCTCTGTAGGGGAAAATCTCATAAGAGACTTTTTAGGGTAACCTCTGTTTGGGGAGCAATGACTGTAAAGAAAAGTGCTGGGAATATCATTATTAAAAAAGTTGAAAAGTGATTTGCTGAGAAGTAACCCTACGAGCCTGTGTAGGGTAATAACTTCATTTAGAAATGAGGAATGTCCAAGATATACACGAATGACCTTGGATCTTGTTATTTTATATTTGATTTTTGTATAATGTCCCACTTTAGGTGGGAATTCCATGCATGGGATAATGCATGGGATGTATGCAAGTATGCAATTTTGCTAGGGATATTTGGCTGTAGGAACGCGAATGATTTTTATTTTTCTGGAATTCCCATTTTGTGGGAGTGTTATGCATGAGTATGTTGACGATTGATATGACTGTTTTTTTTTAATTTCCTTGTTTGGCAGGAAATTATGCATGAAATGATGCTTGTGATGCATGTAGGAATGCAACTGGGTAATTGGATATGCTCCGGTTAAGACATTTCGCTTTGAGGTATGATGCCAACAACATAGATTTTTTATCATTGGGGCTATCAATGGAAATCAAATTTTAATGCCCCTGCTAGGTGGTTTTGGGAATATATTTGGGTTGTTCTGAGTCATTGAAAGGTTCATACTTTTCGACACGCGATACTCCGTCCATGATTTATCAATGTTTCTGTTGGAAAGGTGATGGAGCCTTGCCCCGGTCTGGCTATACCGTGAGTACATTTATGAGAGGTATGAATCAGTAGTTGAAAGGAACATAATTGTCTGCAATCAGTCTTGAACCCTTATGAAAGACAAGAGTGAATCTTGAGAACTAAAGGATTCGTCCGCTTATTGTTTCAAAAGCAATTTTACCACTTTATTCAAACATGCATTTTATTTTCTCCAATAGTTTTTTAAAAGTGATGTTTATCAAAAATAAAAGGTTCTTTGCAAATAAACAGATAAAATGAAAAAATGATTTGGGCACACTTTGTTGAGAAAAATTCTCTTTTATTGTTTTGACCCCTAAATGGGTGATTGTACATAAAGACGCAATTCCTTAATGAAGTAATTGTTGTGCATAGAAAACAAAATGGCAATGAGAATTGAGTTCTTATTGAGTTTCCACACTGCTATGATCCTTATGTCTTTGATAGCCCGAGCACTTTGCTTTTGAAAAGTGAGGTAGATCGATTCTTTGTCTTCGAGGGTATGTCAGATGTCTGTAAGTACAAATCTTTGCCTTGGAATTAATCCCTAACTTTTGCCTGGACCGCCCTTTCGGGTTTTCGATCCACCGGGATACCCATTTTTGCCTGAGTCGCCCTTTCGGATTTTCAACTCAGCGGGTCAAATTCTTTTATTTTTATCCCTAATTTTTGCCTGGATCGCCCTTTCGGGTTTTCGATCCACCGGGATAGCCATTTTTTTGTCTAAATCGCCCTTTCAGGTTTTCGATTTAGCGGCTTTTATTATTCCACTTTTTTAGGCAAAGTACTTTTTAACAGCATCAGCGTTGGTGGGAAGCGGCAACTCATCACCGTCCATAGTTGCTAGAATTAGAGCACCTCCGGAAAAGGCTCTAACCACCACAAATGGGCCTTCATAATTTGGTGTCCATTTCCCTCTAGAGTCTTTGTGAATGGGCAAGATTTTCTTCAGTACCAAATCTCCCTCTTGAAACACCCTGGGACAAACTTTCTTGTCGAATGCCTTTTTAAGACGCCTCTGATAGAGTTGACCGTGACCTAACGCTTTCAAGCGTTTCTCCTCAATAAGGTTGAGCTCGTCATACCTTGATTGAACCCATTCCGCCTCGTCTAGCTTAGCCTCCATTAGGACTCTCATCGAGGGGATCTCTACTTCTATAGGGAGAATTGCTTCCATACCGTATACCAAGGAATAAGGAGTTGCCCCTGTTGAAGTTCGTATCGACGTGCGATAGCCATGTAACGCAAAAGGTAACATCTCGTGCCAATCCTTGTACGTAACAACCATCTTTTGGATGATTTTCTTGATATTTTTATTTGCAGCTTCAACATCCCCATTCATCTTAGGTCGATAGGGTGATGAGTTGTGGTGCTCGATCTTGAATGTTGCACATAACTCGTCCATGGTCTTGTTATTAAGATTGGACCCATTATCGGTGATGATTTTGTTGGGAATCCCATATCGACATATGATGTTATTTTTCAAGAAACGAGCGACTACATGCTTGGTGACATTCGCATAAGACGCGGCTTCCACCCATTTGGTAAAATAATCTATGGCCACCAAGATAAATCTGTGTCCATTTGACGCTTTGGGTTCTATCATTCCAATCATGTCGATGCCCCACATAGAGAAAGGCCAAGGTGATGCTATGACATTTAGCGGGGTAGGCGATACATGTATTTTGTTAGCATATATTTGGCATTTGTGGCATGCTCTGGTGTAATGGTAACAGTCAGCTTCCATTGTCAACCAGTAGTAACCTGCCCTTCGAATTTTCTTGGCCAAGGCATGCCCATTGGCGTGCGTACCGAAATAACCTTCGTGTATGTCCCTCATAAGTTGATCTGCTTCATGTTTGTCCACACACCTCAACAAAACCATGTCGTAGTTTTGTTTGTACAATACCTCCCCATTCAAGAGGAATTTTGATGCCAATCTCCGGAGGGTCCTTTTGTCAAGGCTGGAAGCCTCTGTCGGATACTCCCTCTTCTCCAGATATTGTTTGATATCAAAGAACCAGGGTTTACCATATGGCTCTTCTGCTGTCGTCAGGCAATGGGCAGGTTCGTCAAAACGTCTAATCTCAATATGAGGCTGATGGTTGGGCCATATTAATTTATACATGGAAGCCAAAGTTGCTAAGGCATCTGCCATCTGATTCTCTTCTCGAGGAATATGAGAGAAAGTGACTTCGTCGAACTTTGGGAGTAACTTCAACACATAATCCCGATATGGAATTAGGTTAGCATGTCTTGTTTCCCAATCGCCTCTGATCTGATGTATGACTAGAGCGGAGTCCCCGAATAATTCTAGTATCTTGATCTTCAACTCAATAGCTTCTTCCAACCCTAGTATGCAAGCTTCATACTCGGCCATGTTATTTGTGCAGGTAAAATAGAGCTTTGCGGTGAATGGTAGATGGAAATTCTTGGGAGACATCAGCACTGCCCCAATTCCATGGCCTATTGCATTTGAGGCGCCATCAAACATGAGCGTCCATCCTGCTCTTGGCTCGGGGCTTTCCTCTAGTTCGGAGTCTTCAACATCCTTAACAACCATGATGTCCTCATCTAGAAAGTCAAATTTCAAAGATTGGTAATCCTCCAGTGGTTGATGAGCAAGATGGTCTGCTAGTATGCTTCCCTTGATCGCTTTTTGTGTAACATATTGGATATCATATTCTGACAACAACATCTGCCATCGAGCAATCCTACCAGTGAGAGCTGGTTTCTCGAATATGTACTTGATGGGATCCATTTTAGATACCAGCCAAGTTGTGTGAGTTAGCATGTACTTCCTGAGACGCTTAGCAGCCCATGCGAGTGCACAACAAGTCTTCTCGAGTAGTGAATATCTGGTCTCACAATCATTAAATTTCTCGCTCAGATAATAGATGCCATGCTCTTTTCTACCAGTCTCATCTTGTTGTCCCAATACACAACCCATGGATTCATCGAGCACAATTAGATACATGATGAGAGGTCTTCCTTCGGCAGGGGGCATTAGAATTGGTGGCTCTTGCAAGTATTCTTTGATTTTGTCAAAGGCTATCTGACAATCCTCATTCCACTCCACGCCTTGATTCTTCCTCAGAAGCTTGAATATTGGTTTACATGTTGCAGTAAGGTGAGAGATAAACCTGGCGATGTAATTTAGTCTCCCCAAGAAACCACGGACCTCCTTCTCAGTCTTTGGTGCAGGCATGTTCTGAATGGCTCGAACCTTGTTAGGATCTACTTCAATTCCCTTTTGGCTTACAATAAAGCCTAAAAGCTTCCCAGATCGAACCCCAAATGTGCATTTATTAGGATTAAGTCTCAACCTAAACTTCCTCAAACGAGTGAATAGTTTCTCCAGGTTGGTGATGTGCTCTTCCTCTGTCTGGGATTTGGCAATCATGTCATCGACATACACCTCAATTTCTTCATGAATCATGTCGTGAAAGAGAGTCACCATGGCTCGTTGATATGTTGCACCAGCATTTTTTAAACCAAACGGCATTACTTTGTAACAAAAGGTTCCCCAAGGAGTAATGAACGTGGTCTTCTCCATGTCTTCGGGATCCATCTTAATTTGGTTGTATCCTGAGAAACCATCCATGAAGGAAAACACGGAGAATTGAGCTGTATTATCCACTAGTACATCAATGTGAGGTAATGGGAAATCGTCTTTGGGACTAGCGGACTTTTCCATCTTTCTTCGGTACCGGTACAATGTTGGCAACCCATTGTGGGTATTTAGCGACTTCTAGGAAACCAGCGTCAACTTGCTTTCTCACCTCTTCTCTGATCTTGAGAGCCATATCTGGTTGAGTTCTTCTTAGCTTTTGTTTGACAGCAGGGCACTCTTCTTTAAGGGGAAGCTTGTGGGTCACGATGTCAGTGTCTAATCCGGGTATGTCTTGGTATGACCAAGCAAACACGTCGTCATATTCGTGGAGGAGCTCTATCAGTCTTGTCTTTACTGTATCTTGAAGCGCTGCGCCTACCCTTACTTCTCTCTTATCTTCTTCTGTCCCCAGATTGATAACTTCAACGTCTTCCTGGTGTGGTTGAATAACCTTTTCTTCTTGTCTGAGTAATCTGGACAACTCTTCAGGGAGTTCGCAATCTTCCCCCACTTCGTCTTCAGCTTGGTAGATTGGACAATCAAAGTCATATTGAACCATAGTAGTGTCGTTATCAATAGTCTCAGTGGTGTTTCTGCATGTTATGATTTATGCAGTTTATTTAGAAAGTGTGTGCATAAAAAATTGATTGCCATTTTCGTAAATAGATAAAAACGAAAGAAAAGGAACAAAAATTTGAATGCAAAACGTCATTTCATTAATGATAAAAAAAACTCTTAAAAAAGATAAAGGAGGCCCTACAACATGCCACTGTGCCTTGGGTAGAGCACAGGGTTTTGTCTAAAAATGATAAAATTACTTTTGAAATATTTGGGGAACTTCCACAGCCTTCCAGTTTGTTAGTTCTTCATTAGGTGCGGCTTGACGCATCCAGCTGGACACCCCCTCCTTGCAGTCTTCTTCACTGATCATTGCCACCTGCTTGCCAAAGATGTGGCCAGCGCTGGTGAATGTTTTCTCCACAGAAGGAATCTTCTCTTTGTCAGATTGGCTACCAACTTTGTCTGATGATGGGTCATACCCCAGGCCAAACTTGTCTCGTTTCTCTTTCACTTTCACCACTTTGCCCCAGTCTTGTGCATCTTCACTTTCCATAACGGCTTTAGCTCCTTGCCATGAGGCCATGGATGGTCCGGATTTCGGGACTTCCAAGGTCTGTTGAACGGCCATCATGTTTACCACTTCCAGGGATTGGAAAGGTGTCTCAGTGATTTCGCCATCCACCTCAATATATCAAAAAGATGTTAAGTGACTGACCAAGATATCTTCTTCTCCTCCAACCACAATCATCTTGTCATTTGTGATGAATTTTAGTTTTTGATGCAGAGTGGAGGTGACAGCACCTGCGGAGTGAATCCAGGGTCTCCCGAGTAAGCAACTGTAACCAGGATGTATATCCATGACCTGGAATGTAATATTAAAAATTGTTGGACCTATCTTGGTTGGTAAGTCAACCTCTTCTATCACTGCTCGCCTTGAGCCATCAAATGCTTTTACGATTAGGGTGCTGGGCTTCATACTTATTCCTTCCACTGGCAGTTTTATTAAAGTTGTCTTTGGCATGACGTTCAATGAGGAACCTGTGTCTACCAACACCCTTGACAGTATAGTATCCATGCATTTCAAAGAGATGTGGAGAGCCTTGTTATGGTTCTTTCCTTCAATCGGTAGTTCATCATCATTAAACCCAAGAAATTTCCAGTAGTCACACAAGCTATCACGTCATCAAACTGTTCTATTGTTATGTCCTTGGTGATATGAGCAGCGCTTAATACCTTCAACAGCGAATTCATGTGTGCTTCGAAGTTAAGTAGGAGAGATAACATGGAAATTTCGGAAGGTGTTTGGTTTAGCTGGTCCACCACCTTGTAATCGCTTTTCTGGACTATTTTCAGAAATTCCTCAGCCTCCTCACGAGTGACACCAGCTTTAGGAGACAGGTGCATGTCTTCCATCCCCTGATTAGGAATGGGGATCTGGACAGCGGCCTCCTTCCCTTTAGCTCTCTCAAAAGTATCAGTAGTTCTTGGTGCGAACACTCGGCCGCTGCGCGTCATTCCTGCTGGCCCCACAATTGAAGTGACATTTGGTTCGTTAATCATTAAAGGTTTATCTTCCTGCCCTTGCTTAAAAGCTCTGGGCTGATATATCCATGGGACTGCCTTCTCATCTTTATATTCGAATGGTGCTGGGAACTCTATCACCAACGGGCTTATAGGTATTTCTACTTTGACCTCATCATAGGGGATATCTACCACAGCTATCTCTTCCTGACGCTTGCTCTTGACACGGTAAGTTATCTGTAACTCGCCTCGATCCAGCATTTGTTGTATAAAACTCCTCAACCCTTCATTATTCTCTTCCTCCACCAGCTCTTCCAGGATCAGACCACTCTTCAGCAATTGTGCTCCTATCATGGTGATAGGGGTTTGAATCTCTTCAATCTTACGGATCAGTTTTCCTTCATCACTCTCCTCAATGGCACTGACGGAAGCATCCTTATGCGTCGGCATAGGGTTGGTATTCACGTTCGGGCGTCTTGGAGTGAAAGAAACGGCCTTGGCTTTGATCAAGTCTTGTACTCGATTCTGGAATGCGAAACAGTTTTCCAAAGTATGACCAGGTGCTCCCATGTGGAATTCACAATGGGCATTAGCGTCGTATCCAGGTGGATACGGAAAAATAGATGGTTTTAACTCCCTCAATGTTAGAAGACCCTCCTTCTGCAGATATGGGAATATCTGACTATAAGGTACTGGTAGAGGATCAAGTTGTCTCCTTGGAGGTCTTGGCTTGAATTGTCTTGGTGGTGCGGTATTTTGCTGATGATGATGTTGTTGATGTTGTGGTTGATACATTTGTTGTTGTTGTATTGGCTGTTGATAGGGTATAGGTACCACGGCAGCGACTTGACCAAATGAAGCTTGTTGCTTTCCTTTATAGTTCCTGGATATGGCGTTTGTTTCACCTTCTCTTTTCTTTGGGAAGCCTCCAGAATATTTCTTTGGTGCGCTAGATGTTGTCACTGCTCCAGGAATTTTTCCATCCCTCAACCCCTTCTCTATGCGGTCTCCAATCGTGACGAGATGTGCGAAGTCAGATGCGGCACTACTCACTAATCGATCAAAGAATGGGTCCTTTAAGGTGTCCACAAATATACCGGTCATTTCCTTCTCAGACAATGGTGGCTCTACCTGAGCAGCCAACTCTCTCCACCGCTGGGCGTATTTTTTGAATGACTCACTCTCCTTCATAGCCATCCCTTGCAACTGCATTCGGTCGGGTGCCATATCTAAGTTGTATTTGTACTGACGGAGAAATGCGTCAGCCAAATCCTCCCAACTTTGAATTCGGCCCTGTTCTAAACTCATATACCATCTCAGAGATGCCCCACTTAAACTGTCTTGGAAACAGTGTACGAGTAGTTTGTCATTTTCGGTATGAGCAACCATTTTCCTGAAGTACATCACCAAGTGACTTCTTGGACAAGTCTGTCCTTTGTATTTCTCGAAATCAGGGGTTTTAAATTTAGCCGGGATGACTAAATTCGATACCAAACGCATGTTCACGGCAGAAGCACCGAAGATGTTGTTTCCTTCTATGGCTTTGATTTTCTTTTCCAGGGCACGAAGCCTATCTGCAGCGGGATCTGAAAGTATCTTAGGCTTTGGCTTATCAGGCATATAGAATGCATCATACTGGTCATCTCCAATTTCGGATCCATGATGAGTAGACATATCAGAAGGTTCTGCACGGTCTCCATCTCCTTTGCCTCCTACTGGTATCTGAACCAATCTCTTCTTGGTGGGGACGTAACTTTCGTCTTGGGGATTCGGACCTGGCGTGCCATCATTCCTTTTTGCCCTAGCTTCTTCCTCCTCGCTCCTCTCTCTCTGAGTGATTGCAAGCATTGTCTCCAACAGCTGATCCATCTTCTCCTGGATTGTATTGATGTCTGTCCTCATGGTAACCTGGTTGGCCTCAACTTGTTCTAATGTCATCTTGTATTTGCTTCGCGTCTCGTACCGGTGTCGATTAGTCAGTGTGGCTGGATACAGGGTAAAAAGTTTGGGTAAGTTTTTTTTGATTTTCATGAAGTGTGATGCATAATGAAGATGCAAATGTTATGCATATTTTATTTCCAGGGATTCATTCGAGTTTCATTAGTCGTTAGTAATTCGAAGAAACAAAGAAAATACTTATAATAGCAATAATGGAGTAATTTTTAAACGTCATTCATTCCAATACATAACATAGAGATCCAAAAAGGTCATAGTTCAAAAGTACACTTGTTAAAGGAACAAAATACAAGACATAAGCAAATTAAACAGCCGGCTTTCTGGCCTGAAGCTCTTCTAGTTCCTCATTGAATCTCTTCAACAACCCTTTGCAGAGCAGAACGAAATTGATTATGGCTGGAGGAGTGCTATCTTCTTTCAACTCTTCGACTGCGTCTCTCAACCTCCATGGCAACTCTTTAGCTGCCCAATTACAGAATCCTACTAACCCATCGAGTTTTGCACGAAACTTATCCCTGTCCCCTTGTAAGAAGTTTATGGTCTTCTTAAAGGATTCATAATCTTCAATCACATAGTCTCGCTCTTTTAACCATATGGAGTTGTCTTGGCGTAACGACTCTAGTTGGTTCTTCCAATAACTTACAGACTCCCTGGCATCTCTTACTTCTCGAAATTTCTCCTCCCATACCATGGGTGACACCCTAGAGGCTTCAGTGGCTATTTTCTTGAGTCGGGGCTCCTGATCTACTTCAGCTTTTTCATGACGAATAGAATTGGTGAGTTCTTTTATCTGAGCCCCAAGTGTATCCCTTATTGTCTTGTTCTCTTTTGTGGCTAGATGCCACCAACGCTCATTGTCTTGACATTCTTTCTGAGCTTGTCGTAGTTGACCCTTAAGAGTATCTAAACAATAGTCAGCTTGTTCTAATCCCACTTTGATCTTCTTTCTCTTATGCTCCTCCTTGTTGAACTTTTCCACGTGGGCTTGAAGTTGTGCCTCCTTTCTCTCGAGCTCCCCCTTCATATTGTTTTTCTCATTGATGGTTTGTTGGAGTTTTATCTGCAGCTCTTCATTCTCTTTTTCTAACTTTTCCATGGTGGCCTTGAGTTCCTCCATTTCTTCAATAGGGACATGGGTAAGCTTAGGTTCAGGAAGAGGTATAGGTGTCCGAATGACGAATGGCATTTTAATTATCTGCACCCTTTCCTTTACCCACTGAAAATATGGTTCTTTTGTAATCCCATTTGCTCTCCCTAACTCAGCTTTCCCTTTTCGATTGATATTCTTCCAAGCTTCTTTGATTCGCTGGAATAAGCTAGGATTCTCAACCCCAAAGTCAAGTAACAAGAAAGCTTCCAAAGAATTTTCCTCTGGAGGGCCTTCCATTGGGTAGCCAAGTTGTCTGAGAGATAGAACTGGATTAGCATTTACACATCCTTGAGTTCCAATGAGCGGTAGATTTGGGAAATCTCCACAACTGAATATGATGTCTGCGTTGATATATTCTTTGGAGTACCAAGAGAGATCTTCAGATCGGAGTGATCCCAATCTCTGAGGCCAACTAATATCTGTCTGTTCAACCCAAGCACCTGTCTTCGGAAGATGTTCTAGAAACCACTGATACAATAAAGGAGCACAACAAGCAATCAATCCCTTCCTCTTAGTATACCTATGACTTATGTGATAATAGACATCGGCTAACAAAGTGGGTACTGGGTTCCCAGTAAGGAAAACATAAATGGCAGTCATGTCTACGAAACCATCCATATTCGGGAACAAGACGATGCCATAGATAGCCAATGCAATAACAGAGTAACAAGCATCCCAACTTTCTGCCTTCAACAGGGTATGAGCTCTTTCCAAAAGAAAACTTAGTGAAAACCCTTTGGTATTCCCTTTGGTCTCTAAGTTGTCTTTTGCTTCCTTTTCATCCATGTGAAGCGCACTAGCAATGACCTCAAGGGGCAAAGATTCATCTGTCCCTTCAAATAGTGAATTGTCCTTCATAGGGATCCTAACAAGACGCTCGAATTCTTCCAACGTTGGTGCTAGCTGGAAGTCTTGGAATGTGAAGCATCTTAAAGGTAAGTCATAAAATTGGGCTAAAGTGATCAAGGTTGTATGGTCCACTTGTTGATTGAGGATGCTGAGCAAATTGCCATAGTTCTTTCCAAAGTTGATTCTGTATACAGGGTGCATTTGAGAGACCAGGCTACGTAAGCTCCTTAGATCGGGATCTTTGAACTTGAATGAGTAAATGTTCCTTTTGCTTGATTCCATGTTTCTTGAATTCCTGTAACTCATGATACTCAGATTCCTTAGAAATAAAATAATATGAATGCTATGCTATGAATGATGTTATGTGTGTCACATGTAGGTTGATATACAGGTCATGAGAGCGGGTATTCTTGGTTTCTAAACAAAACCCTTTTGGTAGAATGCTAAAGGTAAGAAGTTCCCAAAGTCATCAATCAATGTTTAAGAAAGTTATTGTCATGATGAAAACTCATCCGCTAATAACATCCCTAAACAGAGTCTCGTTTGGGTGAGGTCTTCGTATAGTCCCAAAGAGGAATACTCCTAGTGGGTCCATACTACACAACTCTCGAGTCCAAGGTTCTAATAAGGTTCTCAGAGTCATAGATCGAGGTTGGGAATACCACTGTAAGATAGTAATACGTCCAAGGGATCTCATCTGATTGAGGCTTTCGTATTAACCCAATAAGTCTGGGACTTTTCAGGTAGATACTACATAACCACCGAATATAATGGGTTAAAAAGGTCCCTAGAGTCATTGATCCAACTTGAGAATACTATCGTCGTGAAGAAACTCGTCGGACAATAATATTTCAAGAGAATCTCCTCTAGGTGGGGTCTTCGTTTCTTCCCAACAAGGAAAACTCCTTGTGGGCGCCCACTATGCAACCACCAACTTAATCTTATGGTTTTTCTCAGACTCGGGTGGATAGCCTATCTCACAAAGTATCACCAACCAGAGGCCCCCAAATAAGACATAGTCAATAAATCACAATATAGTAATTATGACAGAATAATAATAGCATAATAGAAAAACAACAGACAAACAAACAAGATTAACACACAATACAGAAACTGAACTAAATTAGGCTTCACTCTCTTTTGCTTGGAGCTAGTCTCCAGCAGAGTCGCCATCTGTCGCATCTCGAAAAATACGATTCCTCGCGATGGTCGCGAAAAAAATTAACGTCCCCAACAGAGTCGCCATCTGTCGCATCTCGAAAAATACGATTCCTCGCGATGGTTGCGGAAAAATTTAATGTTCGAACAGAGTCGCCACCGAACTTTATTTATCCCAATGAAGGGATAGGAAAATATCGATAAAACCTTAGAAAAATAGAATAATGGTCATCGCAACCATATTCGGGTTCGGGAGTGGATTACGTAAGGGGAAGGTATTAGCACCCCTTACGTCCGTTGTACTCAACAGGGACCTTTTAGTTCTAGTTTGCGTTTCGTGTGTTAAGTTATGTTTGTTTGTTATCTTTGAGTTATAAAATATCGAAAATAGAAATGGATGAGAACCTCAGAAAGGAGAAAGGGGAGGTTTTTTATTAGTGTGCTCGCGAAGATACAGCGATCTCCTGCCTACGTATCCTTAAATAAGGAAATCAGAGCATTCGTAGTTCGGGGAACTACGGTTAGTTGGTGTTTTTAATGAACAACTGTTTAGATCGCATCCTAAAGGCTAAACGTTGGCTTGTCTACTCTCGGCGGAGGCTTAAGCATTGGTTTGTTATGCGCATTAGAAAGGATTAAATGGTGTTCTTTTTTAAAAGAGTTTTGGTCATACGGAAGTGACAAGTTGGATTAATTTGTTGGATGTTTTGATTGGTGAGATGTTTTGGTTGGACGATAATTACTCGGATAGTCGAGTAAGACAACTCGTATCCTGACAGTCGGGAAAGGGAATAGAAGACTCTAGACCACTTTCTTTTTCATCCTTAATTATAGAAAGGATTTGATAATAATTAAGGTATTTTTGAATGGATGACGAATACTTGGATAATCGAGTAAGACAACTCGTATCCTAATAATCGGGAAGAGGAATAAAAGACTCTAGACCGCTTTATGTTTCATCTGAATATTTATGAAACGGATTGGATAATAATTAAGGTGTTTTGAATGGATGACGATTACTCGGATATTCAAATAAGACAACTCGTATCCTAATAATCGGGAAAGGGAATAGAAAACTCTAGACCACTTTCTTTTTCATCTAAGTGATTATAAAAATAAGTTTATGTATGGTCGATGTATTTTAGAATAAACGACAAGTGCTCGAATGGCTGAGTAAGACAACCCATATCCAAGCATTTGAAAAGAGGAATTGAAAACTCAAGACCATCTCCTTTTTCGTACAGTTTGTTATGAAAATGATTTGATTAAGTTGTATGTTTGTAAAAAATGACAATTGTTCGACTGACCGAGTAAGAGAACTCGTATTCAACCAATTGAGGAGAGAAGTTGAAGACTCAAAGTCATCTCCTTTTTCATTTCATTATTATGAAAGTAATTTAATTTAATCGGGGTTTGGAAGTTTGTGGAGGAACGACAATTATTTGACTAACCAAGTAAGAGAACTTGTATTCAAATAATCGAGGAGAAAAATTGAAGACTCAAAGTCATCTCCCTTTTCGTTTCTTATTATAAAATGATTCGATTTGTTTGTGCTTAAATGGATTAAAAATGACGACCATTTGACTAACCGAGTAAGAAAACTCGTATTCAAATAATCGAGGAGAGGAGTTGAAAACTCAAAACCATCCCCCTTTTCATTTTCAAATGAAGTGTTGTTTAGATGTGATTAAGTATTTTAATTTAACTTTCGATGTCGGATCGAGGTTTTAAAATTGCATTCTTGTGAATGAATTGAATTTATTTAGTGAATAAACCATCTGATCGATTAATTAAAACCGAATGAGTCTCATTGTAAGAAGGCCCAAGAGTAAGCCATGTGAGGTTGATGGCGATGCTTTTACAAGCGATCGACTTACATAGGTGTTTTGAAAATGGGCTCGACTTTGAATCGAGAATTGTTTGAAAATTGGTTTGGATATTTTGAATCAATGATGAATTGGAGTGAAATAAATTAATCAATATTTAATTAACCAAATTAATTAATTAAAGTTTGATTGAATTGATTAATTAAATTAATTAAAACTAATTATCAAAAATTATTTAATTAAGCCAAATAATCATGTTAATTTAGTTAATAGTAATTAATTAATTAAGCAAAATCTCAATTGATTAATTAACTTAATTAAAACTAATTATCAAGAATTACTTAATTTTTAATGGTTTATTGAAATTACAACACTTAGAGCTAACAAGTGGATATCATTATAATTTAAAACATGATTTACGTGAAACTGGAAATTCCACAAATGAGTTTAGCCAAGAAAAATGCAAAGTATTAATTCAAACCAATTCTACAAAAGTGAATAAAGGTTTTTCCTTAAATAAATTTACAAATAAAGTGTGATAATTATATAAACAACATGTATTATTCTATTTCATTTTTATTATTATATTTTATATTTATTGTCATGACCATTCTTAAAAAACAATTTAAAAAAATAATTTAAGCCCAAATCCTGTTACCACGTAAATCTAATGGAAACAAATTATACATGGAAGCCAATCGTCCCTACTACCCTCTTTATATTCCCTGGCGCGTGCTACTTCACGGTGAATTTGGGAAAAGACCAATCAGTCAGATTTGGCAATAAATGAAAGCAGACTTGGTCACATGTTTTTAAAAAAAGAAAATAATGGTAATAATTCTCAATTTAATATCCAGTAACTGCTCCACCTTAAAACACTTATTTTATTTCCTAATACCCCCACTTTCTCTTAACTCAAAAACAAAAGCTGAAGCCATCAAATACTAGGAAAAGAAAACAAACATGGCGACCAATATGAACTCCACGACAACGCTAAGGAGCAGTCACGGTGGCGCCGCCATAATCTCGCGGTGGTTCAACCACCCAAAACCCTACCCCACATAAACCAAGCCCTCTGTCCAGGCTTGGATTTCCAAAAAAACAATCCATTCGTCCAGATCTTGAATCCCAAACATAACCCTAAATTCTAATCAAAACAACAACAATCACAGTTTGAAGCAAACAAAGAATGAGGGCTTCGCATGCATTAAGGATTCGATCACGAAGGCAATGTGAGGAGATTGAAATAAGAGCAAAGGAAACCAACCTGACGGCGGCGCTCTTCAACGAACCCTGGTAAGCACTCTCCTTCGCGATTTCCTTCCTCTGTTTTCGTTTCTTGGTGATGATGAAGTAATACCGTGTTGTTCTTGCTGTTGTGTTCTGGGTTTTCAAAAACAAATCGTTCTGTTATCTCATGTGCCTGTTTCTTTTCGTTAACCTCTTAGGGTTTTTTTAGAAAAAATTGTTGTGTTGTTGCTGTTAACTTTTTAGATTTTTTTTTGAAATCTTGCTCTGTGTTCGTGTGAGTTCCTGAGGGTTTTAGAAAAGAAATCTCCGTCCTTGTTGTTATGTTCTAATGAATCTTTTATGGTGAATTTCTTGAATCTCAAAAAAAACTCCCTGTTGTTACACTTTTTCTCCAGATTATATGGGATTCTACTTTTGATAATTTGTTACAGTTTTAAGCTATTGTTGCAATTCCTTTTCAGATGTTCAAATTAGTCCTCTAGATAAAACTTTGAACTGAGTAATTTAATTAATTGTTTTTCAGTTCTTTAAGTGCTTTTGAAAAGTGCTTTTTATTTAAGCTATTTTTTCACTCTGCAGGTTACAACGTGAAGTGACTTGATGGAATGGAAGGTTGGATCCACTCTATGAGGCAATTGGATTTAGGAGCATTTTGGCCTGAAGAAAGGTTTTGGCCGATGGTTCTTCAAAAGCTTTGTTCTCAACCTCTGTCATTGTTGCAGCAACTTTTATTTGGATTTGTATTGTGGAACTGTTCTTGAATGGTATGTAACGTGTGAAGTTTTTTTTTAAAAAATGTTTATGTAATTAATTTTCTTTTTGTTTAATAACAACTAAATTTTATTTTAATATTTTGTTTGTATATGTCCCATTAAGGTGTTTTAAAATTTGTCTTGTTATCTCAATTAGAACCTGTTTGGACCATTATGAGTCATTCAACTTAAGAGGTTACTTTTAGCATGTTTTTTTTTAAACAAAATACAACCGTGACCAAGAGTTAAAAATGAAACATGTTATTGCAATTTCAACTTTAATCCAAAAACAACATACTTTCAAGTATGACACAAAGAACCCAAATAATGGTTGATTTAAAAACCACACAATTCTAACTTCAACACATGAATCTAAATATGGTGCTTTAATTTAAAAACAACACAATTCTAATTTCAACACATGAATCTAAATGTGGGACTTTTAATTTTAAAAAACACAATTTTAATTTCAACACATGAATCTAAATGTGGGACTTTTAATTAAAAAAAAAACAACACAATTCTATTTTAAATACAAAAATCTAAACATGGGACTTTTAATTTTAAAAAACACAATTTCATTTTAAATACAAAAATCTAAACATGGGACTTTAAATTTAAAAAAAAAACACATACATGTTTCTAAAAAATGCAAATTTAATTTGGGAATCCATGAAGAACTTAGAACTTGATATAAATATTTGGGATGAGTAAATGGACTAGTAAATAGTGATCATAGAAATAATAACATGGCTTTTAACACTTACTGATAAAAAAATAGGTTTTGGATTAGTAATGTAAAAAGATTCAAACCATATTTTAGATTATGAACACACTTATGCAAATGGGCCTTTGAAATAAAAAGATCTCATGGGTAAACCACAAATGGCCGGACAAAATTGGGGTATGACAGTATACACAAACAAAATATATCACACAATATGGTCCGAATGGAAAAAGTGAAAAATTTCATTAACATAACCAATTAAAATGATATGAACAATGTCAAATGAAATAGAGTGCTAAAAGTAAATTGCATTAAAGTAAAAGCTTGAAATTAAAAGCTAGTAGTTAATTGGTTAGAAGTTAGTATTTATTTGCTTTTACTTTTCATTTTAATACATTCTTTGGAGAACACTCAACCCACTTATCACAAGCATGAATCCTTGAGCCAAAACATCTTCCAAAGGAAGGAAAGAAGGCCAAGTTTCCACACAATACCGTGAAAGAGGGGAGACTTACAATCTCACTAACTAGAATGCTTATGCCTTTTATGTCACAAATTTAGCGCTATGTTAAGCAATCGTAATTGGACTTATGTAAAAGTCACAACTATTTGAGGTCGAGCAATAGAATTTTGGTGTTAATGCATGTTAGAGACATAGTATAATGGACTATACTCATGAAACATACCACACACAAAAAGAATATGCAAAAGGTGTGACCTAATCTCATCCATACTCATGTCAATTTTTTCAATCAACTAGCATTAGGACTTCGAGATGTCATAGGCCAAATGAGATGAATGCATAAAGAAGGGGAATGAGATGAAGAGGGACGGGAATGGATCAAAACACAAATTGGTCAAAGGAATACTTTTACCAAATTAATATCATCCATTCATTTTGGGAGATGGAATGTGCATTCCATCAATCCCCTAAATCCAATGATATTAATTTGACAAAGTCAAATCAACCTTGACCAAGGCCAAACAACAAGAGTCAAACATAAACAAGCCATCACAATTGGTCAACAAATTTATTTGACATTTATTCAAATTAAAAATACTAAAATAGTGCATTTAAATTATATATGCTTTGTCCAATTCCTAAAATCTCATCAAAACACCAAAGAAATGACCATGAGATTTATCATAGGTCAAACAAGGTCAAAGGACCTTGGAGAAAAAAATTCATAATTTTTGGACATTTAAAAATATTTTTAAACAATTAAAAACAAATGCAAAATCAATTAATTCATAAAAAATATTAATAATGATCTAAAAAATAATTTTAGTTCAAAATATGAAAGAGAAAAATATTTGAAATTTTTTGGTGAAAGTCCCATATTTTTTGGATCAATATTGAATTTAATATGAATTATTGAAAATAATGCAATTAAAATAAAAATTTAAAAATCAGAAAAAACGTGGACCAATTGATTTCTCTCATTAATTGAGGTGACAGATCAAGTGGCCAGAAATGCGCGTTCTACCATGGTCATTAGTCAACGCGTGGCAACATTGGTAATTCAAATGCGTGCTCCAGAAAAAAACAATTCAAATCAATCCAAAGGCTCAGAACCAAGCCAGCACATCACCGGCGTCCAAAGGTCGGTCGTCTTCTCCTGGGACCCTGGCCGGACTGGTTCACTCGTCACCATTGAAAAAATAAAAAAGGAGGACATGATCTGAAAGAAAAAATGGCGTAGAGCACGAATCTGACCTCAATTCACTCTAACTCCAAGTATATTGACAGATACATGGAGTTGAAATTTGAGGTACACGAGCTAAGTTGCTTCGATTTGGCCTCAAAGCAACTCAATCTTCTTGCCTACATTGGTAGGACTTCGGACAACCAAAGAATCAATATAATTGAGCAAGAATTTGAGAGAATCGAAGAGTTCAAAATTTCTGGAAAATACCTTCAATGGAGGTCTGGATTCAACTGATCTTGATCTTGCTTGTGCTTGATCTCACTCCACTTGCTTGCAGAAGAAGGATTGGATGCTTATAAGGCTGTGGATTCCTGGAGATTTGAATTTCAAAACAGTGGAAATTCAACCTCAAATTCAAAAGAATTTCTCAGGCTTATCCTTTGCAAAGTGAGGGTTTGATATGGGGGATCAAAGTTGGCGCCAATGTGTGTGAAATTCTGAGCATATGGAGCTCTATTTATAGCTGAAACCATTGATATTTGCACACTTGAAATCACTTTCCAAATTTGGTCATTGATGATGCATGGGTGCATGGGCGCGCATAGGCCATAAAAATCATTTCCATAAGTCCACAAATGAATGTTAGATAGTTTGAATTCAATTTGGATTGCAAGGCAAGTGTGCATTTGGATTTGAAGTTTGATCCTTGCCAAGTGATGACACCACGTTCATGCCATGCGCAACCTATGCATTCCTTGCCCAAAATGAATGAATTTAAGCTCTTTGGAAAGGCGAGATCAAGAGGAACAACTTTCATTTTCAACACTTTTTCATTTGGAGCTTGGAACTTGAAGAAATTTGAGGTGGAAGTTTGGAAATTTTTGACATATCAAAATTTTTCTAAGTGTCAAGCCATATGTCTCAATATTCCACCTTGCTTAACTTTTTATATGAGCTTCAAATGAGAAAAGTGTATTCATAAAAGTTATATCTATCTCAAATACCTTCAAAATGGTCACCAGTTTCATGTCATTTGGATTTCGAATGATAGAGTTATGCATTTTTGAAGTTTGGAAAAATCACTTGATCAATGGTATAGGTCAAAGGTGACTTATAATGTAACCTCATATCACATGCTTAAAAAAGTTGAATTGGCTCCCACTCTAAATATAAAAGTTGAAGTAGACACATTGAATTTGATTGTGCAACTTGGAAATCTTTCATCTCATAAAAATTGAGCAAGTTATGGCCTTGGGAAGTTGACTTTCAAATTAGGGTTTAGACAAAATGACCTATAATGTTTCAACATAGGAAATGATTTTCCAAGCAAAACTAGATTTAGGTCTCAACATGAAATTTGTTTGTAATGTCATGTAGAGTAATCTTGCTCTTGGAATCATTTTCATATTGTGTAAATTGTAGGAGATAGGGTCTAGGGAGACACAATTTTGATCAGATGAATCCATCTGGCCAACCACCATCAACCAACTTGCTAAGTTCCAATTCTCTTGACTTTCTTGGCTCATGGTAGATAATATATGCATAAGATGATGAAATTTGAAGTGTACCTTGAGAAATTTAATCAATTGGTGAGATAGCTTGTTGGAGAAGTTACTCAACATACCCAGTCAAACTAGGGTTTCCAAGGCAAATCACCCTCAAACTCTTGAAGAAAACTTGATCAATATAACATGTAGAGACCATTGGGACTCATATATGATGTTCATAACCATTCTTGAATCAATTCTTGGTTGTGATCTTTGTTCATGAGGGTCTCAAACCCTAGATGTGAACTTGATGAATCAATGGAATCATGCCCTTCCTACAAAAGAGTTAAACAAATGCAAAGACATTTTTTCGGTATTTTGGTTAGTGAAATGATAAAATACAAGTATGATATAATCACAAAGTGCTTGGTGATCTCTCCCAAAACAAAACCCAATGAAAGAGGGGTTAGGAGGATGCCAAGGTATGATCCGAATGCTAATGCTTATGACACTACGCCAAATAAGGGAAAAGAGGGCGTTTATTATGGCCTATAACAGCGCTTTTAAGCGCCCTCTAAAGTGGCGCTGGCATAGGTAAAGACAGCGCTTTGTTTTCCTGGAGAAAGCGCTGTCTAAAGTGGCCACATTATAGTGCGCTTTCAGAAAAAAGCGCCCTTTGGAGTGGTCCATAAAGGGACACCTTAGAGGGCGCTTTCTGGAAAAAGCGCCCTCTAAAGTTGTCAATGTAAAGTGTTTAGAGGGCGCTTTCAGGAAAAAGCGCCCTCTAAAGTTGTCAATGTAAAGTGTTTAGAGGGCGCTTTCAGGAAAAAGCGCCCTCTAAAGTTGTCAATGTAAAGTGTTTAGAGGGCGCTTTCTAGACAAAGCGCCCTCTAAAGTGTTAGTTATTTTAAAAAAATTTGTTTGAAAAACAGTGGATATTTAATTGGTAACCTGTTCGCATGCTGCAAAAGTGTAAAATTCATATTGATTTCATCCTTTAATCCAATGTTATACACCATTAATCCATTGATATATACAACATGAATCCATTTATATACAACATTAATCCTCCATATATACAACATTAATATATGATTCTTTGATCAACAATATACAACAACATATTCATGATTTAGTAAAAGTACAACAACAATATACACTATTAGTCTCGAAAGATCCATAGCAACCAACACCCAGTGACCACTGTATCCAAAAGTTGTCTAGTAGTTCTAACCAATACTAAACAAAATAACGCCCATCCACCCATGATGAATAATAGCAAGTGTGCATAATAGGCAGGAGGAACTGCATACAAGATAACATTTTTGTTAAACTAAAGTTTTGTATAGCCTAAAACAAAAACAAGCAAAGGGAATCGAGTAACAAACCTATTGAGACAGATCGAGTACACCTCGCATAACTGAATGGAAAAAATAGTATCAAAAGGCTTCTAAAATTAAATGAAAACAGTACAAGTTTAGAAAACATTAATTAAGATTAAAAAAGCAAATCATATCATTACGTGTAGCACAAGTTATTGGTCAAACTCTGTAGCTGGTCTGCAGTGAATTTATTTTCATCATACAGCACATGATAATGCGTTGGTCGACTAGTCCCCTGCAAAAAGAACACGTCCAAATGCAAATAACACAGAACTGTCAAAAGGCGATTGAGCAACAAATAGTAAACAATGGCATAAAGTTAAATGACATAGCTAATATTACCTGAATTCCTGCATGGCTGTTAAGGTAAAAATCAAATTCCCTAGGGTGACAAATGCTGGTGTCTACCACGATTCCTTTGACAATTTAGAACAACAAAATCAGCAAAAAGTGATAAATTCAAATGATAATATATACCAGCTGCGTTGAGAAATATATTGAAAAAACCTGGCATAATATTTCCACTTCTATCGGTCTCTTTGGGGTTGACAGGAAAGAGACGGGTGTGATGTCTCTTTTGGACCACTACAAAAGTAACTTTAGGTAGATACCCATCCTCTATTGAGACACAAGCCTGATGAAAAAAATTAGTTGGTCTTCAGCACTCCAATGTACTTCAAATTTTACACCCTTGTCTCTTGCACGAATGATTGACTTCATAATAGCCATTTTACCTGTAATAAAGAAAACAATTAAAATCAGATGACAAATGTAAAAACAATTAAAATCATAAAAGTCATTTTACCTGTAATAAAGAAAACAATTAAAATCATTTGACCTGTACCTTTTTCACTAAGTTCTCTTTCTTTTCTTGGTTGGAATATGTTCTACATGTCTCTTAACAACACGGACGGTTGGATTGATCCAAATACCCTCATTATGATCATTTCTAATATATGAATCATTTGATATAATATTCTCATCTTGATCATTTCTGGTAAACGATTCAATCTCAACATCAATATCACCTTGATCTCCAGTGTTTTCATCAATTACTTTGTTGGAAAAAAGAACTATAGACCATTTCGTACTTTTCGGATCATTGACATAGAACACTTGTCTAGCTTGAGAGGCTAGAATAAAAGACTCATCTTTGTATCCCACCCTATTAAGATCCACTTGCAAAAATCCTGACTTATCCATTCGAATGCCGTTATTATTTTCAACCCACTTGCAACCAAATATAGGAATCTGAAACTTCTCATAATCAAACACCCAAATGCGCTCGATAACACCAAAATACGACAGATTTGCAAATTTGGGGTTTAAGTCCTTCACACTTGATATGTGCATTGCTTCAGCTACCACGGTGACACCACTATTCTGCATAGTACTTTTATCATCTTGTTCTTTGGTATAAAATGTGTATCCATTAATCGCGTATGCGCTATAAGAAAAAACATGGAAACTTGGACCATATGCTAAGCATCTCAACCTTTCTGTTATTGAAGCGGGATCTGAATAATACTTTGAATAAATATGATCCTTAAACCAAGGTATAAAACATCGATTGTGCTCTCGTACTATCCAATTTTCATTTCTATTGGGATTTAAACCTCGGAGAACATCCTTGTGAATTTCAACATACGGCTCAACCTCATTCTCATTGTGCAGAACATATAAATGCACTTGATCCCGTTCGACCCTTGATACTGCCACGATTTTATTTCCAATTAGATTTTTTCCTTCTTTCTTTTCGACAAGCTGAGACTTGGGGAGTCCGATTGACTGAACATTAGACAAATATTCAGTACAAAACTCAATCGCTTCTTCAACAATGTATCTTTCAACCATACAACCTTCTGGTCGACTTCGGTTCTTCACGTACCCTTTTAATATTTTCATATAACGTTCAACAGGGTACATCCATCTCATATAAGCTGGTCCACACAATTGTGTCTCTTTCACAAGATGAACAACTAGATGTACCATTATGTCAAAAAATGATGGAGGAAAAAACATTTCAAGCTCACACAAAGTAATAACGATTTCTTTTTGCAACATTAGTAAGATCGCAGGATTGATCACCTTACTGCAAATTGACTTGAAGAAAGAACACAACTTAGTTATAGAGCTTCTTACTTTTTCTGGAAGAATAGAACGTATACCTATTGGGAGAAAATGTTCCATTATAACATGGCAATCATGGGTCTTTAAACTCTTTAACTTGAGGTCTTTCATAGACACAAGTCTTCTAATATCTGAAGAGTACCCTTCTGGAACTTTAACTTCACTTAGAAACTTACACAGTGTTTTTTTCTCCTTTCTAGATAGAGTATAAGCAGCAGGAGGTAGATATGTTCGTTTTCCTTTCTTCAAGGGTCCTAATTCAGTTCTTATTCCCATCGCTATCAAGTCCTTTCTTGCCTTAAGGCCATCCTTAGACTTTCCTTGTATATTGAGTAACGTGCCAATAACACTTTCAAATACATTTTTTTCAATATGCATAACATCAAGAAAATGTCTCACATACAAGGACTTCCAATACGACAATTCAAAAAAAACTGACCTCTTCTTCCACCCACTTTTGACAAGTGTGTGGGCAAAAGGCTTGCCAAACTGAGTATCCAAATCTTTCACCTTTTCAAAAATTTGATCACCCGTCAATATAGGTGGAGCTCTGCCTTGTTCTGTCTCTCCATTGAACGCCTTTCTCCATCCACGGTAGTGATGATTTGAATTTAAGAATCTCCGATGACCGAGAAAGACATTCTTCTGACCAAACTCCAAGCGCTTCCAATCTGTTTTATCTTCACAAATAGGACACGCACATTGACCTTTTATGCTATACCCTGATAGATTTCCGTATGCTGGAAAATCATTAATTGTGCCAAACAACATCGCCCTCAAGTTGAAACTTTCTTTCCTATATCCATCATAAACCTCCACACCGGTCTCCCACAAAATCTTTAAATCTTCGATTAAGGGCTTCAAGTACACGTCTATGTCATTCCCTGGTTGTTTAGGTCCAGAAATCAACATAGACAACATCATGTACTTACGCTTCATACATAGCCATGGAGGTAGGTTATAAATCATAATAATCACAGGCTATGTACTGTGTGAGATACTCTGGATACCGTGTGGGTTCATTCCATCAGTAGATAATGCCAAGCGAAGGTTTCTTGATTCTTCTCCAAATTCAGGATAATCATTATCAATTTTCAACCACTGTGGTGAATCTGCCGGATGTCGATACTTTCCATCTATAATTCTTTCATCTGCATGCCAGGTCAAGTGTCTTGAATCGGTTTCACTACGAAACATGCGTCTAAATCTCGGAATAACAGGAAAATACCACAAGACTTTTGCTGGAGACAACTTGTTCTTATATCGCGAGACACCGCATTTAGGACACTCATTTAACGATGCATACTCATTTCGAAACAAAACGCAATCGTTTGGACATGCATGTATCTTATCATAGCCCATGCCAATAGAGCACAACATCTTTTTGGTCTCATATGTTCGATTGAGAAGAACATTATCCTCAGGAAGCATATCTTTCAAAAGGGCTAATAACTCTGTGAAACTTTTATTCGACCACCCATTGCCCGCCTTTAAGTTGTACAACTTTAATACCACAGACAATCTTGTGAATTTAGTGCAACCATCATACAAAGGTTTCTCTGCATCACTTACCAACCTCTCAAACATTTCGGGACAATCCTTAAGATCTCCTTCAAGTGCTTCTGCAATCTCTTCAACTCGATCACAATCGTATGTATCTGCGCCACTATAGTTTGAGGCATAGGTCGTACTATCCCCCGGTTCAACATTATCGTTACTTTTCTCACCATGCAAATTCCAACATGTATAACTTCGATCAATTCCATGCCTCATTAGATGCGATGTCAACTGAACTGCGTCAACCCGTTTCCCATAACAACAACCCAAGCAAGGACATATCATTCTACTGGGGTCTTCGGCGTGCGCAACGGCAAACTTAACGAATTCTGATACCCCATTCTCGTACTCTCTCGACAATCGATTGGAAGACATCCATGTATTATCCATTACTAATTAGAATAAACAAAAAACAATTTCAGAAGAGTTCAAACACATTCGGACCTAGGTTTCTAATGATACTGGTGTTGACACAAAATCATATGTTCATAGGTCGTATAACCCTAACTACTGGGTAATGTAGTCCCATTGCATGCGCTATCATGGTCACTAAAAACCAACCGTCAATTTCCTATTGCATCCGCTATCATGGTCGAAACAAACGTAGAAGGAGGAAACGCGCAGTAATAAGGTAAAACAGAAATTGGGCAAAGCTAAAACAAAGCAATAACATAAAACAGAAATTCGGAAAAGCGTGTACCTTTGATTGGTAGAAGGAGGAAACGCGCATGTAGATCTAACAGAGGTGGAAGGAAAACGCCTCAGAACCCTAACGTGAAAAAGAACGAAAATAACAGATAGTGAAATAACAAAACGCGCAGTATGTTATAATTTTAATGTTTACTAAAGGGGACATTAGAGGGCGCTTGTGGAAAAAAAGCGCCCTCTAAAGGGGGCCTAAGAGGGCGCTTATGAAAGCGCTCTCTAAGGCTTTCCAGAAGCGCTTTATAAGCTGGAAATGCACATGGACTTATAACAGCGCTTTATTAAAAGCGCCCTCTAAGGGTAACCTTAGAGGGCGCTTTCTAAAAAGCGCCATGTATTGTTGTCCCTCTATCTCCTCCTTATTTTTTCGTTTCACCTTAGAGGGCGCTTGTGGAAAAAAAGCGCCCTCTAAAGGGGGCCTAAGAGGGCGCTTATGAAAGCGCTCTCTAAGGCTTTCCAGAAGCGCTTTATAAGCTGGAAATGCACATGGACTTATAACAGCGCTTTATTAAAAGCGCCCTCTAAGGGTAACCTTAGAGGGCGCTTTCTAAAAAGCGCCATGTATTGTTGTCCCTCTATCTCCTCCTTATTTTTTCGCTTCACCTTAGAGGGCGCTTTATTACAAAAGCGCCCTCTAAAGTGCGCTGTCTATTGCTCCTTATTTTTCGCTTCACTTTAGAGGGCGCTTTTGTAATAAAGCGCCCTCTAAGGTGCGCTGTCTATTCCAGTTTTTGGCGTAGTGTGATGAAATTGCATGAGGGATCTTAGGATAAAAATTGGAGTTTTACACATTAACATAAACAATTAGAATGGTATAAATAATGGAAAATGAATAAAGACTAAAATTAAATGACATTAAAGTAAATGACTTGAAATTAAAAGTTAGTTGTTATTGAGTTAGAAGTTAGTATTGTTTTACTTTTGCTTTTCATTTTAAGTCATTCTTTGGAGAACACTCAACCCACTTATCACAAGCATGTATCCTTGAGCCAAGACATCTTCCAAAGGAAGGAAAAAAGGCCAAGTTTCCACACAATACCATGAAAGAGGGGAGAATTACAATCTCACTAACTAGAATGATATGCCTTTTGTGTCACAAATTTAGTGTTATGTTAAGCAATCGTAATTGGACTTATGTAGAAGTCACAACTATTTAAGGTCGGGCAATAGAATTTTGGTGTTAATGCATGTTAGAGACATAGTATAATGGACTATACTCATAAAACATACCACACGCAAAAAGAATATACAAAAGAGGTGGCATAATCTCATCCATACTTATGTTCATTTTTCAATCAACTAGCCTTAGGACTTTGAGATATCATAGGCCAAAAGAGATGAATGCATAAAGAAGGGGAATGAGATGAAGAGGGAGGGGAATGGATCAAAACACAAATTGGTCAAAGGAATACTTTTACCAAATTAATATCATCCATTCATTTTGGGAGATGGAATGTACATTCCATCAATCCCCTAAATCCAATGATATTAACTTGACAAAGTCAAATCAACCTTAACCAAGGCCCAACAATAAGAGTCAAACTCAAACAAGCCATCACAAGTGGTCAACACAATTATTTGGCATTTATTCAAATTAAAAATACTAAATAAGGCATTTAAATTAAATATGGTTTATCAAATTCCTAAAACCTCATCAAAACACCAAAGAAATGGCCATGAGATTTATCATAGGTTAAACAAGGTCAAAGGACCTTGGAGAAAAAATTTCAGAATTTTTAAAGACTTAAAAGTATTTTTAAACAATTAAAAATAATCACAAAATCAATTAAATCATAAAAAATATTAATAATGATCCAAAAAATAATTTTAATTCAGAATATGAAAGAGGAATTTATTTGAGAACTTTTGGTGAAACTCTCATATTTTTTGGATCAATATTAAAATTAATATGAATTAATAAAAATAAAACAATTAAAATGAAAATCAGAAAATAGCAAAAAAAACGTACCACTTGATCTCCCTCATTAATTGAGGTGGCAGATCAAGTGGTCCTCAGCGCATGTTCCACAATGGACACTAGTCAATGCGCTACAGGGATGGTATTCAGAACCAACGCGTGAGATTAAAACGTTTCAAGTGAGATCAATGGCTCAGAACCTGTCCAGCACACCACCGACGTTGGACGTCCGGTCACCTTCTCAGGCGAGGTCCACCGGACTGGTTCACTCATCACCATCAAGAAAATGAAAAAGGAGGACATGATCTAAAAGAAAAAATGGCATAGAGCACGAATCTGACCTCAATTTCAACTAAATCCAAATATATAAAAAGATATGAGGAGTTGAATTTTGAGGTGTGTCAACTGAGTTGCTTCGATTTGACCTCTAAGCAACTCAATCTTCTTGCCTACATTGGTAGGACTTCAGACAACCAAAGATCCAAGAGAATTGAGTAGAATTGAGTGAGAATCGAAGAGATGAAGTTTTCTGAAAATTACCTTCAATGCTATGCAGTTCTTGATGTTGCTTGCTCCAAACACGATCTGATCACACTTGAAAAGCTAGCAGGAAGTGATTAGAGAGGTTGCAAGGCTTTGGATCCTAGAGTTCTTGAATCTCCAACAGTTGAGATTCAAACTCAAATTTCAAATGGAAATTTCTCAGGTTTTCCTTTAGAATGAGAGGGTTTCAATGGGGGAAAAGCTGGCGCGCAAAGTGTTTCAAATAAGCTCAGAAGCCTTCTATTTATAGCCAAAGTTGCACACTTCAAAAATTTGTCTAAAATTGGAAATGTTAATGGCACGAGTGCATGAGCATGTGCAGGCCCATGATGCAATGCAAAAAGGTCCAAAATGATTCTAATTGAGGTATGAATGAAGCTTGAATGGCAAGGCATTGTGAACTGAAGTTTGTGTAATTGATTTTTTCCAATGATGCAGCCCTGTTAAAGCCATGTGCATACCTAACAACCCTCATCCAAAATTTATGAACTTGGGTTCTTTGGAAAGCTTGGATCAAGGGGAACAAGTTTGACGTTCAACACTTTTTCATTTACAGCTTGGAACATGGAGAATTTTGAGGTGGAAGTTTGGAAATTTCAACATGTTGAAAAAATTTCTAAGTGTCAAGCCATATATCTCAATATTCCACCTTGCTTAACTTTTTATGTGAGCTTAAGATGAGAAAAGTGTATTCATAAAAGTTGTATCTCTTTCAAACACCTTCAAAATAGTCACCAATTTCATGTCATTTGGATTTATAATGATAGAGTTATTCATTTTTGAAGTTTGGAAAAATCACTTGTTCAATGGTATAGGTCAAAAGTGACCTATAATGTAACCTTATATCACATGCTCATAGAAGTTGAATTTGCTCTCACTCCAAACATAAAGGTTGAAGTATAAATATTTAATTTGATTGTGCAACTTGAAAATCTTTCATCTCATAAAAATTGAGCAAGTTATGGCCTTGGGAAGTTGACTTTCAAATTAGGGTTTAGACAAAATGACTTATAATGTTTCAACACAGAAAATGACTTTCCAAGCAAAACTAGCTCTAGGTATCAACATGAAAGTTGTTTGGAATGTCATTTAGAGTAACTTTTATCTTGGTTTCATTTTCATATGGTTAAAATTGTAGGATATATGGTCTATGGAGACCCAGTTTTGATCAGATGAATTCATCTGGCCAACCACCATCAACCAACTTGCTAACCTTCAATTATTTGGACTTTCTTGGCTCATGGTAGATCATATATGTATAATATGATGAATTTTGAAGTGCCCCTTGAGAAATTTGATCAATTGGTGAGATAGCTTGTTGGAGAAGTTACTCAAGATACCTAGTCAAACTAGGGTTTCCAAGGAAAATCACCTCCAAACTCTTGAAGAAAACTTTGATCAATATAACATGTAGGAATCTAGGGAAATCATATATGATGCTCATAACCATTCTTGGATCAATTCATGGTTGTGCTCTTAGTCATGAGGGTCTCAAACCCCAGATATAAACTTGATAGATCAATGGATATCATGCCCTACCTACAAAAGAGTTAGGCAAATGCAAAGACATATTTTTGGTATTTTGGTTAGTAAAATGATAATGTACAAGTATGATACAATCACATAGTGCTTGGTGATCTCTCCCAAAACAAACCCAATGAAAGAGGGGTAAGGAGGATGTCAAGGTATGATCCCAATTCTAATGCATATGATAAAATTGCATGAGGGATCTTAGGGTCAAAATTGGGGTCTTACAAACTCGTAGGTCAAATTCACCTTTTTCCAAATCTCTACTCCTTTTTAGCCCCTGCACATTGGTACAAATGTGAGAACCGCATCAAGTATCTAATACCCATGATGCAGACGTGGATAAATTAATTTCAATAACAAAAATACATGAAGTTGAAGTCTTTACTCCATTCTTCTTATCTTCCAGGTACTTTGGGCAGTTTCTCTTCCAGTGTCCGATCTTACCGCAATGGAAGCAGGTGTCTTCCTTTGTTATTCCTCCACTAGGCTTCAAAGCAGGAGTTGTGGGTTTGGGTTTGGGTTTGGCAACTTTCTTGCCTTTCCCTTTACCATCCTGCTTGGTGGGTATTTTGTTTTGTCTCTTTCCATTTTCGATCATCAGAATAGACTTCCCTTTTGACTTCAGGTTCTGCTCAGCAGTTCTTAACATGGCTAGTAGTTCAGGAAGAGATTTGTCCATACCATTCATATTGAAATTAATGACAAATTGGTTGAAGCTATCAGGCAACGATTGTAAGATCAAAGCAGTCGCAAGTTCCTTTCTGAGGGGAAAATCCAACCTCTCAAGGTTCTCCATATACCCAATCATCTTAAGCACATGGGGACCTACAGGGGCTCTCTTAGCTAATTTGCCTTGAAAAAGGGCTTTTGAAACTTCAAAACTTTCATGCCTTGTCTGCTCTTGATAGAACATCTTCAGGTGTTCGATCATATTGAACGCTGACATGTTCACATGTTGCTTTTGCAACTCGGAGTTCATGGTAGCTAGCATGAGACAAGCAGTTTCATTGGCATCATCGATATGCTTCTTATAAGCATTTATTTTTGCCTTAGGTGCAGAACTAGGAGGTTCCTCTTCAGGAACAGGTTTCTCCAAGACATACATCTTTCTATCATGTTTGAGGACAATCCTCAGATTTCGATGCCAATCCAGAAAATTTGTCCCAGACAATTTTTCCTTATCAAGGATTGATCGCAAAATATTCTTAGAGGTGTTTGTTATCACGGTAATCTACATGAAAAATAATGAAAATATAAGTATCACTAAAATAACATACTTAATTAGGCCTTTAATTAAATATGCTCCCACTATTTTACTCAAAACAAATGACCCTCACCATTTGATTTGGAAAATTCCGTTGGAAGAGTTTCTAGTGGGTCGAGATCCACATTTCACTTTGTTTTAAGTCCGCGTAGGCGGATTACACAAAACTAGGTTATTTAGGTAGGAACTCCTTCCAATTGTATCTAGTACAACTCTCGAATATTTTAATTGGGTGAATAACTCCTTATTCCAATCCATCACATGGATCATTTCCAATTCTTGCTTCTAAAGGTATATAATCAAAATAAGAAAAAGTGGAAACTTCAAGTAAGAAAAAGATAAATGGTATGGTTCCCTGACAGTGTAAATTTATTTTACACTGTCAACCAATGACGACCATACATCCCGTCAAATCAGACTAAAAAATTTAAAATACTTCTATAACATTATAAAATGATATATTCTTATTGGATTTTTTACGATCTAAGTGCATCACCACTTGAAAGGTGAGAGATAACTTTTAAAGGGGATACAGCTTATTCTAATAAGGGATTGAAAGCTTGCAATCATAATTGCAGTCTCCTTATAAGGGTTTTTAGCATTACCACCCTACTGCAATTGCATCCATTTGATAACCGATTTTCTCCTTAGAATCTGTTTCTTTCTTTTATTTCATTCTGCATTCAAACAAAACATGTGTTCTTGGGGTGAAAGATTCGGTATTTCTACTAAAATCTTCACCTAGAGTATACAAAACACTATCTTCTCCGGTCCATCTTATCACTGTTTCTACATATAATCAAATAAAAAACACTATAACTCAACATTCAATATGGATTTTCATTTATCTTACAAAAAAGGGGTTTGAATATGGTTGAAGTCATATATTTTTTCTGCATGTAAATCCCCAATGAGCTGGCCTAAAACTGTATCCCTCAGTTAAGTCAAAGTTCTGTTACATGATCATGTAAATTGCAGGGATGTTACCATCATCACATGCTACACAAAAATGACTTCAAACTTGGCACAAGGATTGCTTTCCAAGTGACCCCTGAAATCAACATCCCCATCGAACGCGAACGTATAAAGAGCCTGCCTTTGTGTCAAACCCGCAGGGTGTATTCTGTAAATCTTTAATTCATCGCCACCTTTTAGAACTTCCGGTCTTTCAGACTTCCATACAGGAACATGATTCAGGGATGTGAATTTCGCAAGAACAGCAGACTTTAAGGCCTCCAGAGTTAAATTGCCGGATCTGCCGATTTGTCAAAATTACGAGTTATTATCATTTGTCTTTGAAATCTGACCAAACACAATAATAAGGAGTGGAACGTACCTCAAGTAAATGGACTCCATCTCAAATCTCCCCCTTTCTCTCACATAGATATGATATACAGTTTCTGACCCTCGAGTGCACTTGCAAGGGCGTTTCTTGAGGGCCGGGCTTTTTTCTTCCTTCTCTCTACTCGATGTGGCCAAGTGAATGCAAAGGCGGCAAGATGAATGTACAGCTGCCATATCCACAAGGGCCTTGAAGGAATCAGATGGGCCGTCAATCTTCCACCTATTAGTAAAAAGATAACTTAGAATTCATCCAGAGATGATCGTGAAATACAGAAAGATAACAAAATCCATTCGAAATTTAAAATCAGATAAGCTCGAGATGCCTCATTCAGAAACATAGGATTCAATTTTGGTATTAAGTTCTTTGGTGCAATGTAAATAAATAACTGAATGATTTAAATTCGAGAGAGGAATGCAGGAAAGGAAGGATAACTCGAGAAAATAGTTTGTTTTCATCGTGTAAATTTACCTAATTGATTGATTATATGCTTCCGGGTTTTCTGATAAGTATCTCATGGTCTTGGCAATGGACTCGGCATCCTTTAGCTCTTTAATATGTAAAACTGAACCAGGAGAAGGAGCAAAATCTTGAATATTTGGAGCACCAACAACCACAGGGATAGTTCCTGCAATAAGAGATTAATTTGCACAAGAAGCTTCGTAAGTGGGTATTGCCGATACCAAATGGAACAAGAACCAAAATAATGTACTTTTTCGGGATAGACAAAACAAAGTATCCTTGAATCCCAAGAACAATGATTTTTCATATATGTTGAATATCTAGTAAATGAAAGTAAGAAAGGTGAAGGTAGATAGTTAAATAATTCCATACCAGCCACAAGGGATTGGAAGAATTTTTCAGTAACATAATCCTCCTCGTTAGAATTTTCAAACGCTAAGCTAAATTTGTAGTGCTTCAGAGTTTCCACTTTGTTCACTGCTAAAAAAATAAAATATTCATCATAAAAATACTCATTAACAAAATGCCGACAATATTAATCTCAAAAACTAGGAAGCAATTGCAACCATGATACGATCTTTCAACTTTTAAAATCTGCAATCCAATGACTTTCTTCCTCCGTATTTCAAACAAGATAACCCAGCAACAAAGGGGATGATGCAACTTCAATTTCGAAAACATTGTGATAAGAGATTAATATATAAGTTTATCAAAATTATTAAGTTACCTCTTCCATCATGGTTCCTATGACAACCACCGTAAGAGTCAATGGAGATGTTTGTTCTTTCAAGGGCCTCAAGAGCTTGCAACCGGAAATTCCGAGCACCGCAGTTGGAAATGAACGCAGCTGCAAGAGCTTTTTCAGTTTTTGGCTTTACCGGTGCCATGATGTTATACTCGGCCCAGGAAAAATATCCAACAGGAACATCAGATGATAGACTAGTTGTCATTACAATGTTATATCCCTTCCTAATATACAATAACATAGTAATATCAGCTTAATTATCAACACTTCCATGTATCTCCATAGAGCTATAGGGCAATAAAAAACCATCATAAAATATGCAATACAATATTAGGCAACATATAAGAAACAAATGATCCAATTCAACACTTTACAACAGTGCTTACCCACCGTCGTGCCATGGCAAGATTGTTCTCTGGATAGTAGTGTGCAGATTCCATTGATCGTAGAACACTTTCCGTTCCAGCTTGTTGAGGTAAACCAAATGTAGCATCAGGTCTCTGGTTCCCATTTAACCCAAACTTACATCCCACTGCACATGACGTCCACTCCTGCAATTGAATGAACTAATAACTTTAGACAGACAAGAAGATTTTATAAGAACGATCATCACGAGGCAACATATACTAGCCAAACTGGTGTTTTCTAGCTTTCTCATTCATAAACAGTTTGATCGTGCTATGCTCAAAAGCAAAAACCCATGATAAATCTAAAATCTTGCCTCTCAAAATCAAATTATACATACTTTGGTTGCCGAATAGAACATTTATTCAGATAAAGAATTTCATATGCAATACATGTTCAAAACCTGCAGTTTATAATCACGGAACTATAAGTCTATAGCTCCCCACAACAACCAAGCCTTATCCCATTAAGTAGGGTCGACTACATGGATCAACTTTCGCCATTATATTCTATCAAGGACTATGCTTTTATCGAAATGGTTAAGCTCGAGATCTTTCTTAATAACTTCTCTTATAGTTTTCCTAGGTCTTCCTCGACCTCTAGCTATTTGACCCCTCTATGAGGAAATAAACTCTATGAAGCACTCATAGAGACACGGACTCCAGACACCGTCGACATTGGTAATAATTTGAAAAAAATGAATAAATTGAACTTAATCACAAGTGTCGGTATCGGTGTCCAACACTGATACGGACACTACGCAGGCTGACAAAACTACAAACCAGATTAAGAGCATAATATGACTGAATATGCTAACAGTACCCTAATCAACCAACTTTGAAGAAACTACAAACTACCCTTTCATCCCTCATAAGCCAAAAGGTCTAAAATCACATATGAGCAAGATCATAACTAGATTGTCTTTTCAAAAAAGATGATAATGATCAACTACTAATCTTAAAAGAAGATAATAAGCAGAACCAAATAAACCTGTTCAGCACCAGAAACAAAAACAGGTTCCTTAACAAAGTCCCTTAAATATGTAACAGCATCCTCTCTCTCCAACCATTCTTCACAGCTTTCATTCCTTGATTCCAAATTTCTATCACCAACCACCATCTCTAACCCCAAATCACCACTATCACCAACCACGCGAGACCCATAGAACAAGTCAGCCACCATAGCTGCATTCTTCGCCATATCCAACTTCCCCAAAAACCCGATCTCTGCAATAACCACAAGAGCCACACATAAAGGCAACAAGCTCGACCATTTCTTCTTCGCAAGCGCTGCACCACCTACTGGCGAAACGGAAACTGGTAAACCCTCATGGGTTTTCGTCTCTGTTCTCGAGCCTCGTTGATTCGAAACGAGACCCATCAATTGATTCCACCCCCAACTTTCAATTCCTCGATTCTCCCACTATTTTATCACCCAAAAACTGCGATTGGAAAAGAAAAAAACGAAGCTTGTGGAGGTAGTTGAAATGGGCAGCGTTACAGACACGATTTCATATTGGTCGAGGGTTGAAGGTTTTAGTTGCGCCTCCTTCGACGAAAAAGAGATGCAAAGTTTGCACTTTAGTCGGCAATGGGGCAGAGATTTTCCATATTCAAAGTCTACGGAGGGCTTTGGTGAAGTGAGTGAAACCAATAAGCAACAAATACAAAACGACGGTAGAAGAGAGAACAAGGCTTTGTTCTAACACAAATCCTATGTTTATTTATGATTTTGGAGTTTGGACAAAATGATTCACAAAATGATTCACATAGCTGTGTCCAATTTATTAATGGGCTTTTAAGGTGTGTTTATTATGTTCCTATCAGGTCCACATATAGTGTCTTTTCTTGAGTTTAAAGTAAGGGTTTGCTATTCCATTTTTAGTGGTGAAACTACCCTTGTGAAATCTTAAAAATGTCTAATGTGAGTTTGGATTTCAAAATCCGGACACGTCTATTATGCGTCAAATCATATTATCAGTGAGTCACATCCATTTTGTCACAAATATGTTGAGAGTTCAAATTTTGGATATAGTCTGAATATTGGAATTCGAAAA
This sequence comes from Lathyrus oleraceus, assembly GCF_024323335.1. Classification (NCBI taxonomy): domain Eukaryota; kingdom Viridiplantae; phylum Streptophyta; class Magnoliopsida; order Fabales; family Fabaceae; genus Lathyrus; species Lathyrus oleraceus. The sequence continues at coordinate 214,390,380 of NC_066585.1, forward strand.
CATCAAACGAGAAATCGAATATAACACCACCTTGTGTGTAATCTTTTTTTCATGATCATGTCACCATACTTCCAAAACCCTACTAAAATCTCAAAAAGTTGTGTACTTGAAAATAATATTCTTCGGATATTTTCACATCAAAATGAGTAAAAGAAGTTGAAACAAGTTGACATCGGAACAAAGAAAATGTGAGTGTCCTTCTAAATTGTGGGGTTACCTTAAGGAGAATAATACGCGGGCATTTAATGTGATTTGCAGTATACATAATCATGATTTGTGTTACAAGTTATCTGATGGACAATATATCTCGAGCAAAATTGAATTTTATTTACGAGGAAGTCAAACGAGCAGATAAAACATGTTCAGATAGCTTAAAGTGTGGTTGCACACTTAGAAGGACATGTGGTCTTCTATGTGCTTGTGTAATTTCAAAGAATATGAAACTTGATAGATCCATACGTATGGATGAGGTTTAAGTGCACTGGAAAAGACTATGGTTTGATGATAATGGTGTGATGACAAATGGAAAATCGAATATATCTATCATGTCTGAATAAGAGGTGATTCAAGAGATATCTTTGAAAGTTGTTGATATCATGAAAATACGCATCAAAGAGAAGATAAGGAAGATTGTCTATCCAGAAACCACAATTTTGAAACCACCCACAGAACTCGTAAAACAAAGGGTGCTCCTAAGAAGGTCAGGTCAACATTGAGTGACAATTAAACAAAGTTGTCTCCTTCCTATTTCAAACATGTTTACACACATTTTATGGATTCTCCAATTTCAAAATCTCAAAAAAGTTTTATCAAAGGTGCTCGCATTAGCAAACAATCACATTCACCACTTTTACAAAAACATAATGCACATTGAAGAGGTGTCGATTTTTATGCACAAATACATTGAACAAACTATGGATGTTGAGGGTGAGGGTATGTGTAGTTATCATGCTATTTCAGCTTTGCTTGATAAAGGAAAGGAGAATCATACATTTGTCTGCCAACATCTTATTAAAGAGTTGAAAGCGTATAAGGAATCATACACAAGGCTATATTGGAAAAAAAGATCATTTTGATGAAATTCATGAATCTATTATTCTTTGTGTTAGCGGTCCAGCACTGGAGGAAAAATGAACGTGTTTCCTTAAAATGAGTTGTTTTATTGCAACTGCGTATAACATGGTGTGTATTGATATGACAAGATATGGATTCTCGGATAAAAAATCCACTTTGAAGTGACCCATCTCAAAATTCAATCGGGCGCATTATGTGTATTGGATGACTTTCAAAATCACAATATTTTGTTCAGGTTTATTTGAAATCGGAATGTCATATACCACAAACATCCCTGGATTGGACAACTCATTCAACAAAAGAAGCTCAAACTTAGTCGAATAGTTTTTTGGATCAGATGGAAGAGTTCACCAAGTTGAGCGAGATTGAAAGATAATCAAAATATCAAAATTCATAGGCAGAATCACCCATAGATATAGATTTATGTGGTGACACGTCTTTTGATACATTTTAGTTTCTATCTTATAAAGTATTTAGACGGTGACTCGTTTTTTGTATGCAATATTGGATTGTTATTTTCAATGATGTAATCCAGATACATTTGGATGTATTTTAATGTATATCTAACATTACTTGTATAAATATTGGACTTAAATTATGTCAAAAAAACAAGTTCTATTTGTGACAGATTCTATCTGTGATGAGTGAATCTGGGTTTTAAACTCCGGACGCACCCCCATTTTATATGCATTAAAAAGGTGAATCTGAATTTCAATATCAAGAATATCCTCTAAGACGTAATTGGGTTTCTAAGGTCCATATTGATCTAAAACTTGTATAAATATGGGATCCCCTCACATTTGTAATAAAAATACCACAAAATGTCTCAAAACTCATATCTCGCATTTGTCTACTTCAACATCGAGGGCCCACGTCTTGAATTTAGGTTATCACTTGTCTTTTCGATCTGAAATCAAAACTAGAGAATCTCTTGTGATACCCAAACAATCGAAATGTTGTAAAGCTTGATTATCATTCGCCCTCGATTGACAAAAAGGGAAGATACAATTCAACAAATTTGAGATAAAGACAAATGAAATTTAACGGTTATGTGGAGTACATTTCACTGTTACGAAACAAAGGGACCGATCTAGGTGGATGCGATCGTTGGGAGCTCGATCGACGATATTCTAAAGATGTTGTAACGTTAGTTTTAGGATAACAACAATCTATATAATGTTACGTATTCTATGTATATCAAATGAAAATGTTATGTTAATTTATGTTGTTCTTTCTATTTCTGCAATTGCTTATGGTTTGTGGTGACGGGAACATTTCGGATTTTAATATTCGAACTAACCCTTGAGCATTATGAAAGTTTGAGTTTGAGAATGAGCTTGATTTAGGTGAATCTATATTTTAAAATCCAAACTTGTTTCTACCTTTGATTAGGCAAAAATATGAGAGAACTTGGTATTTTGGATGCGTCATGATATTAAAATCAGAAATTTAACAGTAATCTTAATTTTTTATTTTGGTGGGTGAGCAACACATAGGATGGGAAAAACACTCCCTTAAAATATAAAATAAAAGTGTAATATATAAAAAAAGGTTATTTATTACACCCAATATATTGCTCTCAAATTTTATAAAAGTTCAAACCAAATACAATCATATATCTAGATGTTAATTTTTAGAGCAATTTTCTTTTCTCTTTCAATTTAACTCCTTCTTACCACCACTACCTTATAAGTTTTGAAAATATTTTATCTTAAGGAGCTTATAGAAAAAAATGTAGTTAAATCAATCTTAAATATGATATTTATTAGAAGAAAAATTGTGTTTTGCCCTATTCATTTTTCTTTAACTATCTTATCGAATTATGATTTTTGTCTTCATCTCATACATTTTACTGAATTACTGATTTATAATTTTACTAAGAATTCAATAATCAAATAACTTTCTCCTATAGATGATGTTAGCTTATTCAACCTTGTCTATAAAGGTGTTTCTTCATTAATGTCATTGCTTACTAAACTTATCATTTATCCATTGTTTCTGCATTAGAAATATGCTAGAATCAATTTCACATAGTAAAAAAATCTTAAATAATTGAATCTATGTTAATATTCTTCTATTAATTTTTCAACTATAATTAAAAACAATGTGCATAACAATTATTTGAAAATTGAGTCATATTTATAAAATTAGAGTAAAATATAGTTATTACATAAATATTCAACTGACCTTTTTCTCCTTTCCTTTTTACTCCAATTGCTCTTAAATCTTCATTTGAATAGTCAAATAAAATAAAAGTGTAAAAATCATGTTAGAATAGAAAATAAAAATAGTTAAATGCAAACTTTAGCCTTGTATCAATAGAAACAAAAGAATAAATAAATACATAAAAAAAAAAAAGACAAATAGATGTAAAGGGAAAAATGAAAAAGTGAGAGAAAAGGAAGAAAATGATGAAGAAGAAGAATAAATGGTCCTTGGAGTGAAAGGTGGAGTCATCCTTTACTTTTCTCTCCTTTGCTTCATTGTTAAGATAATTTGTGAAATTGTATCATTGTAGTAGTAGTGAAAAATTAGTGACTTAAGTAACATATGAAACAAATAAGAAGAAAGAAATGAGGAAATCAGTGGAACAAAAAAGTAAGAATATAATAAGTAGGCAAGAAAATTAAAGAACAATAGATGTTTTGTTATTAATTGAATAAAAAAAGGAGCAAGAGGTTATAACGTACGAGTAGTGTAGTAGTTACTTTTGAGTTTTGATAACAATAATAATTAATTAATTAATTAAAATTGAAACAGAATGTAGAATTCAATGTCTTGTAAATTTTGATTACTGCATATTTGCGTTTGATTTGTTTAGAAATGAGGGATTAAATAAAAATAATTATTTGTATACTCTATTTAATATTGAAATTAATCATGATTTTAGATAAAACAGATGATAAGGGACTGAACAGAGAAAGTTTTTGTGCAAGGCACAAATTATAGAAAAAAATCAAGATGTAATTTTTAATTTTTTTTCTTAAATATCTCTCTATATTAGTTAATATTTTGTATTTACTACGGTTTAGTATTAAGTATATGGGTTTGACTCTACTATTCTTTTACCATATTAATATAAATATAAGGATCACTACACATTATAGTTCATGTGATCGATTATTCATATTCATTCTCTCTTTTTATATGGTAATAAGAGTCTACTAGGATTCGTCGTCAAAAGAAAAAGATTTTAAAAAACGTTCCAGCAGCAATAGAGAAGGTCGATTTTGCATGTTGAAAGGGTGGAAAAGAATTTAGGCGGCCGAATCATGGAGAAATTCGCATATTAGCGAAATTGGTGTTTTTAAATGCTTTTTCGTGTACATTTGAAATGAGCATTTTCGGCATCAGATGGGTTGTGTTTTTGGGACAGACCGAGGTCCTTTTTTAGAGTTGATAGAAGCTTGGTAGATTTAGCGGTTGTTTGTGGCGTTTTGGTGGTGTTCTACATTAATATAGTGTGTTTTTGTGCGGTTTCGAGTTAAAATTGTGTATGTTGTTATGTTGTTGGTTAAATAATGTCAACGAGAAATGAAAATAGTGTAGAAGATAGTTCTAAGAAGCCACTTATCGAGTAGTTATATTGTTGTGTTGTTGGTTAAACAATGTCAACGGGAATTGAATATAGTGTGGTTTTATTACTACTTCCACAAAACTTACTGACATCCAGCTTGATGGGGATGGTGAGAACTATGTGGAGTGGAAGTATCTAGTTAAAGTTAGTCTCTGAGGAATGGGAAAGGATGGACATTTAACATAAGCATGTCCAAAGCAAACAAAAGCGCCAACAATTTGGAACTCAGAGGATAAACGTGTTTTGGCCTTACTTGTGAATTAAGTTGATAAGCAAGTTCAATTAGTTATTACTCACTACAAGACTGTGAAAGAGTGTTGTAGGATTTTTTGAAATTTACTTTTGGTAAATCTGATAATCTAAATCGCATTTATGCTCATCGGCTAGAGATTTTCCGCTGCAAACAAGATAAGCGTAAGTTGATGGATTGTTTTTTGGAGTTTGAGAAATATAATGAGGAGTTGACTTTTCTTCTAGCGTGCAAATTTGTAGAAGGGATGTTAACTCACTAATCATCTTGCATTGTCACTCCACAACAAAGTGAAGTTGGTGAGCACAAAGACAAACACTTAATGGAAGTTACCTGAGCTTTATTGTTTGAGATAAAAGTTCCAAAAGTTTTTTGGGCTGATGCAGTACTCACTGTTGCCCACTTAATTAATCTCATGCTATCATTTATTTTAAATGGTGTTATCCCATATTCCATGCTTTCCAATCATAGGTATATTTTTTCTCATCCTCTTCATTCCATTGTGCTTCAGGTTTAGGTATAACAACACCATCCGCATTGGTCATAGTTATTTCCATAGGACCGTCTTGGATGACTTTCTATACCTTCCTATCAATAGAGCTGATATGAATACGCATACAATCTTTCCAATAACTATAGTTTTCACCAATGAAAATATGCGCTCTATTGTACGCCTCTTTAGGATCGTTACTCATTTTCTAAAATGTTATATGCGAAGCACTAGATGGACCGGTGCTCGTGATACCACTTGTTAGATGATAGTACCGATCTAGAAGGGGGGGTTGAATATATCAGTATTTAAAAATTTAACGCTTTTTAAAATTATTTTTAAAGGTTGTGAAAGCTCCCTAGACCATGATCATCTAAATGATCTGTTACTGAAAAGATCGGATATGCGTGAAACCTAATGGAATGACTAAGATAAAACAAATCAACAACAATCTTAATCAATCGATCAAATACACAAATCCTTGATATAGCTACCACCAATGATGAATTAAAGCAATGAGAAAATAAGTAAGATATTGATAAACTTGTGTGAAGTTAATTTTATCAAACACTTGGTGTGCACACTACACCAAGTCTTAATTTTACTAGAATTAATTGTGTAGAATTTTTCTTAGTTACAACCAAAGTGATTGCAATAATTTATCGAACAACTTTAATGCATAATAATTAAGCGAGATGAAGTTTCCAATTAATTTCAAACAAGATTCAATTTATGCAGAATTTAAAGAGTTAGAGAAAGAGAGAACAACACTACATTTGTTTAGACAGATCCCTTTTCGTCCTCGCTTAGGGTACGTCTGCCCCCAATTCTAAAACTAGAATTGAGATATTTACTATCAAATTGCAAAGTTTATACAAGAGAAGAAATTATCACCACCAAATAAACCTAAGTGTTGTTGCAGATCCTATTTACTTTTCTCCCCTTGATTCGAGTTGAATCAAGTGCTTCAAACGTTTCGAACAAACCTCTGATTGTAGCTACCTTATTGCAAGAACTCCAAGTTCTCCAAAACTCTAGCTCGACTGGTTTCGATCGCGACACGCTTGATCCCAAACATTTCTTCACAATCCTCCGGTTACCGTTACTCGTTCGAATGAACCCACCGTTCTTCAAACCTTTCACTCGGCTGAACCTATGAAGCAAAAATTTATGCAAAAAAACTCAAATCTTGGAGGATAAAACCCTAAGATTTTATTCAGGAAAAACCCACTCAAAGCATCTACCCAAACTAAGATACACAATTCTATTTAGATGTTATCATCACAACAATGCAGTATGATCAACAAAAAATGATATGTGTAGTTGTTGAAATATGAAATGAAGAATGAAGATGAAGAGGAACTTTAACGTATATCTTTCACTTTTCTTGTTAATTGTTGAAAAAGAGACTCTAGAATATATATATATATATATATATATATATATATATATATATATATATATATATATATATATATATATATATATATATATATATATATATATATATATATATATATATATATATATATATAATGCATGGATCAAGTAAAAAACATAACAATTTTTTTGTTGCAAAAATACACAGCTGAAAAATGAGTAAAAATAGTGACCACTCAACCTGTTCACACTGGGCACTCGACCTGTTCAGACCCGCAACAAAACAACTCAAATAAAACAGGCAAAGAATCGACTCAAACAGGAGATAAGTCTACTCATCTTGTTTTTCCAAAAATGAGTTGACTTATTCAGACCCACAACAACATGATTTAAATAAAACAGGTTATGAGTCGACGCAACAGGTGGATGAGTCGACTCATCTTGTTTTTCTAGGAATGATCGACCTGATCAAACCCGTGAGTTACACGGAATATGATATGCATGAATGAGTCGGCCGCCCCAAGGCATGAGTCGACTCAAAGTTCTTAAATGGTAAAATATGAGTTTTTAAGATGTATTTTGGTCAATCCAAACCATTCTCTTATGGACCTAAGGTACCAACAATAATCAAGTGCGTTATTGATATATATGAGATGCTCATATATGCATAGGCACATTAAATTCATATTTTGAGCATGTTAGAGAATGAATGCACTCTACGATATGATGACACCTTCCAAAGTACACAGTATGAGTTACTAAAAGGTTTGACATCATTAAAATAAGGACTAAGAACCTTTGCCCTCACAACACACACACATACATACATACACACACACACACACACACACACACACACACACAGAGAGAGAGAGAGAGAGAGAGAGAGAGAGAGAGAGGAGAGAGAGAGAGAGAGAAGAGAGAGGAGAGGAGAGAGAGAGAGAGAGAGGAGAGAGAGAGGAGAGAGAGAGATAGAGATACACACGCGCATACACATATACACAAACACACACACACACACACACACACATACTCAGAGAGGGAGAGAGATGGGATAAAGGAAGATAGATAGAAAGAAATAGATAGAGAGAGAGATACATACGCACACATAGAGAGAGAGAGAGAGATAAAATCCAATAACTAATTATATATCCAAATACATTGGCGAGACCCCTATTAATAAATTTTAGAATTTGGCCTCATTCATTAGGCGAGTCGTGATTCACCCGCGTAAACGTAATCTTCAACCCTCCTTCTAAGTCACCTTGGATTTGTTGGGAAAGTTGTGATTCACTTAGCAAACTTTCCCCATTTTCCAACCCAAACTTTATGTTTTGATTTTGCTAGTCGAGGATCCATTCGCCCAATGAATTGACTTTGCATGCTCATACCATTTCATAGTGTCATTGATTATCTGGTCGAGATATAATTCCCCCAATGAATTTGGCTTCATTTTGGCCTTCAAGTCTTGGGTCTTTTTCTCCATTTTGTTCAGCAATTGATTCTTTCTTCAACGTTTTTCAATCCATTAACCTATGATGATCGAAATGTAATAAAACATAATCATCACATAATTTCATGACAATATTCAAATAAAATATAAATTGAGGGTTTTTCATGTTACTTCGTGTGTAAGTAAGCTAAAATAAGTGTTTGAATACAATGGTGATAAACATGTAAATTACAAATTTATCAGTTATCCAGGTTAGAGAGTAAGAATTTATCTATGAACGATCCCTTGATTGATATATGTTGTGTCCTCTGTAGCAATATCTCTTTAAATGTTTTTTATTGCGATGAAGAAGAACGACTACGAGGAAGCTAGAAAAAATTATTAAGTAAAGTTAGAGGTGTGTCTTAAGCGTAAGAGCGGTGGATTTGGGGTCCAAAGAGTTCAGGATTTTAATATTTTGTCGTTAGGTAAATGGTGTTGGAGGCTGGATGTGGAAAATGGAAGGGATTGTGGTAGCACGATATGGAGTAGGGGGTGGGCGAGTTAGAAAGAGTGGAAATTATTTTTTCAGTTAGTGAAAAGATGTAAGTGCAATTAGAAGATGGCAAGATGCAATGATTGATAATTGGTTTGACAAAAACTCATAAGAGTGATTGAAAATGAGATTATTTCGAACTTTTTGTGTGATTCCTCGTTAGAAGGGGGAAGTGTAATGTGTTAGATTTAAATTTTTTTAAAGTTATTTGAGAATTAAGAGTGTTAGTTGAAAAAGTTAGTAGACTAGATTGGAATATGATGGTTGATACGATGGAAGTGGCATAGAAGACTTCTAGTGTGAAAGGGAGAAAAAATGGAAGAATGTGGATCATGTTATATATTTATTATTATTATTAGAGAAATAATACATTAGACAAGTGGGATTGAAAAGTCGATCATGGTGAAAACTATTCGAGTAAAGGAGTGTACTAAATGATGGTGTTCTTTAGGGCGAGAGACCTATTATGTCTTTTTTTTATATCTTAACATTTTAGCGGCAGATTTAAACCGCCACAAAAATTATACAGTATTTTTTTAAAAACTTTTAATTATTTAACGACGGTTTTCAACAATTTTAAAGGGATTTTAAACCGCCAATAAATAGGTGAAAATAAAAAATAAAAAAACCTGAAATTTTTGTGACGGATTTAAACCACCTCTTCATTATTAAAATACAAAAAAAAATATGTTGCGCCCGTTGAGAGACTTATTAAGGTCTCCCACTAGACAACACCCTAAATGATGTCTCAAATGGAGAACATCGACAATTCTAGCATCCTAGAGATTATTTGGCCCAAAAGTGCTATTCTGAAAGTATTTTTGTTTGTTTGAAGAGTTCTAAATAATAGGGTCCCTCCCTTCTAAAGATAACCTTGATATGATCCCTTCTAAAGATAACTTAATCGTCGCAGAAGTTCTCATATTGATTCACTTGTGTCTGTGGAAGATGTGGACAATCGAAAACATTTTATGTATTTTTTTTCTTCTTAATTTATAGTCACAAGTTCTTAATTGGTTCGGTATCTCTTGTGTTCTTCCTCTTTTTCTTGTGATTATGATCTACAATTTGATAGAGTGGTCGAGTGTGCTAAAAAGATTATGTATTGTATACATTTGATTTGATTGATTTGTATTTGGACTATTTGAATTAGGGGTAGCAAAATAGATGAATTTGATGGATATGGATTGGATTGTTAATGGATGGATCAAAACAATCCATTAGTCCATTAACAATCCACTAAAAGTTTCTTAAAAATATCCAATCCAATCCATCTATTAAGAATAAAATTCATCCAATCCATCCATTATCATATTTTTAGGGGATGAATATCCATCCATCCATTTAAAAAAAATGTATTTTTTTTAAATTCAATTTTTTTACTTTTAAAAAAAATCACTTAATTTTTCAAATTTTTTTTTTTTATTTTAATGAAAAAAATCCAATTTTTTTTCTAAAAAAAACAATTCTTTGGGGGAAATATTTTTTTTGGAAAAAAAAATTTTAAAATCATTTTTTTACGAAAAAAAATTAAAAAAAGTATATATTCGTAAAAAATAACTTTTTCGAAAGTAAAATCAAATTTCGGTATTTTTTAAAAAAATGATTTTAAAATTTTTGAAAAAAATCAGTTTTTGTATTTAAAAAAAAATAAAATTCAAAAATAAAAATAATTTTATATTTTTCAAAAAAATAATTTTTTAATATTTGAAAAAATTCATTTTTTTTTTAAAAATTAGATAAAAAAAATCTATTGGATCATTAGAAAAGTGTGTTTGATGGATTTGATCCATACTTATAAATTGATGGATTTAATCCAATCCATTAATTTAATTTTTATGTAATGGATAAATTAAATGAATTTTTTGATGGATGAATTTTGTCTTAATAAATCCAATTACCACCCCTAATTTGAATAGAAAGAAACATAGTGCCGATTCAAAATATTCTTTTTAATATGAAAAAGAAAATTCTTTCGGATCCTATCAAACGACAAACGTAGAGATACCTCTCGACAATATGTCTTATTTCAATGTGTTTGTACCATCCCATTATATTAAATAAATTAGTTATTGTTGTTAACTAGTTATCATCACGAAACTATCAGTTTATTTTCTAGCTTCCCTTCTGCTAATGAGAATTGAAACATTATCTTGTTGATGGATCATTCGATATTGAACTTAAGTACTTTATATTAGTAAATATGATTAGGTGACACAAATCTTCAAGATATTAACGTAAAAGCACTAGGAACATGATATACCAGATCTTTGATGGTAGGTAGTGATTAGTGAAGTTGTTTAGTATATATCCAGAGGAGTTGTTATCGTTGTTTTTAGTATTCCACGTATTCAAAAAGTAGAGATAAGATAAAGATCTTGCCATCTTAAAGCAATAGTACAGCTAAATTTGATGAGATTTGCTGTCAAAAACACGTGCTAATACATGCACTTGATCTGTTGATCAAGGGACCTTTAATCCTAATAAATTAAAAAATATCTTTAGGTACCTCTAAGGTTTTTTTTTTATTACTAAAATAAAGGCACCCCTAAGTTTTCATGTTTTAATATTAATTCCAAAACAAAAAATTGAGGTCTGATGAGTTGTTTAAATTTTTCAAATTTGACACACTTGAATAATATTCTTGTCAAAGGATTCTTCGAAACAATTACTTCAAAACAGTTCCCCAAAAATCCATCTAACAAAAGAATCATACAAAATCCTTATTTGTACTGTGTCGAAACAGATTGCTATCAAAGGATTCTTCCTGCTATATTACATTAAACACCTATGGGTAACCTAACCAGCACTAAATTTAACAAGAATAGAGTTTCCATATTTGATTTTCCTTTACATAATAAGCCCCTCAAATTTCTTGAAAGGGCACTAAGTAAATCGACTATTCTCGTGTGCTATATCAGCCTCTACAGTAAAATTTGAGGCTTTACTCTAAGTTGCATACTTACCTATCCCTGAGAAATGAGGTGGATCAGACTTTAAGGCATGGAAGCTCTCTGGGTCTGGGGAGTTGAAATATTAGTTCATGTCCTTCATTCTCTGGTGTTGGTTGAAATATCAGTTGTTTGAAACATTCTAAAAGGTACAACCTGTACATAAAAGGAACATGAAAAGCTAAGCAACCCATTTGAAGTTACTTGAGATTGTTATCAGAAAAGAATTAACTCCACAGTACTTGATCGGTGCTTGAATCATCAGCTGCAACGGTCTTCAACCTTTTAGCCACAGGCATGCTGCTTGAACTGGCTACGTCATCTTCATCTTTAAAGTTTTGATCAGCGACCTCTGATATGCCAAATAAAAAAATAAACATATAAATATCCCAACCTTATTCCTGTGCAAAAAACTATCACAATCATGTCCAGCGTTGTTGATGGCGGTTCATCGGGAGAGCCAAAATCCCACCATATGGCGGAAAAACCCGCAATATCGGCCGATATGTACTATTGTGGCGAGCCCAAAAACTGCCATGAATATCCACCATAGCGGCCATGGCGCCTCAATTCGATAATACTCATGTCATGCTCAGAAATGATTTAAAAGCATAGTATGGAAGAACCGAAGAAATAAATCATCGCTCTTGAATACACTCATTTTCAGGACCAGAAAACTAATTTTATACACATTTCAGATATTGAAATGCATTACTTGACATTACAAGCATTGCATTACTGAAGACTGATACTTCAGTGTTCAGTCCTTTAATAATTCAGTTTACTTGAGACGTTGATTTAATTCTCATAGAAAGGCATAAAACACGTAAAAACATACTGTCCCAACAAACTTCTGTCAATGTATATGACTGATCCAACCAATAAAAGAATCATGTGAAACTATGGGTTTGTACATCATGTTGGAATATTGTAGGCAATGACTTAATTATAGAAGGAGAACAAGGGCTCAGGTATTACAGTAGTTCTGTATAAAGCGCTCTGGAAGAGGCAGATAAATCATCCACGTTCAATACCCAACTGTGAAAGCATAAAAAGAAAATATAGTTCAGGCTACCTGTAGTACTGCAACCCGATTCTCCATGGAATGAGCATTGCTTCTCCAAATAACTTCTTGCTGACTTGTTGGCAAATGATGAACTCCCACTGGCATGAATTTCCTGGTCAGAAAGTAATCCATGGTCATAGGTACAAGGCTCTCTCAAATTACAAGCTTTATCTAGCATTGCATCTCCCGGTTCACTTCCTGTAAGAACATGAGAATCAGCTGTGCTCTCTAACACGGGAGCAATTTTTTCAAGGCTGCTGATCTTCTTCTGGCAGCCATCTTGTAGAGCCAGAGACTGAAAGGGGAAAAAAAGGGATAAAAATGCCTGATTATAAAGGGGGGAAATTACAATACGTAAACCCAATGGAGACTCTAAATTGGAATTTATCACTGACCTGTCTAGGCATATCAGTTATACATTTATATGTTTCATCGTCATTATTGTGAAAGCTCCAACCACGTAAATGTATAGAACGATGCAACTCATTCACAAATGAGGCCTCTAAAGAACTAAGATATAATTTGTGCAGTTGATCTGTCCATCGTCTAGACTGGTCCTGGTACAATATTTAAAATTAAGTATATCCTTGCCAACTAAAATGAAGTGAAAAATAAAAGCTTCCAAATTCACAAGCAATAAAAAACAAGGTCCTAGGATGGACATGATTTATTATCGACAAATTCAATCTCACAGAGAGTAACGGAAAATGTATAAATAGCCTTTTGAAAAATAAATCATGTCAAGCAACAAGAGATATTGAGATATTCCAGAAACTAAAACTAGTCAGTCTACACAGTCAAAAAATCTACTTAAAATGCCAATAACCAATATCAGATATTAGATATATCCAAGACTATTAGCCAACAATGGTATGAAATCTCTTGTGATCTTTAAGTTTCACATTATTAAACGGATCAATACATCTTCAAGAATAATGATTTATATCCTTTTCAAAACCATATTTCCTTATGTGTTGTTTTTACATTGATTTCATGAGCCAGTCATGAGGATAATAGCACATTAGAACCTGTAATAGCACATTGATCTAGCTAATTACAAGATTTACAAAACATAAACTCAATCCATGAAAGCTCGAACGCCATGCAAAGCACAGTTTCGAATTTAAAAAACACCATAAAAGAAACACGCAAAGTGCTCAAAATACCTAAAAATCCAAACGGCTATTTACAGAAACATTCTCATCCAGCAAACAAAACTCAGGAATTTTCAACAAAAAAAAACGAAGCATACAAGAGAACGGAAAACGAAATCGGAAATTCTAACATCAGTTGCGTAAAAGAAGCTTCAAAAGTAATGTAAAGTGAGCGACGTTACCTGAAACGGAGCGATATCGACGATGGTGGCGGAGGAGTCATAGTGAACACCGGAACGCGTCAACTCGGGGAACGTCGGCGAGTGGAAATCACGACGGAGATCCTCTTCCATGGTGATCGAAATTTTAATTAAAAATGAAATGAAAGAATAAGAAACCCTCTTACATTGTTCGGTTGAAGAAGAAGAAAAAAAGCTCCACATGGCGACGCTTTTACACGTGTCAGTGTATTGTTTTGGTGCCACGTAATCAGGTAGAAAATATCTTGAGGTAATGTGAGCCAGATATTTTTGGGGGTCGTGGAGTGTGTGTAGTTGATGGCGCGTGTAAGTCGTGAAGAATTTTCTAGTATCCAGAAATTGTCACATGGATATGATCGCTTCTGTCAGATCCCGTTGGGTATTGACCACGCCTTTGCTGGCTCGGATTCTACTCTCAGATTTATCAAGTCTATTTTTATTTCTTTACTTTATTTTTATTAAACATCCATTATAAATCTTAGTCTTACTCTCTTTTTTTTAATTAAAAATTAAATTATAAAGTTGTTTTATAATAATAATAATAAAGCTTAATGCATTATTTGATCTTTTGAATGTTTCACTTTAGTTTCTTATTTAATAAACGTTCGTTTTAAGTCTCTTAAATGTAATTTCGTTAATCACATTGATCATGTTTGATAAAATTTATCAACTTTTGTTAATTTGTACATTTGTGACACTCGAGCTCGATGTTTATTAGTTGACCTTGAATTATTGTATTACATATTGATTTTTAAAATTAAAAAGAATGCAAGCTGAAAAGATTCTTTTTTGGTATTTCGTTTCACTCTATTCATTTCACTCTCTCTCTCTCTCTCTACTCAAACGAAACCCTAGAACTTGAAACTTGAAGAGAAGAAACGACACCCAGGTGAAATGACACCTTCATAGAAGACGAAGTTTATTTAGGTCATCGAATCTTGTTTCAGCAGAATACAGAGAAGAAGAACAACTTCATTCATCTTCAACCATAAGGTACGAATACTCATATGTTTGTTACGAAAAATGCAAACTTTTTAGGTTTCATACCATCTTCCTTAATGTTATTTCTCATTTAGGTAGATTGTTTAGGTCATTGAAGCTTATTTCACCAGAATATGGAGTGGAAGAAGAACTTCATCCATCTTCAATCATAAGGTACGTATACTCATTGCTTTGTTACTAAAAATGTAAACTTTTTAGGTTTCTTCATCTTCCTTACTGCTATTTCTCATTTAGGTAGAAATATTAGGTCATGGGTAGTCATTTTTAGTGTATTATGCATCATGAGGGTGAGTTTGTTGAGTTCACCAAATTAGGTAATAAAGGGTTAGAGGAAACTTGAGATGTTGATCCTGATTTTTAGAGTTATTTTGAAGTTTTGAGTGGGTTAAAGGATGACAAGGAAATTAGGAGGATGAAGACAATTGCAATATTTACTGATTTAGTGCATTTATATGTTATTCATCCAATATTACAACCTGTCATTATTGATGAACCAATACTCTCACTAGAATACAATGTGGTAGGGACCCAATGTTGTTGAAGAAGGTACCACTGACACTGAATTAGGAAAGAATAGTGTAAACGGGACCACTATAGTTGAAAATGTTGTGGATGAAGGAGACAATTTGAATGAGGGGACCACTATTGTTGAAAATGTTATGGATAAAGGAGACATTCTAGATAAAGGGGTATTTGTAGTTGAAAATGTCGTGGATGAATGAGACATGATTGATAAGGGGGCAATTGTTGTGGATGAGGAGACCACAGTGGTGGCTGATACTGTTGAGTTTCAATAAGAGTATATAAATGAGAGACTAAACTGCAACATTAAAGAAGATGACCAGGGACTAGATTAGGAGACCAATGTGGTTGATGAGGGACTAAATTGTAACACTGTTATAGATGAGGGACTAGATGGTTCAACTATGAAAGTGATAAGTCAACCATTTCAAGGTGGAAAGGATAACATTGAGCATCCTGAGAGACAACTGAGCCCATATTTTCAAAGGATGTATATTTGTTTTAAGGCATGCAAAGACAATTTTTTCAAGTCCTGGCCTATAATAGGTTTGAATGATTGCTTCTTGAAATGTTATTATGGTGGGCAAATACTTGCAGCAATTGGAAGGGACCCAAATGACCAAATGTTGTCGATTGCATTTGCTGTTGTGGAAGGTGAAACCAAGGATTTATGGAGTTAGTTCCTAGAATTGTTGGTAGATGACATAGGAGGTGCAAGATAATGCAAGACATACGCATTCATCAGTGATCAACAAAAGGTAATTTGCTTTGACAATGTATTTTCTAAGTTAATGTATTTTTCTATGTTGAATGTAAATTCTGAGTTGAATGTATTTTAATACATGGATTGTTACCAGCTCTTGATGAATTGCTCCCTGAAGTGGACCAAAGATTTTGTGTTAGGTATATTGTATCACATTAGTCCTCTAGATTTCTATATTTTTCATAATGGTCCTTTAACTCTAGTTTTTGTGTATTTCAAGCCATATATACAACGACTTTAGGAAGAAATTTCTAGGAATTAATCTCAAAGAACCCATGTGGAAAGCTGCTATAGACATTTATGTGAATGCATTTGAAAAGGCCATGCTTGAAATGAAGGACGTAAGTGAGGAGGCATTCAAGCACTTGCTAAAGATTCCACCAAGTTTTTGGAGCAAGTCTAGGTTCATGCCCAATACATTGTGTGATACTCTTATGAACAACATGTCAGAGGCATTGAACTTTGTTTTTGTCATAGCTAGGGCCAAACTAATTGTAACAATGATTGGAGAAATTGGAGTGTATCGCATGCTGAGGTAGGAGTCAAACATGTAAAAGATTTCCAAATATGAAGGTGATACTCTACCAAACATCAAGAGAAGGATAACAAAGGAATCAGAAAAAACCAACTATTGGATTGCGAGGTATTAAATGCTGACTTAGTTTTACATTTGGATTGTGTTTTACATTTGGTTATGAAGTTGAATTCTTATTGTGTTTTACACAGGTGTGTGGGTGAATATGATTATGAGGTTAGACATATCTCATATAAAAGAGGACCAAAGATGCATTAGATAATACGAGAGATGAGACACAACTAAAGCGCGCTAACTTTGGAATCAAGTTCAGTAGGTGCCACATGATTTGACACAACAAAGTTACTTGCAAATTGCCCGCACCAAGTCAGACAACTGAGTCGAAACCAAGTCATCCTGGTCCAAGTCATTATGAACCAAGTCAGCCTACATCAACTCATGTTTAAGGCCATGCAATGTGATCTTAAGTATGTTATGTTTTTGTATTACTGTCTCTGTAACTTTGGCTTTTTGTATTGGTGTCAATGAACACAAACTTTAGCTTTTTGTATTAGTTTTAATCAATAGAAACTTTGGCTTTTTGTATTAGTGTCTATGAATATAGATTTTGTGTTGCTATGCCAATATCAAAATATGTATAAAGGTCTTAATTTTGATTATGTTAATGCAAACAACATTTCGTACTTCCATACTATAGCTTTTGATTGTGTTTTCTTTAATGCAAACAACAAACAAAATTTTGGCTCTGATAAATAACATAAAACAACAACACTAATTATTTCAATTTAGTCCATTTACTAATCACACATATTTCAACTTAGTCCCTTTATTTATTACTTTGATTTCAGTTAAGTCCCTTATTTATCATATATAATATTTCAAGTATCTTATTTTATATTTTTTTTGTTTCATTAAGATTGTTGTACTACAATATTACATACCATATTTTATAACACAGAACATCACAAACACATTTGTTATAGCAAAAATGATAAAAAAAAAGAGAATAACACATTCTTTTGATCAAGACATTTCATTTAACTAATAGAGAAATATACATAGTTTTATAACATAACATTACATATTGTTTTCAGCAAAACCCTATTTGAAATACATGGTTAAAACACTAAATTCAACCTAAATTAATAATTGATCCGATGTCGCACACGGGTAAAAAACGAGTAATTAAAAATTGTAGCTTAGGGAAGCGACACTCAAATGTCGTATCACAAGGACTCTTATAACAACCTGTATAATATATATCTAGAACAATATCATACATGTGTTAATTTTTGGTATTGTCACAACATAAGAGCCTAATGACATCATTATATACACATGTGTAAACTAAAAATACATTTATGGCACATGTTATACAATAGAGCCTAAAAATAAAACAAAGATCTAAGTGCAATCTCTTCATTGTAGATAATCCATAATAGAATATTACAATAGCCAAAACCTTTGAAACATCAACAAACAATTTCTCTTGTATCAATCCTGCAAACAATACCTGAAAAGCAACAAAAATATTGGGGTGAGATAATAATCTCAACGAGTTCCCCTATCCTATGGGTCCACTCGGTTCTACGGGTTTTTCTAATTGAATCCTAACTTAAGTATTTATCTTATTACTTGTGTATCACACATACAACATAACCAAGACTTAAGTGTCTACATGATATCCGTAATGTATGGAAACATGTCACCTGAGTTCTCATAACTCAGTAGATCATTATTAGGAAACCACGAAGCATCAATCCCGGAACGAACCTATGTTTAGGCCAGACACGGTTCACTCATGCCCATATGATTTGACTTTCATGGTGGATATCGGGCCCTCTATGGGACTCAAACCCAGTTCAAGCGACCGTCACTCTTTTGGGACTCGAACCCACTTGGAGTATCTTTCACCGTATGAGACTCTAACCCACTCAAGTGTCCACCTTTCCCCCATATCCACATGGTTAGGACTCAAACTTAATTGAGGCACGAATCATTAGTTCCACATCCCTATCTATCGATTTACATAAGACTTTGAAATGGTATGTGCACATCATTATCCGAATGCATGATTATAGTTCACAACAAATAGAATTTTCGGAGCAAGGCTCCTCACAAAGTAAGACTTTTGGAACAAAGGTTCCTCACCAAAATGTTAAATTAATCCTTATGGTATCCATCAAATACTAGGTGATACATTCACCAATTCTCATGTTACACATAAATTCTCAAGTAATCATAGCCACTTATACACATGTTCCATACAAAGCTTATTAACTCATAATCAGGCGAATACTTCTCCATGATACACATCGAGGTACCATTGCGTGCAATCATCACCACATAGTTCATTTCCATATCCTAGATTATCTTTCTAAGTCATTCACCTAGTTATGATCCTAAGTTTTCCTCACTCATCTTCATAAGGTTTTAATTTTATCATTACACAATCAATATAAACAATAATTCACAATAAACACCACAAAAATGTTTAGCATGCATCATAATATGGTTCATAGAATTCATAAAGCACACAAGGTAATATAACATGGTACAAGAATCATAGTTAAGCTATTACATAAACCGCGTCAATCTATCTTATTCCACGTTCACGTTATAAGGTAAACATTCATCCAATCATACTATCGTGGGAATAACCGGACTATAAGGGAAGACATAATGGAATAACTCATATAGACTTCTCTCTATATCATGGTCCTTTTTGTTAGCTTCTTAATGCTTCTGACCGCATCCAAAACGGAGTTACAAAACTCAATTACCAATCGATTTAACCTAATTGAGATTCTATGTTAAAATCCACTCGATCTCATATAATTCGACCGATTAATGTTAACCTAAGGCATACATATCATGATGCAAGTTATGGGACTTCTAAGATGCATTATAACCACATAAAAATGTATTTTTTTGTGCATAAAATAGGGGTGGAAATCAATTGCCACACGAGTGCAATCGATTGCACTAGGGCTCATAAACATTCTGCCAAGCGAAAAATAGAATTTATGGGCATGACAATCTTGTCACTGCTACTTTCCTCAAAATTCACACTTGTAAACATGTCTTCTTCAATAATTAACTATGCTAACCCATTCCCATTCATACACCAACATTAAAACATGGATTCAACATCAAGAACCAAAAACAATAACAACCTCACACAATATCATGATCATAACACAACAACACCAACATAGCACCACAAATCATTTCGCAACAATAATCAAATACCACCACAACAACGTAGCTTCAAGTAAGGCAACAAACATGGATTCAACCTAAACCCTAGAATTCCCAAGTCATATAATCTTCCTCTAAAGCTAATTCTAACTATGGAACTTACCTTTAGAGATGAAGATGATGAAATTTGGTGAAAAATATGAGATGAAATCATGGTGTGGATGATGATGAACGATGATGTCTTCCATGGCTTTCCTTCTTCTTCTTCCCTTTTTTTTCTTCCTTTTCTCCCATCTCTTATCTTCTTTCTCTCTTTCCTTTCTTTTCTTCTTTCTGATATTTCTGTTCTCCTCTTATCTACTTTTCTTTCTTTATTTTATTCTTATCCACTTCTCCTTATCCATATAAATATGTATACTATATAATATGTATAATATATAATATATAATATTAAGTAATGATACAAAATATAAAAATTGATCTTTTGTCTTCTAGTACAAATTGACCGATTATTAATGATATCAAAATGTCCCCTCTTGCACTTATTAAAAATGGTCAGTCTCCTTTAATAATAATTGATTTCTTCTGAGTCCACTGGTTACTCTATTTATCCCAACTGACAACTTTTAGAGCACATAGGAACTCAAATTGTTCCAAATGAAAAGAGATAGAGTGCATAGGAACTCAGTTGGTTTCAACTGACAACTAATTGAGCATTTAAGGGAATATGAGATATTACACTCTGTCATACCCTAATTTTTAATTCTAAGACCCCACATACCATTGGCATCCTTGCATACAAACAAGGTCACCTCTTGGTCCATCTCCCTCTCATCTTTGGGGTTTCCTTTTATAGGGATCATCAAGCACCACTTTGTTGGTGTTTTTACCTTTGTATTTATATGATTAATTTCTTATCTAACCACTAATAAAAATATTAAAAATATATTTTTATTTTCATTAAGTTTATTGTGCAAGGTAGGTCTTTCCAATCAAGAGCATCTCAAAGTCTTGTTGCTTACTTCTCAAGGAAAGTCAAAGGTTCACGTGTTTTTTTTCATGCCTTCTTCAACAAGTAACTTCAAGCTTTGAGAAATATAATCAAGAGGAAATCAAGGAAAGCTTATTTTGAGTTCATTTGACCATCCATGTTCTTTGAAATGCAAGGAAATTCCAAGTACACAAGCTTGTTCCAAGTGGTTTGACCCAAAAGTCAACATTTAAAGTCAAGGTTCCAAGGATCACAACTCCTTCAATTCTCAACATTTTTTATTGCTTCTTTTTGCATATGACTCTTCTCAACATCATATACAACTTTTATTTACATAACAAGATCCAATTATGCTTGGACGATCATCAAAAGTTTGGATACATTATAGGTCATTTGTGGACTTAGTGAAATTTGACATATTTTCAAGTGACTTTTTCTCAACTTTCAAGATTCATAACTTCTTCAAATTTCAACATTTGAGACTGATTCTTTTTTAACAATGTCATTTGTGATGCCCTCTACAAGGTTTCTTCAAGGATCAAAGTTAAATTATGCTTGGAAGGCCATGGAATTCATTGAGACATTATAAGTCATTTTCAGCCATGGTACACTTGAAATTTTCTAAGTTATATGATCCGTTTTTCATGCCAACTTCAACATGACATAACTTTGTGCTCAAACATCCCAATTCAACCTTTTCTGGCATATTTTAATCTTTGTTCTGATGCCAACACATTGCGAAAAGAATGGTATCAAAAAGCCTCATGAGTAGGATGCCCTATTGGGTTGAACATGGTGAGTTGGAACTGAAGAAATCACCATTGCCCGAAATTTGAACTTCACTAATCTCAATTCCAAGCCAAATTAGCATGTGTTTTGGACCAAAACATGTTTAACCAAGTATTTAGAAGTTAATTGACCTTTGAAACACATGATTTGGCTGAGTTTTGATGAGTTGCAAGTCACACTTTTCTCACATTCAAATCAAATTTGTTTTGCACAAATTCAGCATCATTCCACACGTATTTTGATCCAAACACATTCTCTATAAATAGAGGAAGCTACTGCATTCATTTCCAAGCGTTTGAGAGTCAAGAAATCCCTATTGCAACTTGAAATTTTCCAGAAAAACTCAACTATCATGTTTTGAATTCCAACTTATTTCAACCCAATTTCTTGATTCTATTAGCATCTTCGACATCCTCTAAAGCTTTTATAACAATTCCCAAGCTCTGAGACCTTCTGAAGTGATTTAACCAGATCGAGCTTCATCAGCTTCTGATCACCATCAATTCCTAAGCATCATTTGAACTCAAACAAGTTACCACAATATAGTCTTTCACTCTCTGATGCTTTCCCCTAACTTAGCTGGTGTTGATTGATCGTGTTCATCATTTTATTTTATTTTTCGTGGCTTGCTTTCTTATGAAACTTCTATGAAATTCCCTTTGCTCAATTTAGATAAATGAATTTAGAGCATAAGGTTGAATTTGAGATTAGAAGAGGATCACAATGGTGGTGGTCTCGTGTTCTGAATTTACCAAATGATCAAACTCCGGTGAGAGCTCACCGGAGTGTTCCATGTCATTTGAGTTTGGCCAGACACATTTAATAAACAAAATGTTTTGATTGAATGGTTTTGAATTGGATCCCGTGTGCTATTTCTATCGCGTTTCACCGTGCATCCTAATCTGAGAAGTGTTGGATCTGCCACACCAGTTAATGAGGCGTGATCCAACGCTCTGTGTTTTTTCTGATTTTTAATTTTTTTCTTTTATTATTTTTAATTGCTTTTTCTTTTAAAATTTGTAGTAATTTCATTTTTCATCCAAAAAATTCCAAAATGATTTCTAAAATTCTCTTTTATTATTCTTCATATGCTTTTTATTTTTCCATATTTTATTTCATTGATTTTCTATTTTTTATGAATTTTATCTTTTCATTTTTGTTTTATTTGGTTTAAAAATACTTTTTTTTCATTTTTAAATTCTGGAAAATTTATTACATGCCCCTTATTTTATTTCCAACCTTCCATAATTTTCTTGGCCATTTATTTGGTGTTTTGAAGGAATTTATGGATTTTTTATTTTATTTCTATTTTAAAATACATTTTTAAAATACTTTTGGTGTATTTTTATTTCAGTTAATTTCATTTTATATTTGTGTGACCTTTGTGAACTTCTGTTGGCCTTGGATCATGATAGTTTGGACCATAAGTCTCATCAAACTCAATGGATTTTGGATGTTGATGGGGTGAAAAACCCTAATCCACTAAAATGGATGATTTATTTTGATGATGACTTGATCAAACCTTTGATCCAATTTGGGTGTGACTTCTCTTGTCTCCTTCTTCTTCATCTCTTTCGTTTCCCTTTGATCAATTGGATGGCTTGTGTCCAGCTTGTTCATGATGTGTCGATTGGTGCTTGATGAACTTTCATCATTCCAAATCTATATCCTAATTGATCATGGATCATTTAAGGTACTTTGGATTGATGCACAAGTTTTCCTAAGTGTCATGAAGTATGGATTGAAGTAATGGACCATCCTCCTAGCCTTTGTGCTTGGTCATTCCTTTTTTTTTGTGGCATGACTGTAGGATAATGATTTATATCTCATTTCTCTAGCATGTATTAACACTAACATTATTATTGATCGGCCTCAGATAGTTGTGACTTCTACATAAGTCCAATTAGGATTACTTAATATAACACTAAATTTATCCCAAAAGCAAAGACATTTTTATAAGTGAGATTGTATGTCTCCTACTCCCGATGGTATTGTGTGAAAATATTGCCCCCTCTTCATTTATAAGAGCTAGTGGCATACTTGTTGATTTTATCCAAGTTGGAGCCCTTCTCATAATGATGTACAGGTTCATGTTTTCATGCTTGTGGGCGAATAGTTGAGTATTCTCCAAAGAATGACCAAACCATCTTTCATTTTTGATTACCAACATCATTTACTAACATTTTACTTATATTAACTTTTAGTTCAATGCCATTTACTTTATGCTCTTTTATTTTATGACATTTACTTTATACTTTATTATTAGCATCCCATATCATATTATTTGTGACTATGTTGTTTGTTCTTTGTCCATTTGGACTTTTTTTCATATCCTTGTAATGAAAACATTAATATAGAAAAACCTAAAAAGAGACTTGGTTCTCATGATTCATGGGCTTGTGGTTACTATCCTTAGAATTGTTGTGGAGTTATGGACTTAGAACTAGGACCTTGACCCTTGCTTTGGGAGTTTGTGATTTGATACCTTGGGTTTCATCTGGTACCTTTAACTTTGGACTTCTTTTGAAGACTTGGCTTGGTTACTTTGGTTTCATCTGATACATGGATTATTCTTTGCTTATTTGGCGTACTTGAGGCTTAATCCAAAGGAGTGAATTCTTGCTTGACTTATGTCATAAAGCTTGTTATCTATTGTTTAGATCTTTCCTCCCTAGATTTTACTTTATGCTCTAGGATAGTCTCTTCTTCTCCTCCTCTTCTTTAATTTTCAAAACCTCCTCCCTCTTTTTTTCAAAACATTATTGTTTTCCAACTTGAATCATTTTATTAAACCTTGACTTTTGTCAAGTGATTTTCAAAACCTTTACCTAATAAATGCTAATTCATCTTAAGCATATCCATATCGATTCCAAAAGACTTAAAAAACGCATAACTCATTCAAATTGTTTTTGTGCCATTTGTGCACTTTTCCTTTTAAATTTTTTCTCAAAGTTTAGACATGAGTCATTTCTATAATTGATATATAATTCTCATATCTCCATAGTATTGATGATAATTCGTTTCCATCCAAGAGAGCTAGTGGCATACTTATTGATCCTTATCCAAGTTGGAACCCTTCTCATGTTGATGCAATGTTCTCATGCTTGTGGGTGACTAGTTTAGTATTATCCTTAAAATGACAAAATGTATTTTCATTAAAAAATAAGTCAAAACAAACACCTTTGTTATTTTTACCACGAACTATGAGGTTTTGATCCTCCATTACAATTTGTTGGTACGTAGGCATGAGACTTCAAAAGGTCTTGGCAAACACCAAAAATCATAAAAAACATTTCTTTTCCCACCCCTCAAATCTTTTGCAAAAAACACTTTTTTCAAACTAAAATGTACATATTTTCAAAGAGGTTCCGATGGAGTACCATAGATGTTTAGGGTGCTAATACCTTCCCTTTGAATAACTACCCCCCATACTCTTGTTCTCTTTTTATTAGTTTTATTTTAAAACTTCTTCAGGTTTTCGCGGTACTTTTCTTCCCTTTTTCCTTTGGAAACAATAAAAGCATGGCGGTGACTCTTGCTTTATGAGTTACGTTAATTAATAACTTAATCTTAAAATCTTTACCGCTACAGAAAAGTGGCGACTCTACTGGGGAGTAGTTCTCAGTGGGTTTAACCTATCTTTGTTTATGTGTATATATTATGTTTGTTGTTGTTTGTTATTGTTTGTTCTGTATGGTGCTTGGTGATCTCTGTGTAGGGAGATAAGTCCTATACCTGAACTTGAAAGCTCTTATGATAGAAGGGTGGTATAGTCTTGTTTGGCTTACGTGGAGTTAATCCTTAATAATCTGACTTGAAATCCCCCGCTAAGTAGAGGCCCCTTTGGCATTACTGATGTCACACGAGTAGTCGTAGTTGGCATTACTTTTTCCGACCTGGGAGCCCGAGAAGCTAAGGACCTTAGAACCCTTAACCCATCTTATCCTTTTAGGATGTAGTACGGTGGCTATTCAAGTGTAGATTTGAATGAGTTGTTATGCGATACTACACTTGGACGAGTTTCTCTTGAGAATATTTTTGGTTGGTTAGTAGTCGTTTAAACCGGTAACATATAAAAGATGGAATTATGACTCTGTGAACCTTTTAGAACCATGTTCTACAGGTGATTATACCCTTAGTACATACATTGTGGGTTGGTTCTTACCATTGGCTCCATGCTCGTGACCTCAAACCTTTGGACCTTGTTTGTGTGCTTTATGTGATCTTGTTTGTGGTTGTTGCGTCATGCACTTATTGCATTCATAAGAATTTTTCTCAACTTTCAAGGAACTTAGAGACTCTCTTTGTAATCATCGCAAATATTTTGACTATGTATATTGGAAGAAGGAATACTCGGAAATACAGTGTAAAATGTCCCAATCTCATGGAATTAAGGAAGCTAGCATCTTTTGTAGATGATCCCACGGATTTTAGAGACCGTTTTGAGAGACTTTTGTTTATTCTAGCTACTGATGTTGAGGATGAACTTCTTTGTACTTTAGCTCAATTATATGATCCTATTTATCAGTGTTTCACTTTCCCCAATTATAGGTTGTTGCATACCATGGAGGAGTATGCTTATCTTTTGGGTATGTCAGTTTCTGATAGAGTTCCTTTTAGTGGGGTGGAAGGGATTCTTGAGTCTCGAGTTATTGCCGAAGCTATTCACCTGAGGAAATTTGACAGAGATTCCAATCTCACTGTTAAAGGAGGTATCAGAAGGCTAACTTTAAAATTTTTAACTGAGAAAGCCTTTTCTTTTGCCAATGTTGGTAGCATGGTGGCCTTTGAAGCTATTTTTGCCTTACTCATCTATGGTTTGGTCTTGTTTCCCAACATTGACAACTTTATTGATGTTAATACTATGAGGATCTTCTTGGTTGGGAACCCAATTCCAACTTTACTTGGCGACACCTATTTCTCCATTCATCATAGGAATTCTAAAAGAGATGGAACTATTGTCTATTGTGCGCCTTTACTATACAAGTGGTTTATTTCACACTTGCCGCAGTCTCCTATCTTCAAAGAAAACAAGGGTTGTTTAAGGTGGTCTCAAAGACTTATGTCTCTCACCAATGATGACATAGATTGATATTCTTCTGTTTACAAATACGTCGAGATTATTGATAGTTGCGGGAAGTTCTCTAATGTGCCTCTTCTTACTAGACAAGGAGGAATTAACTACACTCCGACTTTGGCAAGATGCCGGCTTGGGTTCACTATGAAAGACAAACCTAATAACACCTTGTTGGAAGGTTTATTTTTTCGGGAAGGGAAAGACACTCAAGGGTTGAAAGCTAGGTTGGTGCATGCTTGGCACAATATTCGCAGGAAAGGAAAAGGTGAGTTTGAGTTGAAGAATTGTATAGCTTTGAAGCCTTATACTAGTTGGGTGAAGAAGAGAGCAAAAGAATTCTAGATGCCATATGCTTATGAAAGACCTATGTATTTAGTGATGGTCAAATTGCCCGCTATTAAAGTCATAGAGGAGTTGCAAGAGGCTTTGGATAAGATGAAGCAAGAGAAGGATGATTGGAAAGACAAATTTCACACCTCACACCTTGAAAAGATAGAATTGCGAGAGCAGTTGAAGGAAAATGGCGACTTGATAGAATTGCTTGAGCAACATGTTGTGAAGAGATCAAGAGAACAAAAGGATTTATTTTCCTCTAGCATTTCATCTACTCATCTTCCTACTTCTGGTGGTTGGAAAGGCATTGTAACCCAGCTCACGATGGAGAAGGGTGTTATGAAAAGCAACTATGAAAGAGAGATTAAAAGACTTCGCAAGAAGTATCAGCTTGGAGTTGGGTTGTCATTGGACATGATTCCATAAAGCTAGTTTCTTTCCGTTTATAATCATTGAAATTGTATTTCTGATTTTAATCCTTTACATTGTTAATAAAATGAGTTTTTTTAGTACTTCAAAACGCGTTATTCCCTTTATGATGTTTGCAATTTATGTCTTAAAGTTCCTTAAAAAATAATAATAATAATAATAACATTCATATTTGCATTTTCATATCATGCATCGTCTTGGTCTTGCTTTGAGTAAGTTTGCAGAGGTCTTATTTCTTTCTTGGTCTTCATCTAGACAAGCTGTCTCCCCGATACAATACTCGAGCTAATCCACTTAAGAAGACTGATCGTCTAGAGCAAGAGAATCGTGAACTCCGTGAAGAGGTGAATACCTTAAGACACAATTATGAAAGGCTTACTTCTATGATGGAAACTCTGGTGGCTGCTCAGAATCAGCCACCTCCTCCTCCTCAAACTCCGCTTCAGCGGACTGTGATTTTCGAAATTGTCTTTATGCCCATTCCTATGGCTCCAGTCAGTGCTTCACAACACCACATGCCTTATGGTTTCCCTTGGGGTATGCCTCTTAACTTTGTGCCTGAAGGGTATCAACCTGTTATTGAAGTTCCTATGGATCAACCGGTTATGTTATTACCACCTCCTGTGGTTCATGCTGCTCCTTATGTCGAAGAACCCGTTTTTATGCTGACCAGAGAGAAATTGTTGGCGTCTATGAAAGGATAGACGAGTTTCAAGATCAGTTTCAAGCTATGCAGAAAGAGATTCAGGCTTTGAGAGGGAAAAATCTATTTGGGAAGAATGCTCATGATCTGTGCTTAGTTCCTAATGTTAAGATTCTGCACAAGTTCAAAGTTCCAGATTTCAAGAAGTATAAGGGAAACTCTTGTCCTTTGAGTCACTTGGTGATGTATGATCGTAAGATGTCAAATCACACTGACAACCATCAATTATTGATCCACTACTTTCAAGACAGTTTGATTGGTGCTGCTTTTAAGTGGTACATGGGACTTGATAGCACTCAGATCTGAACCTTCAATGACCTAGGTGAGACTTTCATTCATTAGTACAAGTATAATGTCAACATGGCACCAGGCAGAGATCAACTCCTTGCTATGTCCCAAAAGGATAAAGAAACTTTCAAGGAGTACACATAGAGATGATGCGAGATTGTTGCACAAGTCAGTCCTCCGTTGGAAGAGAAGGAAATGACAAAGCTGTTTTTGAAGACATTGAGTCCATTTTATTATGACAGGGTGGTTTCAAGCGCTCCTAGTGATTTTACCGAGATGGTAAGCATGGGTTTGAGATTAGAAGAAGATGTCCGTGAGGGACGATTGAAAGAGGGCGGTTCATCTGACAATTCCAGAAAGTATGGGATTGGGTTACCCAAGAAGAAGGAACATGATGCCAATGCTATCTCGCAAGAGAAACATAGCATATCTCTGAGGAACAGTCAACATCATCATCATGTGGAGTCAGTTACTCCAGTTATTAATTCTGCTCCAACTGTTCACGTAGCACTGAGTTATCAACCACGTTTTCAACAACATACAAATCAACAGAATCGTACCCAGAGGCCCGCACAATTTGATCCAATTCCAATGACCTATACAGAGTCATTTCCTGCTTTAGTACAGAAGAATTTGGTATAAACAAGAACTCCACCAGCTGTTCCAAAAGAGTTTTCATGGTGGTATAAACCTGATCATTATTGTGCATTCCACCAAGGAGCACCCGATCTTGATATTGAAGTTTTTTTCGCTTTGAAAGATGAGGTGAGCAGGTTAATATAGAGTGGTATTTTATCTTTTGAAGACTCTGGTCCTAATGTACAAGCCAATATGTTGCCCAAACATAGTGGTGTAACTGTGAATATGGTCGAAGGATGTCCTAGAAAATATTGAGTTTTTGATGTCAATCTGATTAGAAGATCCTTAGTCGAAATGCACGCAACTTTGTGCGAGTTGAGCTATTACGAGCATGACCATGCTTCTTAACATATTTGTTACAGAAATCCTCGAGGGTGTTCTATGGTGAAAAGAGACTTACAAGAGATGCTTAATCAAAATCTTATTCAGATTACGAGGGACAAGGATGAAGATGATCATGAGGTGAACGTCATAGTTCCCTGTTTAATATCCCAAAACCAGTTGAGATTGCGTATAATGGTCAAATGTTTGTTGTTTCTCCATTGGTCATTCATTTGGCGGGTCCTACGCCCTACAAATCTAATAAAGTTGTTCCTTACATGTACAACGCTACCATGTTGAAAGATGGTAAAGAGGTGCCTATTCCTTCTTTTTCATTTGTTGTGAACATTGCTGATGTAAGTGGTGTGATCCAAAGTGATCGGGTATTTACCGTTGCGGCTCCTAGAAGAATTGAAGATGTTGTGATAGAGAAACCAACTCAAGAGAAAACTCATGTTATGCAAACCGACCAATCCAACATTGTGAATCAGAGTCCTGATCAAGTTGAAATGTTGAAATTGATTAAGAAGAGTGATTTCAATATGGTAGACCAGTTGTTGCACACCCCGTCCAAGATATTTGTATTATCTTTACTGATGAGTTTAGAAGCTCATCAAGATGCTTTGTAAAAGGTCCTGGAGCAAGCCTATGTGGACCACGATGTAATGATTGATCAATTTGATGGCACTGTGGCCAATATTACCTCATGTAACAATCTGAGCTTTAGTGATGAAGAGTTGCCCGAGCAGGGGAGGAACCATAATTTGGATCTGCATATCTCTATGAACTGTCAGGAAGATGCTATGTCCAATGTGTTGGTGGACACTGACTCTTCTCTGAATGTTTTTCCCAAGTCCACTTTGTCTAAACTTTCTTATCAAGGTGCTCCAATGAGATTCAATGGGGTTGTTGTGAAGGTTTTCGATGGCTTGAGGAAGACCGTAATTGGGGAGGTTGATCTCCCGATGAAGATAGGTCCATGCTTATTTAAGACCACTTTTTAAGTGATGGATATTCATCTCGCCTATAGTTGTCTCTTGGGTCGTCCATGGATTCATGAGGCCAGGGAAGTGACATCGACTCTCCATCAGAAATTGAAGTTTATGAAGAATGGGAAGTTAGTGATCATGGGTGGAGAGCAAGCCATGTTGGTGAGTCATCTCTCTTCATTTTCGTATATTGATGCCGACAAAGCTAAGGGAACATCATTTCAAGATCTTTCTATTGATAATATTGCTGCTAGGAAGAATGGGGAATCCATGGCATCTTTGAAAGATGCCCAACATGTGGTGGAGAATGGCCAATCTACTAGACGGGGACAAGTTGTTGAGCTTGCCGAGAACAAGAATAGAGCTGGTTTGGGATTTTCACTCGGTTCAACCCAAAGAGATTTGAAGCGAATTCAGGAAGTGTTTCATAGTGCCATTCCAAAGATCAGTCTGTTACCGCAATCTTAGATGATGATGAAGAGCAAGAAGCACCAAACTTTATGACACATGGATCGATATGCCAAAATTGGACTTCTGTTGATGTTCCTTCTATTATTCTCTTATTAAAGTAATATGTTTTTTTGTTGTTGTTTTCAAAAAACATTTCACTATGCCCAATGTGAAAGTGGAAATATATGGGCTTTGTTTCAGATTTTTATCATCATTAATAAAATGTTATTTCCTTTATCCATATTATGTTTTCTCTTTTTGATTTTTTTCTGAAAAAATGGTAACATAAAAAACCGAGATAATAATCACTTTTATATCTGTATCATAATGTGCGTTTATCTGTTCATATTCTAAAATCAAGCATAAAATCATTGTGCAGATTAATTGTTAAACCCATTGAAAATAATGACCTTATGCCCTCTCCCAAATTTGAATTCCCTGTGTTTGAAATGGAAGAAGAGGATGTTGAAGAGATTCTTGATGAGATTCCCCATTTGATTGAGCACTTGGAGAAGACCATTCAACCTCATAAAAAGTCGTTGGAAGTGATTAATCTGGGTTCCGAAGATAACAAGAAAGAAGTCAAGATTAAGGCACTACTTTGTCCGAATGTTAAGAAGAGGATGGTAGAGTTTCTTAGAGAATATATGGATGTGTTTTCTTAGTCTCATCATGATATTCCAGATATTGATACTGATATTGTGGATCATCGATTACCATTGAAGCCAGAGTGTCCGCCAATTAAGCAGAAGTTGAGAAGAAATCACCCTGATATGGCAGTCAAGATCAAAGAAGAGGTTCAAAAGCAGATTGATGTTGGGTTCCTTGTTACTTCTGAGTATCCTCAATGGGTGGCCAGTATTGTGCTTGATCTAAAGAAGGATGGAAAAGTTCGGATGTGTGTTGATTATAGAGACTTGAACAAAGCTATTCTAAAAGATGATTTTCCTCTGCCACACATTGACATGTTGGTAGATAATACATCTAAGTTCAATGTCTTCTCCTTTATGGATGGGTTCTCTGGTTATAATCAGATCAAGATGACACCTAAGGACATAGAAAAAACAACATATATTACACTCTGGGGAACATTATGCTATAAAGTGATGCCTTTCGGTTTAAAGAACGCTGATGCAACGTACCAAAGAGCCATGACTGCCCTTTTCCATGACATGATGCAGAAAGAGATAAAAGTCTATATTGATGATATGATTGCTAAGTCAAAGACTAAAGAAGATCATATTGAGTATTTGTTGAAGTTGTTTCAGCGGTTAAGAAAGTTTAAACTCCAGTTGAATCCTAATAAATGTACTTTTGGTGTCCAGTCAGGGAAACTGTCAGGTTTCATTTTCAGCCAGAAAGGTATTGAAGTAGATCCTGATAAAGTTAAAGCTATTTTAGAGATGCTTGCACCAGAGACAACAAAGTAAGTCAAAGGGTTCCTCGGGCGTCTGAATTACATATCCAGATTTATATCTCACATGACTGCCACATGTGGGCCAATATTCAAGCTTCTCCGTAAAGATCAAGGTTGTGTTTGGACAGAGTACTGCCAGAAAGCCTTTGACAACATCAAAGAGTATCTGCTTGAACCTCCTATCTTGTCTTCTCCAGTGGAAGTAAGACCATTGATTATGTATTTGACTATGTTAGAAGAGTCCATGGGTTGTGTGCTTGGACAACATGATGAAAATGGTAGAAAGGAGCATGCCATCTACTATCTGAGTAAGAAGTTTACAAACTATGAGTCTCGGTATTCCATGCTTGAGAAGACTTGTTGCTCTCTAGCTAGGGATGCCAAACATCTACACCAGTATATGATCAAACATTCCACTTGGTTGATATCCAAAATGGATCCAATCAAGTCAATTTTTGAAAAGCTTACGTTGACTAGAAGGCTAGCTCGTTGGTAGATGCTATTGTCTGAATATGATATTGAGTACCGTACCCACAAGGCAGTTAAAGGAAGTATTATTGCAGATCATTTGGCTCACCAGCCAATTGATGATTATCAATCCATCAGGTTTGACTTCCCTGATGAAGATGTTATGTACTTAAAAGCTAAAAATTACGATGAACCATTGCCTGAAGAAGGACCAGAGCCTGGATCCTGGCGGGGTTTAGTGTTTGATGGAGATGTTAACGTTTATGGTAATGGAATTGGGGCAATCATTATTACTCCTAAGGTTTATCATATCTCTTTCACTACAAGATTGATGTTTGATTGTACGAAAAATATGGCAAAATATGAAGCTTGTATCATGGTGTAGCGGTAAATTCATGACCATTAAGCTATAGATAAACTCAACGTCAATAAAACTAGAGTCGCCTCCGCACTTTTATTATTTCCAAAGGAAAAGGGAAAAGTAGGAACAAAACCCAAAGATAAGAAGTTTTCAAATCAAAACTAATAAAATGCCAGAGATTACAGGTAAGGGGGTTGGTTACACATAGGGAAGGTGTTAGCACCCAAAGTGTCCTAGGTACTTCTAGGGAGCCTTTTTTTTATGTGTGTATGTGTTTTTGGTGTAAAATGATGTTTGCAATAATAGAGTGTGGGGATGAGAAAAGAATTTGTTAACTATATTTTTATGTTTGACAAGACCTTCGGACTTGTGCCTACGTACCAACATAAAATGAGGGATAAAAACCTCGTAGTTCATGGTATCAATTTCAAAGTGAGTGGATTGCTTTTAACAAAGATTTAAGTTTGAAAGAGGCACAAAAGGGCTAAAAGAGTTTGAATGAGTGTTAGTTCTTTTTGTTTTTTTTTGAAATTTTAAGTCAATATGGTTCAGTTCATTTACAAGTTTGATTGAGGAAAAAGTTTAAAAATGCAATGGCATAAGGCCAAGGTTTCTAATGTGCAATAAAGTCTAAGTTTAGAAATCACAACCAAAGAAGATTTTGAAAGGGGGGAGAGATTTGAAATTTAAGAAATGGGAGGAGATGGAGAGACTAATCCTAAGAAAAAATTTAAAAGTTAAGAGTTGAAAAGATCTGACCAATGGGATGCAATCCAATAGACAAGAATGTCATATAGAAACCCACTTTTCCCTTGGACTTTTAGAAATCAAGCAATGTCAATAAGCAAGCAAGATGAAGATCAAGGCATCAAATAAAGATAGCCACATCCAAGCTAGCAACTTCATAGTCTTCTTCATAATCTTCCCATGTATCAGATGACATACTCCTTGAATGGCTCAGAATAAGGTATTAGACACAGGTTCAAAATAACATTTGCATCAAGACCATGTAGCAGTTGAATTCATTAAGATCTCAACACTTGCATCAGATGAAAGATCAAATCATAAGAACTTGGTTTCAGAAATGTTGGCATTGGCCAAGTCCTTTTGCACAAGGAATGTTGCCTAATTCTAAGTCCAAGTCTCAGATCAAATCCAACAGTCCACACAAACATTTTTTTAAGGGTTTTGTTGTTTATTAAGTATTTTAAGGTCTTAAGACCATAAACACAAACAAAATACACAAACAAATATATACAATCACAGTATATGGCTCAAGTGAGCAAAGTGAAAATGACATTAACATAAACAAGTTAAATGATATATAAAATGGCAAATGAAATGGATTGAATTTAAATTTCATAAAGTAAATGACTTGAAATTAAAAGTTAGTCAAATGTTAGTTGATTAGATGTTAGTGGAGTTTTACTTTTTAATTGTTTAAGTCATTCTTTGGAGAACACTCAACCCTCTATTCACAAGCATGGATCCTTGAACCAAGATATCTTCCAAAGGAAGGAAAAAGGGCCAAGTTTCCACACAATACCATGAAAGGGGGAGACTAACAATCTAACTTACTAGAATATTATGCCTTTGTGTCAAAATTTAGCATTATGTTAAGCAATCGTAATTGGACTTATGTAGAAGTCATAACTATCTGAGGTCGGGAAATAAATATTTTGGTGTTAATGCATGTTAGAGATATGGTATAATGAACCATACTCCTAAAACATACCACACACAAAAATAAAATGATCAAAGGATATTGAGATGGCATTGGCCAATGGGAGGGATGAGATAGAAAGGGATTGAATATGAAGAGGGAGAGGAGATGAGACAAACACAAATTGGTCATGGGAGAAGTTTTATCAAATTAAAATCATTCATTCATTTTGGGAGATGATATGTACATTTCATCAATCCCCTAAATACAATGATTTTAATCCAACAAAAGTCAAATCAACCTTAACCAAGGCCCAAACACATAGTCAAACTTCACAAGTCAATAAAAATGACTCAACATAATTTCTACACAATTAAACAATTAAAAATCAAATTAAAATGCATTAAATTAAATTATGTTTGATCAAAAACCTATTCAAAACACCAAATAAATGGCCAAGAGATTTATCATAGGTCAAACAAGGTCAAAGGACCTTGGAGAAAAAAATTCAATATTTTTAAAAAGTCAGAAGTATTTTTAAACAATTAAAAATATGCACAAAAACAATTAAATCATGAAAAATATCAATATTGATCCAAAAAATAATTTTAATTCAGAAAATGAAAGAGAAGAATATTTGATTTTTTTTGTGAAAGTCCCATATTTTTTAGATCAATAATGAAATTAATATGAATTAATTAAAATAAAGCAATTAAAAGAAATAAACAAAAATTCAAAAAAACGTGGACCATCTGAACTCCCTCATTAATTGAGGTGGTAGATCAGATGGGTCAGAGCGTGCTTTCCACATGTTCCCTAGTCAAATGAGACACACGTATGGTAATCACAATCAACGCCCAAGATTAAAACATTTTAAAAGGATCCTATGGTTGATATGCTTCCAACACATCGCGGAGCCAGAGCTCAGGTCTTCTTTTCCAGTGGACCTCATCGGACTGGCGCACCTTCAACCATCACCAAAATGAAAAAGCAAGACATAGATTTAAAGAAAAAATGCTCAAGAGCTAGAATCCGGCCTCAATTTTGTCCAATTCCAAGTATATGAAAAGATATAGGGAGTTGAATTTGGAGGATCATGAACTGAGTTGCTTCAATTTGACCTCAAAGCAACTCAATCTTGTTGCCTACATTGGTAGGACTTCAGAAAACCAAAAATCAACAAGAATAGTGGAGAATTAAGAGAGAGTAGAAGAGAAGAAGTTTCTGAAAATTCACCTTCGAGTTGATCTAATTTCACTTGATCTTCATCTGGATTTATTGCTTTCTCCTCCTCTTGCTTGCAGAAGCCAAATGAGATGAAACGGGAAGTGAATTTCTGGAGTTTGAACTTCCAAACAGAAGATGAAGTTCAAGCTCGATTTCAAGAGAAATCTCAGAAAATTCTATGGCAAAGCTTGGGTTTGAAATGGTCTAGCAAAGCTTGGGCAAGGTGTTGATGATGAATCTGAAGCCTTTAAGCTTGTTTAAATAGGCAATGCACCACTTGAAAATTGGACAAATTGTGAATCATTCTGGCATGGGTGCATGGGCAATGGTTTGGGCCTTGAGAATGATGTAATCCACTTCCCATTCGTGTGCAAAGAGTTGTAGCGGTAAATTCAGGATCATCAAGCTATGGATAAGCAAGACATCAAATAATAAGAGTCGCCACCGCGCTTTTATTGTTTCTAAGGGAAAAGGGAAAAGTACGAACAAAACCCAAAAATAAGAAGTTTTCAAATTAAAACTAATAAAATGCCAGAGATTACAAGTAAGGGGGTTGGTTACATAGAGGGAAGGTGTTAGCACCCAAGGTGTCCTAGGGAGCCCTTTCTTGTGTGCATATGTATTTTGTACAAAGTGATGTTTACAAACAAATAGAATGAGGGGATGAGAAAAGAATTCATTAATTATATTTTTGTGTTTGACAAGACCTTCGGACTTGTGCCTACGTACCAACATAAGAATGAGGGATCAAAACCTCGTAGTTCGTGATACAAATTTTAAAGTGGGTGCATTGCTTTTAACAAAATTTAGGTTTAAAAGGCACAAAGGCCTAAAAATGGTTTGAATGTGTTAAGTCTTTTTGGCTTTCGAAAATTTTAAGTCAAGTATAGTTAAGTATATTTACAAGTTTGATTTAAGAAAATAAGTTTTGAAATGCAATGGCATAAGGCAAAAGTTTCTAATTTGCAAAGAGTTTAAGTTAACAAAAAACAAGCACAAGCAAATAAGTTTTTAAATGGAGGGAGAGATTTTGAAATTAAAGATATGAGGAGGAGATGAAGAGACTAATCCTAAGCATAAATTTAAAAGTTAAGAGTTGAAAAGATCTGACCAATGGGCTGCTATCCAATAGGCAAGAATGCCATATAGAAACCCAAATTCCCTTGGACATTAGAATCAAGCAACAAACAATGCATAAGATATTAACTTGAAGAGCAAGGCATCAAATAAAGATAGCCACGTCCAAGCTTTAGCCACTCCATAATCTTCTTCAAATTGGCCTATGTAGCAGATGAATTCCACAAGTCACAAGTTCAAAGTAACAGCTTCACAATGAACATGTTGCAGATAAACTCAAATGTATCTTCAATGATATATCATATGAAGTTTCAATTGCAAGCACTTGGTTATATGAAAGTTGGCATTGGGCAAGTCCTTTTGCGTAAGGATGTTGTCTAAATTCTAAGTCCAATTGTCGAAGATCGAACCAACAGTCCATGCAATAGTTTTTTAGGGTTTTTGTTCTTATTATGTACATTAATGGTCAAAGAACACACAAGCAAACAAAATATGCACAAACAAGATATATCACACAATATGGTCCAAATGGACAAAGTGAAAATGGCATTATTATAAACAATTAGAATGATATGAATAATGGCAAATAAATAGAGCTTAAAATTAAATGGCATTAAAAGTAAATGGTTTGAAATTAAATGTTAATTATTAATGAATTAGAAGTTAGTATTGCTTTTGCCTTTTTTATTTTTTAAGTCATTCTTTGGAGAACACTCAACCCACTTATCACAAGCATGGATCCTTGAACCAAGACATCTTCCAAAGGAAGGAAAAAATGCCAAGTTTCCATATAATACCATGAAAGATGGGAGACTTACAATCTCACTAACTAGAATGCTATGCCTTTTTGTGTCAAAAATTTAGCGCTATGTTAAACAATCGTAATTGGACTTATGTAGAAGTCACAACTATTTGAGGTCGGACAATAAAATTTTGGTGTTAATGCATGTTAGAGACATAATATAATGGACTATGCTCATGAAACATACCACACACAAAAATAATATGCAAAAGAGGTGGCCTAATCTCATCCAAACTTATGTTGATTTTTCAATCAACTAGCCTTAGGACCTTGAGATATTATAGGTGAAATGAAATGGATGCATAAAGAAGGGGAGTTAGATGAAGAGAGATGGGAATGGATAAAAACTCAAATTGGACAAAGGAGGACTTTTACCAAATTAAGATCATTAATTCATTTTGGGGGATGGAATGTACATTCCATCAATCCCCTAAATCCAATGATCTTAACCTAACAAAGTCAAATCAACCTTGACCAAGGCCCAACAACACAAGTCAAGCTTATACAAACAATTAAAATGGCTCAACACAATTATTTTACATTTATTCAATTTAAAAAAACTAAAATTAATGCATTAAATTAAATATGATTTGTCAAATTCCTAAAATCTCATCAAAACACTAAAGAAATGGCCATGAGATTTATCATAGGTCACACAAGGTCAAAGGACCTTGGAAATTTTCCCCCAGAATTTTTGGAAACTTAAAAGCATTTTTGAATAATTCTAAATATTTGCAAAATCAATTAAATCATGAAAAATATTAATAATGATCCAAAAAATAATTTTAATTCAAAATATTAAAGAAGATTTTATTTAATTTTTTTTGGTGACACTCTCATATTTTTTGGATCAATATTAAAATTAATATGAATTAATAAAAATAAATCAAATTAAATGAAATTTAAATAATCAGAAAAAACGTGGACCACTTGATCTCCCTCATTAATTGAGGTGGCATATCAAGTGAATGAAAATGCGCGCTCCATAGTAAACTTGAGTCAGCGCGCCACACCAATGGTAATCAGAGCCAACGTGTGAGATTGAAACATTTCAAATGAGATCAATGGCTCAGAACCTGTCCAGCACACCATCGGCGCTGGAACTCCGGTCACCTTCTCAGGCGAGGTTCAGTCATCACCATCAAAAAAATGAAAAAGGAGGACATGATCTGAAAGAAAAAATGGTGTAGAACATGAATCTGACCTCAATTTCAACTAACTCTGAATATATAGAAAGATATGAGGAGTTGAGTTTTGAGGTGTGTCAACTGAGTTGCTTCGGTTTGACCTAAAAGCAACTCAATCTTCTTGCCTACATTGGTAGGACTTCAGACAACCAAAGATCCAAGAGAATTGAGTGAAAATCAAAGAGAAGAAGATTTCTGAAAATTACCTTCAATGCTGTGCAGAACTGGATCTTGCTTGCTTCAAACTTGACTTGATCACACTCGAGGAGCTTGCAGAAGTCGTTTGGTAATGGAACAAAGCTTTGGATCCTGGAGTTTTTGATTCTCCAAACAGAGAGATTCAAACTCAATTTTCAAGTTAAAAATTCTAAGGTTTTGCTTTGAATTGTGAGGATTTCAATTGGGGGGCAAAGCTGGCGCGCAAGGTGTGTTTGAAATGAGCTCAGAGGCCTTGTATTTATAGCATTTGCGATTGAGAATTGCACACTTGAAAAATTGCTAAAATTGAAAAGGTGATGCACAAGCTTGCATGGGCATGTACAGGCCCATGAAGCAATCCATTTTGATCCAATTGCAATTGTACTGAAGTTCAAATGATGCTTGAATGGCAAGGCAATGATATGTGGAGTTTTTGACATTTGATTTTCTCCAATGATGCAGCCCTGTTTAGACCATGTGCAGCCCTAGCAAATCTCATCCAAAATGCATGAAATTGATTTTTTTTGGAAAGCTTAGATCAAGGGGAACAACTTTGATGTTGTACACTTTTTCATTTGGAACTTGGATCATGGTGAATTTTGAGGTGGAAGTTTAGAAATTTCAACATGTTGAAATTTTTTCTAAGTGTTAAGCCATATATCTCAATATTCCACCTTGCTTAACTTTTTATGTGAGCTTCAAATGAGAAAAGTGTCTTCATCAAAGTTGTATATATTTCAAAGACCTTCAAAATCGTCACCAATTTCATGTAATTTGTATTTAAAATGATAGAGTTATGCATTTTTGAAGTTGAGGAAAATCACTTGTTCAATAATATAGGTAAAAAATGACCCATAATGTATCCTCATATCACATGCTCATAAAATTTGACATAGCTCCCACTCCAAACATAAAAAATGAAGTAGACATCTTTAATTTGATTTTTAAACTTGGAAATCTTTCATCTCATAAAAATTGAGCAAGATATGGCCTTGGGAAGTTGGCTTTCAAATTAGGGTTTAGACAAAATGACCTATAATGCTTCAACATAGAAAATAATTTTCCAAGCAAAACTAGCTCTAGGTATCAACATGAAAGTTGTTTGTAATGTCATTTAGAGTAACTTTGATCTTTAAATCATTTTCATATGGTGAAAATAGTAGGAGATAGGGTCTAGGGAGACCCAGTTTTGATCAGATGAACTCATCTGGCCAACCACCATCAACCAACTTGCTAACCTTCAATTCTCTTGACTTTCTAGGCTCATGGTAGATCATATATGCATAAGATGATGAATTTCGAAGTGTCCCTTGAGAAATTTGACCAATTGGTGAGATAGCTTGTTGGAGAAGTTACTTAAGATACCTAGTCAAACTAGGGTTTCCAAGGCAAATCACCTCCAAACACTTGAAGAACACTTGATCAATATGACATGTAGAAATATTTGGGACTCATATATGATGCTTTGAGATATTGTGGATCAATCCTTGGTTGTGCTTTTATCCATGAGGGTCTTAAACCCTAGATATCAACTTGATAGATCAATGATGATCATGCCCTACCTACAAACGAGTTAGGCAAATGCAAAGACATATTTTTGGTATTTTGGTTAAAAAAATGATAATATACAAGTATGATACAATCACATAGTGCTTGGTGATCTCTTCTAATACAAACCCAATGAAAGATGGGTAATGAGGATGCCAAGGTATGATCCCAATGCTAATGCATATGATGAGGTAGCATGAGGGATCTTAGGGTCAAAATTGGGGTCCTACACCTATGTAGAAGATGAATTCCACAAGTCACAAGTTCAAAATAACATCTTCACAATGATCATGTTGCAGATGAACTCAGATGGATCTTCAATGATGTATCAGATGAAGTTTCAAATTGCAAGCACTTGGTTACATGAAAGTTGGCATTGGCCAAGTCCTTTTGCATAGGGATGTTGTCTAAATTCAAAGTCCAATCGTCTAAGATCAAACAAACAGTCCACACAATAGTTTTTTTAGGGTTTTTGTTCTTATTATGTACATTAATGGTCAAAGACCACACAAGCAAACAAAATATGCACAAACAAGATATATCACACAATATGGTCCAAATGGACAAAGTGAAAATGACATTAATATAAACAATTAGAATGGTATGAATAGTGGTAAATAAATAGAGCTTAAAATTAAAGGGCATTAAAAGTGAATGACTTGAAATTAAATGTTAGTTGTTAATGAATTAGAAGTTAGTATTGCTTTTGCCTTTTTTATTTTTTAAGTCATTCTTTGGAGAACACCCAACCCACTTATCACAAGCATGGATCCTTGAACCAATACATCTTCCAAAGGAAGGAAAAAAGGCCAAGTTTGCACACAGTACCATGAAAGTTGGGAGACTTGCAATCTCACTAACTAGAATGTTATGCCTTTTTGTGTCAAAAATTTAGCGCTATGTTAAGCAATCGTAATTGAAATTATGTAGAAGTCACAACTATTTGAGGTCGGGCAATAAAATTTTGGTGTTAATGCATGTTAGAGACATAATATAATGGACTATGCTCATGAAACATACCACACACAAAAAGAATATGCAAAAGAGGTGACCTAATCTCATCCATACTTATGTTGATTTTTCAATCAACTAGCCTTAGGACCTTGAGATATCATAGGTCAAATGAAATGGATGCATAAAGAAGGGAAATTAAATGAAGAGGGAGGGGAATTGATCAAAAGTCAAATTGGACAAAGGAGGACTTTTACCAAATTAAGATCATTCATTCATTTTGGGAGATGGAATGTACATTCCATCAATCCTCTAAATCCAATGATCTTAACCTAACAAAGTCAAATCAACCTTGACCAAGGCCCAACAACACAAGTCAAGCTTATACAAACAATTAAAATGGCTCAACACAACTATTTGGCATTTATTCAATTTAAAAAAACTAAAATTAATGCATTAAATTAAATATGATTTGTCAAATTCCTAAAATCTCATCAAAACACTAAAGAAATGGCCAAGAGATTTTGCATAGGTCAAACAAGGTCAAACGACCTTGGATTTTTTTTTTTAGCATTTTTGGAAACTTAAAAGTATTTTTAAATAATTAAAAATATTCGCAAAATTAATTAAATCATGAAAAATATTAATAATGATCCAAAAAATAATTTTAATTCAAAATATGAAAGAGGATTTTATTTAAATTTTTTGGGTGAAACTATCATATTTTTTGGATCAATATTAAAATTAATATGAATTAAGAAAAATAAAACAAATAAATGAAATTAAAATAATCAGAAAAAACGTGGATCACTTGATCTCCCTCATTAATTGAGGTGGCAGACAAGTAGATGAAAATGCGCGCTCCATGGTACACTTGAGTCAGCGCGCCACACCAATGGTAATCAGAGCCAACGTGTGAGATTAAAACATTTCAAATGAGATCAATAGCTCAGAACCAGTTCAGCACACCACCGGCGCTGGAACTCCGGTCACCTTCTCAGGCGAGGCTCACCGGACTGGTTTAGTCATCACCATCAAAAAAATGAAAAACGAGAACATGATGTGAAAGAAAAAATGGTGTACAGTACGAATCTGACCTCAATTGCGGCTAACTCCAAATATATAGAAAGATATGAGGAGTTGAATTTTGAGGTGTGTCAACTTAGTTGCTTAAATTTAACCTAAAAGCAACTCAATCTTCTTGCCTACATTAGTAGGACTTCAGACAACCAAAGAGCCAAGAGAATTTATGAGAATTGAGTGAGAATCGAAGAGAAGAAGATTTCTGAAAATGACCTTCAATGCTGTGCAGAACTGGATCTTGCTTGCTTCAAACTTGACTTGATCACACTCGAGGAGCTTGCAGAAGTGGTTTGGCAATGGAACAAAGCTTTGGATCCTGGAGTTTTTGAATCTCCAAACAAT
Organism: Lathyrus oleraceus; assembly: GCF_024323335.1. Taxonomy (NCBI): domain Eukaryota; kingdom Viridiplantae; phylum Streptophyta; class Magnoliopsida; order Fabales; family Fabaceae; genus Lathyrus; species Lathyrus oleraceus. The sequence goes on from NC_066585.1 coordinate 214,433,866, forward strand.
AAGATTCAAACTCAATTTTCAAGTTAAAAATTCTAAGGTTTTCCTTTGAATTGTGAGGATTTCAATTGGGGGGCAAAGTTGGCGCGTAAGGTGTGTTTGAAATGAGCTCAAAGGCCTTGTATTTATAGCATTTGGGATTGATAATTGCACACTTGAAAATTTGCTAAATTTGGCAATGTGATGCACAAGCTTGCATGGGTGTATACAGGCCCATGAAGCAATCCATTTTGATCCAATTGCAATTGTACTGAAGTTCAAATGATGCTTGAATGGCAAGGCAATGTGAAATGGAGTTTTGGACATTTGATTTTTCCACTTGATGCAAACCTGTTAAGACCATGCGCAACCCTATCAAACCTCATCGAAAATGCATGAAATAGGACTCTTTGGAAAGCTTAAATCAAGGGGAAAAACTTTGATGTTTGACACTTTTTCATTTGGAACTTGGATCATGGTGAATTTTGAGGTGGAAATTTGGTGATTTCAACATGTTGAAATTTTTTCTAAGTGTTAAGTCATATATCTCATTATTCCACCTTGCTTTACTTTTTATGTGAGATCCAAATGAGAAACGTGTCTTCATAAAAGTTGTCTCTATTTCAAGGACCTTCAAAATGGTAACCAATTTCATGACATTTGGATTTAGAATAATAGAGTTATGCATTTTTGAAATTGAGGAAAATCACTTGTTCAATGGTATATGGCAAAAAGGACCTATAATGTATCCTCATATCACATGCTCATAAAAGTTGATTTAGCTCTTACTCCTAACATCAAAGTTGAAGTAGGCATCTTGAATTTAATTGTGAAACTTGTAAATATTTCATCTCATAAACATTTTATAAGTTATGGCCTTGGGAAGTTGACTTTCAAATTAGGGTTTAGACAAAATGACCTATAATGTTTCAACATGTAAAATGAATTTACTAGCAAAATTAGCTCTAGACTTCAACCTGAAAATTGTTTGGAATGTCCTTTAGAGTAACGGTTCTCTTAGAATCATTTTCATATGGTGAAAATTGTAGGAGATAGGGTCTAGAGAGACCCAATTTTGATAAGATGAATTCATCTGGCCAACCACCATCAACCAATTTGCTAACTTCCAATTCTCTTGACTTTCTTGGCTAATGGTAGATAATATATACATAAGATGATGAATTTTGAAATCTCCCTTGATAAATTTGATCAATTGGTGAGATAGCTTGTTGGAGAAGTTACTTAAGATACCTAGTTAAACTAGGGTTTCCCAGGCAAATCACCTCCAAATTCTTGAAGAATGCTTGATCAATATAACATGTAGAGATCATTGGGACTCATATATGATGCTTTGAGATGTTGTGAATCAATCCTTGGTTGTTCTCTTAGCTATGAGGGTCTTAAACCCTAGATATGAACTTGATAGATCAATGATGATCATGCCCTACCTACAAAAGAGTTAGGAAAATGCAAAGACATATTTTTGGTATTTTGGTTAGTAAAATGATAATATACAAGTATGATACAATCATATAGTGCTTGGTGATCTCTCCAAAAGCAAACCCAATGAAAGAGAGGTGAGGAGGATGCCAAGGTATGATCTCAATGCCAATGCATATGATGAAATTGCATTTGGGATCTTAGGGTCAAAATTGGGGTCTTACAGCTGCCCCTATTTAAGGACATTCTAACTGAGGAGGTGAAGGTTAAAATCTTCGTATCGACTCAGTAAAATGGGATTAAATAACAACATCTAGAAAAAAAATTGATCCCTAAGATACCTCATGATGCATATGATATAAATATGAAAGCAAATTCTCTGTGGGGAAATGTTGCCACAAAGGAAAAGAATCCAGAGCGACCTAAAGTCCGCAGGAGCGCAATGCATTCCGTAAGGAAAGCTCATTGGGGAGATAGAGACTCTGGGGTGGGGGAGGGGGAAAGAGTTATGCGTAGGCCAGGATACAACTTAAAAATTGCTGGGGGACTTAGAGGAATTCCATGAAAATGGAAAGACTTAGCTGGGGAAACAAAACATCTGTAGGGGAAACGAGTAGATCAGGGTAAAGCTGACGTACTTGGATCATGCAGGAAAAGTGATTTCACTAAGGAAATACACACTCAACTCCACTAGGGAAGAAATAGACTTCATCACAGGAGAAGCAGAAGTTTATTATCCACTGTCGGTTACAGGGTAAGGAGATAATAAAGATCTGATAGAGAGTACATCCGTCGCTAGTTAGGATGAACATATCGAGGATGACTCGTTGGGGAACCGCCAGGAGGGTATACTCATTATCGGTTACTGGGTAAGAATAGCCTTGCTGGGGAAAACTGTGGAAAATAGGATTTACAACATACCAGTTACTGGGCAGAAAACCAAAGATGAGAATATCCGTCACCGGTTAGGGTGAACATATCAAGGATAAACTCAAAGGAAAGAAAATCCGTCATCGGTTAGGATGAACATATCAAGGATAGACTTTCCTGGGGATGTTAAGGAGGATATCCGTCATCGGTTAAGATGAACATATCAAGGATAAACTCTGCAAGGAGAAATAGGAATTACATCTATCAGTTACTAAATAGACTACCATCGAAGAGAAAATCCGTCACCGGTTAGGATGAACATATCAAGGATTAACTCTGTAGGGGGAAAATAGGATTTACAACTGCCGGTTACTGGGCAGAAGACCATAAAGAGAAGGAAACCCGTCATCGGTTAGGATGAACATATCAAGGATGAACCCTCTGGGGAACAAAATAGGGATTACAGATACCTTTCTACTGGGTAGAATATCAAAGATGAGAATATCCGTCATCGATTAAGATGAACATACGAAGGATAAACTCAAACAGGGGAAGAAAATATCCATCATCGATTAGGATGAACATATCAAGGATATACTTCTGGGGATACATAGAAATGAATCCACTAGGGACTCTACCGAGGAGAAAAATAAGGGTACTTTTTCCGGGTATTGGGCAAAAAGCAACAAACTGCAAACTAAGAAGCATATTACCAGTTACTGGGTAATAAACTCTTAGGGGACCCAAAACATCTATCTAGGTAAGATCTAGAAATAAACGGTCAATCAAGACTCAAACCAATGAGGATATAACTCAAGGGGAGTGATTCCATCCAGATAATCAACTAGGGAGGTAACTGAAATAATAATCATCAACGAGGAGATAACTCAGTGGGGAAGGGAGAAAGGTTAAAGTCTTTCTGCTTAAGTGGCTAACACTCTACAATTGAGGGAGGACAGATACCAAACTTGTATGGGGATAAAGTACCGCCATAACAGAGAATGAGAATATCAAACAATGAACCAATAATGATGCGATTATTCAATTATGAGATTATATGAGTGTATATGTATATGTATATGTATATATGATGATTATGCTGACAAAACGATCGCAAACGATCGCAAAGGATACAAAGGTGTCGCAAAAATGAATCATCGATACAATTCTTGGTCAATCCACAAAAGAGGGAGACAAATGCTGGAAAAAAGAGAGATCAACATCCCACAGGCTCAACCCTAGCCGGGGAAGGAGGCAATCTGCTGAGGAAAGGAGACGTTATCAAATCTGCGGGGAATTTTAAGTCAACACCATATTGAATGGGAGACAACCGTACAGAGGATAAACGCAAATAGCTGCTCAGAAACCAGGAGGAAACTTTGACTGGGAGTGAGCCGGATGGCAACTAGTGGGGAAACCAAAGTTCTACCGCCATTACGCAAACTACTGAGGAAACCCTCCTCACTCTGTTGGAGATCAAAACTGGCTGGGTAATAAATGATTCTGCCATGAACTCATGCACAAACTCCGTTGGGGACAATCACTCCGCAGAGGAACTGAATCGACCAACTCGACTAGGGATAACTAAGGGTTAACTGCTAGGGGGAACCATTAATGCTCCACACTTAGGGCTTGCTGTTTTTGAATTGCTATTGACATTTCTTTTTACTTGCTCTTAAAATTCATGCTTTTATATGTTAAAGAAAAATGATTTTGATTTAAAATTTTAATTTCAAAGATGATCATAATAAAATTTAAAACTATTTGGCTGAAGTAAATAAGAGTGGAAACAATTGGATAAAAGTTCAACTTCATTTAATAGAATGGTAGTCTGTAAATGACAAGACTCCATAGATTTTTACAAAGTTGAAAATGGTAATTTACATGGAAAAGGGTTACATTGAATACAAATGATCACTAATCTTTCCGCCAACTCTTGATATACGCTGTGCTTTTGGCTGCTACTGGGGATGATGAATCGACGTCAACCCTTGTGCTCAACAAAGTTTCTCCTAGACTGGAAGATCAACAGAATGCAGTTACTTGCCAAAATCCCTAATTTTTGCATAAGTTTCCCCAAGGTGGGGTACTTAACTTATCGAGAAAATTCTTTTTTGTTTTATGTCTCTAGTTTTTTGCCTGGATCTCCCTTTGGGGTTTTCAATCCACCGAGACGCTCATTTTTGCCTAAGCCGCCCTTTCGGATTTTCAACTTAGCGAGCTGTTCTTTAACTTTTTGGCGAAGTATTTCTTGACTGCATCTGCGTTCACAGGACGAGTGAACTCTTCACTATCCATAGATGTAAGAATCAAAGCGCCGCCTAAAAAGGCTCTCTTAACAAATTACGGGCCTTCATAATTAGGAGTCCATTTTCCCCTAGAATCTGGTTTAAACGATAAAATCTTCTTGAGCATAAGGTCACCTTCTTTGAATACCCGAGGTCTGACCTTCTTATCAAAAGCTTTCTTCATCCTTTGCTGATATAACTGACCATGACATATGACAATCAATCTTTTCTCTTCAATTAAATTCAACTAATCAAACCTGGTTTGACACCATTCAGCCTCAGTCAACTTGGCTTCCATGAGCACACATAATGATGGAATCTCAACCTCTATGGGGAGTACTGCTTCCAGACCATATACAAGAGAGAAAGGGGTTGCCCCTGTTAAAGTGCGGATGGATGTACGATACCCGTGCAAAGCAAATGGGAGCATCTCATGCCAATCCTTATACGTTACAACCATCTTATGAATAATCTTCTTAATGTTCTTATTTGCAGCTTCAATAACCCCATTCATCTTGGGTCTATAGGGAGAAGAATTATGATGTGCAATCTTGAAGTCTTTACAAAGAGCTTCCACCATATTATTATTCAAGTTCGACCCATTATCAGTAATGATCTTACTTGGCACATCATAACGACATATAATTTGATTCTTGATAAACCTTAAAACAACTTGCTTGGTTACATTTGCGTACGATGCCGCTTCAACCCATTTTGTGAAGTAGTTAATTGCCACCAAGATGAAACGATGTCCATTTGAAGCTTTGGGTTCAATCATGCCAATCATATCAATTCCCCACATGGAAAAGGGCCATGGGGAGGAAATAACATTCAATAGTGTCGGAGGAACATGAATCTTATCTGCATATATCTGATACTTGTGGCATTTCTTGACAAACTTACAACAATCAAATTCCATTGTCAGCCAATAGTAACCTGCTCGCAACATCTTCTTCTCCATTGCATATCCATTGGAATGAGTACCAAAGGAACCTTCATGGACTTCAGTCATCAACAGGTCTGCTTCGTGTCTATCCACGCATTTGAGTAAAACCATATCGAAGTTTCTCTTATAAAGCACATCACCATTTAGGTAGAATTGCCAGGTAATCTTCTCAAAGTCTTCTTATCTTTCAAAGATGCCCCAGACGGGTAAATTTGACTTTGGAGGAAACACTTGATGTCATAATACCACAACTTTTCGTCTTTGATCTCTTCAACAAAGAATACATGAGTTGGCCTATCAAGACACATCACAGTCAAATTGGGAACCTCATTCCAATATTTCACTACAATCATTGAAGCCAACGATGCAAGAGCATATGCCATCCGATTTTCATCTCGAGGGATATGATGAAACTCAACTTTTGTAAAGAAAGTTTAAATCCTCCTCGCATAATCTCTATATGGTATTAAACTGGGTTGATTCGTCTCCCATTCACCTTTGATCTGATTCACAACCAAAGATGAATCTCCAAAGACATCTAAATGCTTGATTATGAGATCAATGGCCTTTTCGAGCCCCATAATGCAGGCTTCGTATTCTGCCATATTATTTGTAGACTTGAAAGTCAATCTAGCTGTAAAGGGAAAATGCGTGCCTTGAGGAGTAATAATCACTGCCCCAATGCTATTACCATATTGATTAACAACTCCATCAAATACCATGCCCTAACAGGAACCAGGTTCTGGCCCTTCTTTAAGCAATGGTTTATCACAGTCTTTTATTTTCAAGTACAAGATCTCTTCATCAGGAAATTCATACTGCACAGACTGATAATCTTCAATTGGTTGGTGAGCCAAATGGTCAACCAAGATACTACCTTTGATTGCTTTCTGAGATCGGTATTCGATATTATACTCTGATAATAACATCTGCCAACGGGCAATTCTCACAATTAAAGCAGGCTTCTCAAATATATACTTGATTGGATCCATTTTGGATATCAACCAAGTGGTATGATTCAACATATATTGACGCAGACGCTTAGCAGCCCAAGCCAATGCGCAACAAGTCTTCTCTAGCATAGAATACCGAGTCTCACAGTCGGTGAACATCTTACTGAGGTAGTAGATTGCAAATTCTTTCTTTCCAGTTTCATCTTGCTGACCAAGAACACAACCCATACTATCTTCAAGCACAACCAAATACATGATCAAAAGTCTTCCTTCAACAGGGGGAGACAAGATCGGAGGTTCAAGAAAATACTCTTTGATACTATCAAAAGCTTTCTGGAAGTCTTCAGTCCAATCACAAGACTGATCTTTCCGAAGAAGCTTGAATATAGGCGCATATGTGGCAGTCATGTGTGAAATGAAACTTGAGATATAATTCAAGCGGCCCAGAAACCCTTTGACTTGCTTCCCAGTTTTGGGCGCATACATCTTTTGTATTGCTTTGACCTTGACAGGATCAACTTCAATACCCTTCTCGCTGACAATAAAACCCAACAACTTACCAGAACGAACACCAAAGGTACACTTATTGGGATTCAAGCGGAGTTTATACTTCCTCAAACGCTGGAAAAGCTTCAACAAATGTTCAACATGTTCCTCTTCATCAATTGATTTGGCAATCATATCATCAACATAAACTTCAATCTTTTTATGCATCATATCATGAGAAAGAGTAGTCATTGCTCTTTGGTAAGTTGCACTAGCATTCTTTAAACCGAAAGGCATCACTTTATAACAGAATGTTCCCCAAGGTTTAATGAATGTGGTCTTCTCCATATCTTTGGGTGCCATCTTGATCTGATTATATTCGGAAAATCCGTCCATAAACGAAAAGACTTTGAATTTAGCTGTATTGTCTACCAACATATCAATGTGCGACAGAGGGAAATCATCTTTCGGACTGGCTTTATTCAAATCTCTATAATCAACACACATGCAGACTTTTCCATCTTTCTTCGACACATGCACAATATTGCCCACCCACTGCGGATACTCAGTGGTCACAAGGAAACTGACATCAATCTGCTTCTGCACTTTTTCTTTGATCTTCATTGCCATATCAAGATGCGTTTTTCTCAACTTTTGCTTGACTGGCGAGCATTCTGGCTTCAACGAAAATCTATGCTCCACAATCTCAGAATTCAAACCAAACATGTCTTGATAGGACCAAGCAAACACATATGAATACTCCCGAAGAAGATCAACCAACCCCTTCTTCGCATCTGGACACAGTTGAGACCCAATCTTGACTTCCTTCACATCATCTTAGGAACCCAAGTTGACTAACTCAATCTTCTCTTCAAATGGATGAATGGATTTTCCTTCATGCTCAAGAATACGAGACAATTCATCACTCACTTCTTCATCACTTTCCTCCTCAGCCTCAAACACAGGGAATTCAAAATTTGGAGAAGGAGAAGGATCATTGTATTCAATGGGGTTAGGAACCAACCTGCATAAAGATTTGATATTTTGATTTTAGAGAAGCGAATTTGTGACCAAATATTATGCAGATGGAGAATTATATTATTTATTTATGTTTTTTGTGGTTACCATTTTCAGAATAAAGCAAAAAGTAAAAATAAAACATCATAGATGTGGATGAGTAGAATTAATTTTATTGATGATCAAATTTGAAATGCCTGACAATGTTCACTTCCCCCTTAGGCATATGAGAAGGATTTTTTTAAAACAAATAAAAGCAATTACTTAGGTCGATGCAAAATAACAGGAATATCAAGAACAATCCAATTGTTGCAAGCCTTTCCATGTGTCACAAAATTGGTGCAGTTTTCTTCTTCGTCATCCTCTAGCATAATAACTAAGTGTTGTTCATTGCCATGGATGAACCCTCCGTCGCGGAAGTTAAGTTGCATATCCTTTGATCTAGCAGTTAATGAACCTTGCTGAAAACCCAGACCGGCTCTGCCCTTGTTGTTGGAGACCTCTACCATGCGCCCCCCTTGGTCCACACTACCTTCTTAAACAATCTTCCTTGCATCTTTTAACGAGCACATAGGTGCCCCAACCCTCTTTTCAGCAGCAATATATAAAGCTTGGAACGGAGTTCCAACCTCATCCTCAGCTTCAACGTAAGAGAAAGATGACAAGTGGCTAACCAACAACGCCTTTTCCCCACCAACGATTACAAGCTTCCCATTCTTGACAAATTTGAGCTTCTGATGTAGTGTGGATCCACGGCCTTCCCAACAGAATACTATAGGCTGGGTGGATATCCATTACTTGAAAAGTAATCTGGAAGTCACTCGAACCTATCTTCATTGGAAGGTCCACTTCACCTATCACTGTCTTGCGTGAACCATCAAAAGCTTTGACGATTACACCATTATATCTCATAGGCGCTCCTTGGTATGACAACTTTGAAAGAGTTGACTTTGGAAGCACGTTTAACGAAGACCCGATGTTAACTAGAACATTGGATAAAGCGTCGTCTTTGCAATTCATCGAGATATGCAAAGCCAGATTATGGTTCCTACCCTTCTCGAGGAGTTCTTCATCACAAAAACTGAGATTATTATAGGAAGTGATGTTAGCCACAATATGATCAAACTGATCCACCATAACATAATGTTCCACAAATGCTTGCTCTAGAACTCTCTGCAGTACTTCTCTGTGCGCTTCTAAATTCATAAGCAAAGACAGTATTGAGATTTTGAGGGGGTTTGGAGCAGATGCTCCACCATATTAAACTCACTCTTCTTTATCAATCGAAGCACCTCATCATCATCATTAGTCTTCAAATTGTTGGATTCACCAGACTGACGCTTTGAAGCACTAACTGGATCTACTGCAGGCACTTCCACCTTCTTACCAACTGTTGAATCTTCGACATCTTTTGGGAACACCGACCCAAACACTTGACCGCTACAGATCACCTTAGTAACATCAACAATGCTCACGACAGAACTAGTTGTAGGTAATGGAACCTCTTGACCATTCTTCACCATAGTTGCATTATACTGATATGGAATAACCTTATCGGATGAATACGGGACTGGACCCGCTAACCATATAACCAACGACGATTATGACCTTTGACTGATATTGTTACTGTTACCGCTGTCATATTGAATCACCACCCTCTGGGGATTCTTAAACACTGGAAGGATCACATTTACATCATCATCAATATGACGGGATTGAACAATTTGAATCATACCCTCATCCATCAACTGCTGGATGTCTCTTTTCACAATCGTACAACCCCTCGGGTTGACACTGCAGATAGCACAACCATCATGGTCATGCTCGTAATCTCTCACCAAGTAAATATCCTTGTGCATCGTCACCAAGGATCTCCTTATGAAATGGACATCCAACACTTTGAACTCCCCATGACAGCCATCTACCATATTAACAGATGAATTTCCATGGGCTGGCAGTGGGTTTGCTTTCACATTAGGTGCACGGTCTTCAAAGGACAACATTCCACTTTTCACTAGTTTCTGAACTTCGTATTTGAGCGGATAGCAGTTCTCAATGTCGTGTCCGGGTGCTCCTTGATGAAAAGCACAACGAAGGTCAGGCTTGTACCACCACGGGAGTGGTTTTGGAATTTGTGGCGGATTCCTCGGTTGGAGTAGGATCTTGGGAACCAACGATGGATAAAGCTATGCATAGGTCATAGGAATTGGGTCAAAAGAGACCTTCTTCCTCTCGAAAGTTTGTTATTGATGATTGTTGGTATTGTTGTTGTTGTAGGTGCTTGTTCGTTGCTGTGGTTGTTGTTGTTGACACTGTTGTTGTTGAATTGGTGTTGTCTGACTTGCAGAAAATACAGGAATTACGGAGGATACTTAATGATGGTGTTAACGGGGTGGTTGATTCCTTCTGGTCTGAGGCCCCATCTGCCTCCCACTAGTTATTGCGTTGGCTTCATTGTCTTTTTTCTTCCCAAAACTACTGCCGTATCTCTTTCTTGACGATACCTCCTCTTTTGACAACCGTCCCTCTCGGACACCTTCTTCAAGCCTCATCCCCATGTTTACCATTACGGTAAAATCACTAGGGGCACTGGCAATCATGCATTCATAGTAAAATGAACTCAGGGTCTTCAAAAAGATCTTAGTCATCTCCTTCTCCTCTAAAGGAGGGGTGATCCGAGCAGCTAATTCTCTCCACCTCTGCGCATACTCTTTGAATGTCTCCTTATCCTTCTGAGACATGGACCTCAATTGACCTCTATCAGGCGCCATATCCATATTATACTTATACTGTTTGACAAAAGCGTCACCCAAATCGTTAAAAGTGCGGATGCTTGCACTGTCCAACCCCATATACCATCTGAGCGCAGCACCGGTCAGACTGTCTTGGAAGTAGTGGATTAATAGCTGATCGTTATCTGTTTGGGTAGAAATTTTGCGGGCATACATCACCAAATGACTGAGTGGACATGAGTTCCCTTTGTATTTTTCAAAGTCAGGCACTTTGAAATTCACCAGAATCTTCACATTCGGCACCAGACATAATTCAACAACACTTTTTCCAAACAGGTCCTTACCTCTAAATGTTTTCAACTCCTTGCGTAGCTCAAGAAATTGATCCTTCATCTCATCCATTTTCTCATAAATGTCCGGGCCCTCAGATGGCTCAGAATGATAAATGGTGTCTTCTACACGAGGTAAGGTGTGTTCTACGGGAGGTGGCACAGACATGACCGGGCTAGATGCCGGCATGGAAGCAAATGTAGGCGCAAAGCCTTCAGGCACGAAGTTTGGAGGCATTCCCCACGGGAATCCGGCAGGCATGGTAGGAGCGAAATAAGCGGTAGCAGCAGGCATGGTAGAGGTAGCCACCTCGGCAATAACGGTCCTCTGAGGAGGAGGAGTTGCGGGCGTTGGAGAAGACTGGCTCTGTGCAGCTAGAACTGACTCCATCATGGCAGTCAGGTGGGCGATCTCATCCTTTAGCTCTCTATTCTCTTGCTCGAGATGTTTCATGATTCTGGAGTGATTGGCGCGAGTGTTGTACCGATGAGTCAGCTTGGCTAAAGCATAGAAGAAACACCAATGAGACATCTGGAGAAGGAGAAACCTGCTTATGCAAATGATGCATGAAATGCGATGCTTGTTTATTTATTTTTTTGTTTTCAAAGAACTTACTATATTATTTGTGTGTATATACATATATATATATATATATATACATACATATATATATATATATATATATATATATATATATATATATATATATATATATATATATATATATATATATATATATATATATATATATATATTTATTTATTTATTTCACAACAATTACAAAAATTTGATATGACCAAAAATTTCTTTTCATTTATAATTGGAAGGGTTACACTGAGTACAATTTCAGAAACCAAATGGAAAGTACAAGAGTAAAGGAGACTAGTCATCCTAAGAATCCCTAACAAAAATTTCAGAAGATCTGGCTATAGGCGTGTACTTCCTTCGAATGCGTTGAATCTCGGTCTCGAAAGAAGCCTTCATCTGAGTCTTCTCGAGGACAAGCTGATTAACAATCTTCTTCCAAGCAACGAAAGGCTGAGGCATGCTAGAGGAAGATGAGACCTCCGGCGCTCTCTGTCTCTTTGTCACTCGGTCTTCAAGTAGCTTAATGAGTGCATCTCTGTCCTTAGACTCCAACTGCAACTCCTCATGCTTTTTTCTCAAAGCATGGAAACGCTATTCCCACATGTCCTTCTCTTGCTTCATCTTGATGAGTGTGTCTTCCAACTCCTCTACATCTTGGTCAGGGAGAGTTAATGGCTCAATCGCAACCACATACATAGGTCTCTCACAAGGATAATGCATCTTCGACTCCAAAGCTCTCTTCTTCACCCAAAGAGTGTAAGCTTCCAAAGCTACACAATTGCGTGGACCAAGCTCGGACCTTCCTTTCCTATGCACATTATGCCAAGCATGCACAATCTTCTGCTTAAAATGTTAGGGATCTTTACCCTCTTGATAGAAAAGACCTTCTAACAAAGTGTTATTAGGTTTGTCTCTCAAGGGGAACCCAAGTTGACGACGAGCCAAAGCAGAGTTGTAGTTAATTCCTTCTTGTGTACCAATGAGTGGCACATTAGAGAATTCACCACAACTATCAATAATCTCCCAACTGCTCAAAGAAGAATCATACGAAACTATATCATCATTAGTGAGAGACATAAGTCTCTGATACCACCGTAGACATTGTTTGTTCTCCACAAAAGCAGATGTCTGAGGCAAGTGCGAAATAAACCACTTATACAGAAGAGGAACACAATAGACGATAGTTCCACCACCCTTTGAATTCCTTAGATGTAAAGAGAAATACATATCACCCAACAAAGTAGGCACATGATTCCTAATCAAGAAGATTCTAATGGCGTTAACATCGACAAAACCGTCAATGTTAGGGAAGAAAGCCAAACCATAGATGAGCAACACAAAGATGGATTCGAAAGCATCTACACTATCGGCTTGAGCAAAGGCAGTAGCTTCCTTGATGAGGAAATCAGATGGCAACCCAAACAATCCTCCTTTCTTCACCCAATGAGCCTCTATCTCAGACTTCTTCAAGTGAAGAGCTTCAACAATAAGATGAGACCTAGAAAGTTCTTCCAACCCACTAAAAGGTACCTTGCTAAAAACAGGTATTCCCAAGAGATGGGCATACTCCTCCAACATAGGCACAAGCTGATAATCCGGAAAAGTGAAGCAACGACAGAGAGGATCATAGAACTGCACTAACACAGTCAAAAGTCCTTCAACTACATCAATAGACCAGATATATAGAAGCTTCACATGGCGTTGTTTGAAGCCTAAGGGATCTAATACAAAATATGCTAGCTTCCTTAACTCTTTCAAGTCGGGACATCTGACACTGTACTTCTTAATGTTCCTTCGTCCATAATCCATGGTATGAAAATATTCGCAAATAATACCTCAGTTCCTTGAAATTTTTGTGTGATGAATGTTATGATGCGTATGAATGCATGAATGCAACAATCACAAATAAGGGATCACACACATGGCAAGTAAACAAAGGTCAAGGGATGAATAAAGTCATTTGTCAAGATCAATCATCCATTTTGGTGGACTATGTCTTTTACCTTATCAACACCCAAGTTCCTTTGATATTGATAAGACTTGATTGGATCAACCAAGAATCAAAGAGTTTGTTGTGAGTCACGAGCATGGAGTATGGGTAAGAACCATTCCAAAGGAGTGGACTAAGGATAAAAACCTGTATGTCAAGTTCTAAAAAGTTCCCAGAGTCTTAATTCCATCTATCGGATATTATAGGTTAAGATGATTGACTCATCGATCCATAATATTCTCAAGAGAAACTCGTCTGAGTGTAGTATCGCGTAACAACTGTTATCAAGTCTACACTTGAACAATCTCCGCATTACGTCCTAAATAGGCCAGGGGGGTTAAATGTTCTATGGTCCTCAGCTTCTCGGACCCAAATTAGAGATAGTAATGCCTAACCATAAATACTTGTGTGACATTTCAAAATCCAAAAGGGTCTCCACTGAGCAAATGGATCTCAAGCCAACTTGTTAAGGACTACTCCACACAAGTCGAACATGACTATACCATCATCCTATCTTAATTGCACTCAAGTTTGGGTTAGAACTTATCTCACCACTCAGAGATCACCAAACACAACAAGCAGATTATATCACACAAATATACATACATCACATATATACAATTATATACACACAAAAAGTAGGCTAAACCCACTGGAGACTACTCCCCAGCAGAGTCGCCACTTAATTTATGTGGCGCTAAATTCATGATCATCAAGATATGGATAAGCAAGACATCAAATAACAAGAGTCGCCACCGCGCTTTTATTGTTTCCAAGGGAAAAGGGAAAAGTACGAACAAAACCCAAAAATAAGAAGTTTTCAAATAAAAACTAATAAAATGCCAGAGATTACAAGTAAGGGGGTTGGTTAAACAGAGGGAAGGTGTTAGAACCCAAAGTTTCCTAGGTACTCCTAGGGAGCCCTTTCTTGTGTGTATATGTATTTTGTATAAAGTGATGTTTACAAACAAATAGAATGGGGGGATGAGAAAAGATTTCATTAATTATATTTTTGTGTTTGACAAGACCTTCGGACTTGTACCTACGTACCAACATAAGAATGAGGGATCAAAACCTCGTTGTTCGTGATACAAATTTCAAAGTGGGTGCATTGCTTTTAACAAAATTTAGGTTTAAAAGGAACAAAGGCCTAAAAATTGTTTGAATGAGTTAATTATTTTTGGCTTTCTAAAATATAAGTCAAGTATAGTTAAGTATATTTACAAGTTTGATTTAAGAAAATAAGTTTTGAAATGCAATGGCATAAGACCAAAGTTTCTAATTTGCAAATAGTCTAAGTTAACAAAAAAATAAGCACAAACAAATAAGTTTTTAAATGGAGGGAGAGATTTTGAAATTAAAGAGACGGGGAGGAGATGAAGAGACTAATCCTAAGCATAAATTTAAAAGTTAAGAGTTGAAAAGATCTGACCAATGGGCTGCAATCCAATAGGCAAGAATGCCATATAGAAACCCAAATTCCCTTGGACATTAGAATCAAGCAACAAACAATGCATAAGATATTAACTTGAAGAGCAAGGCATCAAATAAAGATAGCCACATCCAAGCTTTAGCCACTCCATAATCTTCTTCAAATTGGCCTATTGTAGCATTAAATTCATGATCATCAAGCTATGGATAAGCTAGTCATCAAACAACAAGAGTCGCCACTGCGCTTTTATTGTTTCTAAGGGAAAAGGGAAAAGTACGAACAAAACCCAAAAATAAGAAGTTTTCAAATCAAAACTAATAAAATGCTAGAGATTACAGGTAAGGGGGTTTTTTTACATAGAGGGAAGGTGTTAGCACCCAAAGTGTCCTAGGTACTCCTAGGGAGCCCTTTCTTGTGTGCATATGTATTTTGTACAAAGTGGTGTTTACAAACAAATAGAATGGAGGGATGAGAAAAGAATTCATTGATTATATTTTTGTGTTTGACAAGACCTTTGGACTTGTGCCTATGTACCAACATAAAATGAGGGATCAAAAACTCGTAGTTCGTGATACAAATTTCAAAGTGGATGCATTGCTTTTAATCAAAAATTAAGTTTGAGAGGTACAAGGGCCTAAAAAATGGTTTGAATGAGTTAGTTCTTTTTGACTTTTGATAATTTTAAGTCAAGTATAATTAACTTTATTTACAAGTTTGATATAAGAAAAGAAGTTTAAAAATGCAATGGCATAAGGCCAAAGTTTCTAATTTGCAAAGTGGTGTAAGTTTAAAAAAAAAACAAGTTCAAATAAAGAAGTTTTTAAAAGGAGGGAGAGATTTTGAAATTAAAGAGATGGGGAGGAGATGAAGACACTAATCCTAAGCATAAATTTAAAAGTTAAGAGTTGAAAAGATATGACCAATTAGCTGCAATCCAATAGGCAAGAGTGCCATATAGAAACCCCAAATTCCCTTGGATATTAGAATCAAGCAACAAACAATGCATACAATATTAACATGAAAGGCAAGGCCTCAAATAAATATAGCCGCATCCAAGCTTTAGCCACTCCATAATATTCTTCAAATTCGCCCATGTAACAGATGAATTCCATAGGTCACAGAATCAAAGTAACAACTTCACAATGATCATGTTGCAGATGAACTCAGATGTATCTTCAATGATGTGTTAGATGAAGTTTCAAATTGCAAGGACTTGGTTACATGAAATTAGAATTTGCCAAGTCATTTTGCATAGGGATGTTGCCTAGATTCTAAGTCCAATTTTCTCAGATCAAACCAACAGTCCACACAAGAATTTTTTAGGGTTTTTGTTTCTTATTATATACATTAATGGTCAAAGACCACACAAAAAAACAAAATATACACAAACAAGATATATCACACAATATGGTCCAAGTGGACAAAGTGAAAGGGCATTAATATAAATAATTAGAATGGTATGAATAATGACAAATGAATAGAGCTTAAAAAATTAAAGTGCATTAAAAGTAAATGGCTTGAAATTAAATGTTAGTGGTTAATGAATTAGAAGTTAGTATTGTTTTTGCTTTCGCTTTTCATTTTAAGTCATTCTTTGGAGAACACTCAACCCACTTATCACAAGCATGGATCCTTGAACCAAGACATCTTCCAAAGGAAGGAAAAAAGGCCAAGTTTCCACACAATACCATGAAAGAGGGGAGACTTACAATCTCACTAACTAGAATGTTATGCCTTTTTGTGTCAAAATTTAGCGCTATGTTAAGCAATCGTAATTTGACTTATGTAGAAGTCACAACTATTTGAGGTCAGGCAATAGAATTTTGGTGTTAATGCATGCTAGAGACATAGTATAATGGACTATGCTCATGAAACATACCACACACATAAAGAATATGCAAAAGAGGAGGCCTAATCTCATCCATACTTATGTTAATTTTTCAATCAACTAGCCTTAGGACTTTGAGATATCATAGGTCAAATAGAATGGATGCATAAAGAAGGGGAATTAGATCAAAACTCAAATTGGTCAAAGGAAGAGTTTTACCAAATTAAGATCATTAATTCATTTTGGGAGATGGAATGTACATTCCATCAATTCCCTAAATCCAATGATCTTAACCTAGCAAAGTCAAATCAACCTTGACCAAGGCCCAACAACACAAGTCAAACTTATACAAATCATCAAGAGAGTTCAACACAATTATTTGACATTTATTCAATTTAAGAAATACTAAAAACAATGCTTTAAATTAAATATGGTTTGTCAAATTCCTAAAATCTCATCAAAACACCAATGAAATGGCCATGAGATTTATCATAGGTCAAAGGACCTTGGAGAAAAAATTTCAGAATTTTTGGAGACTTAAAAGTATTTTTAAATAATTAAAAATATTCATAAAATCAGTTAAATCATGAAAAATATTAATAATGATCCAAAATATAATTTTAATTCAAAATATGAAAGAGGAATTTATTTAATTTTTTTTGGTGAAACTCATATTTTTTGGATCAATATTAAAATTAATATGAATTAATGAAAATCAAATGAAATAAAATGAAAATTAGAAAATAAAAAAAACATGGACCACTTGATCTCCCTCATTAATTGAGGTGGCAAATCAAGTGGCTGGAAACGCGCGTTCCATGGTGGAACTTAGTCAGCGCGCCACACATGTGGTAATCACAACCATCACCAAGATTAAAACATTTTAAATGAGATCAATGGCTCAGAACCTGTCCAGCACACCACTGGCGCTGGACCTACGATCACCTTCTCAGGCGAGGTCCACCGGACTGGTTCACTCATCACCATTAAGAAAATGAAAAAAGAGGACACGATCTATAAGAAAAAAGGACGTAGAGCACGAATCTGACCTCAATTTTAACTAACTCCACACATATAGAAAGATATGAGGAGTTGAATTTTGAGGTGTGTCAACTGAGTTGCTTCGATTTGACCTCAATGTAACTTAATCTTCTTGCCTACATTGGTAGGACTCCAGACAACCAAAGATCCAAGAGAGTTGATGAGAATTGAGTGAGAATCAAAGAGAAGAAGTTTTCTGAAAATTACCTTCAATGCTGTGCAGAAATGAATCTTGCTTGCTTCAAACTTGACTTGATCACACTCAAGGAGCTTGCAGAAGTCGTTTGGCAATGGTACAAAACATTGGATCCCGGAGTCTTTTAATCTCCAAATAGTGAGATTCAAACTCAATTTTCAAGCTGAAAATTCTCAGGTTTTCCTTTGAATGGTGAGGGTTTCAATTGGGGGGCAAAGCTTGCGCCCAAGGTGTGTTTGAAATGAGCTCAAAGGCATTGTATTTATAGCATTTGAGACTGTTATTTGCACACTTGAAAAATTGCTAAAATTGGCAAGGTGATGTATAAGCTTGCATGTGCATGTACAGGCCTATGAAGCCATCCAATTTGATCCAATTACATATGTACTGAAGTTCAAATGATGCTTGAATGGCAAGGCAATGATATATGGAGTTTTTAACATTTGATTTTCTCCAATGATGCAACCCTGTTAAGACCATGTGCAGCCCTAGAAAATCGCCACCAAAATGCATGAAATTGGGTTCTTTGGAAAGCACAGATCAAGGGGAACAACTTTTATGTTATACCCTTTTTCATTTGGAACTTGGATCATGGTGAATTTTGAGGTGGAAATGTCAACATGTTGAAATTTTTTCTAAGTGTTAAGCCATATATCTCAATATTCCACCTTGCTTAACTTTTTATGTGAGCTTCAAATGAGAAACATGTCTTCATCAAAGTTGTAGATTTTTCAAAGAACTTAAAAATAGTCAACAATTTCATGTAATTTGTATTTAAAATGATAGAGTTATGCATTTCTGAAGTTGAGGAAAATCACTTGTTCAATGGTATAGGTAAAAAATGACTCATAATGTATCCTCATATCACATGCTCATAAAATTTGACATAGCTCCCACTCCAAACATAAAAAATGAAGTAGACATATTTAATTTGATTGTGATAGTTGGAAATCTTTCATCTCATAAAAATTGAGCAAGTTATGGCCTTGGGAAGTTGGCTTTCAAATTAGGGTTTAGACAAAATGACCTATAATGTTTCAACATAGAAAATAATTTTCCAAGAAAAACTAGCTCTAGGTATCAACATGAAAGTTGTTTGTAATGTCATTTAGAGTAACTTTGATCTTTAAATCATTTTCATATGGTGAAAATAGTAGGAGATAGGGTCTAGGGAGACCCAGTTTTGATCAGATGAACTCATCTGGCCAACCACCATCAACCAACTTGCTAACCTTCAATTCTCTTACCTTTCTAGGCTCATGGTAGATCATATATGCAAAAGATGATGAATTTCAAAGTGTCTCTTGATAAATTTGACCAATTGGTGAGATAGCTTGTTGGAGAAGTTACTCAAGATACCTAGTCAAACTAGGGTTTCCAAGGAAAATCACCTCAAAACGCTTGAAGAACACTTGATCAATATGATGTGTAGAGATCATTGGGACTCATATATGATGCTTTGAGATATTGTGGATCAATCCTTGGTTGTGCTTTTAGCCATGGGGGTCTTAAACCCTAGATATCAACTTGATAGATCAATGATGATCATGCCCTACCTACAAAAGAGTTAGGCAAATGCAAAGACTTATTTTTGGTATTTTGGTTAGGAAAATGATAATATACAAGTATGATACAATCACATAGTGCTTGGTGATCTCTCCCAATATAAACCCAATCAAAGAGGGGTAATGAGGATGCCAAGGTATGATCCCAATGCTAATGCATATGATGAGGTAGCATGAGGGATCTTAGGGTCAAAATTGGGGTCATAGACCTACGTAGAAGAGGAATTCCACAAGTCACAAGTTCAAAATAACAACTTCTCAATCATGTTGCAGATGAACTCAGATGGATCTTCAATGATGTATCAGATGAAGTTTCAAATTGCAATCACTTGGTTACATGAAAGTTGGAATTGGCCAAGACCTTTTGCATAGGGATGTTGTCTAAATTCAAAGTCCAATTGTCCAAGATTAAAGCAACAGTACACGCAATAGTTTTTTAGGGTTTTTGTTCTAATTATGTACTTTAATGGTCAAAGACTACACAAGCAAACAAAATATGCACAAACAAGATATATCACACAACATGGCCCAAATGGACAAAGTGAAAATGGCATTAATATAAACAATTAGAATGGTATGAATAATGGCAAATAAATAGAGCTTAAAATTAAAGGGCATTAAAAGTAAATGGCTTCAAATTAAATGTTAGTTGTTAATGAATTAGAAGTTAGTATTACTTTTGTGTTTTTTATTTTTTAAGTCATTCTTTGGAGAACACTCAACCCACTTATCATAAGCATGGATCCTTGAACCAAGACATCTTCCAAAGGAAGGAAAAAAGGCCAAGTTTCTACACAATACCATGAAAGATGGGAGACTGGCAATCTTACTAACTAGAATGCTAAGCCTTTTTGTGTAAAAAATGTAGCGCTATGTTAAGCAATCGTAATTGGACTTACGTAGAAGTCACGACTATTTGAGGTCGGGCAATAGGATTTTGGTGTTAATGCATGTTAGAGACATAGTGTAATGGACTATGCTCATGAAACATACCACACACAAAAAGAATATGCAAAAGAGGTGACCTAATCTCATCCATACTTATGTTGAATTTTTCATCAACTAGCCTTAGGACCTTGAGATATCATAGGTCAAATTAAATGGATGCATAAAGGTAGACTTTTACCAAATTAAATAGATGA
Organism: Lathyrus oleraceus; assembly: GCF_024323335.1. Classification (NCBI taxonomy): domain Eukaryota; kingdom Viridiplantae; phylum Streptophyta; class Magnoliopsida; order Fabales; family Fabaceae; genus Lathyrus; species Lathyrus oleraceus. The sequence goes on from NC_066585.1 coordinate 214,454,686, forward strand.
AGAGGGAGGGAAATTGATCAAAACTCAACTTGGACAAAGGTAGACTTTTACCAAATTAAGATCATTCATTCATTTTGGGAGATGGAATTCACATTCCATCAATCCCCTAAATCCAATGATCTTAACCTAAAAAAGTCAAATCAACCTTGACCAAGGCCCAACAACATAAGTCAAACTTATACAAACAATTAAAATGGCTCAACACAATTATTTGGCATTTATTCAATTTTAAAAAACTAAAAATAATGCATTAAATTAAATATGGTTTGTCAAATTCCTAAAATCTCATTAAAACACCAAAGAAATGGCCATGGGATTTATCATAGGTCAAACAAGGTCAAAGGACCTTGGAGAAAAAAATTCAGAATTTTTGGAAACTTAAAAGTATTTTTAAACAATTAAAAATATTTGCAAAATCAATTAAATCATGAAAAATATTAATAATGATCCAAAAAATAATTTTAATTCAAAATATGAAAGGGGATTTTATTTAATTTTTTTTGGTGAAACTCTCATTTTTTGGATCAATATTAAAATTAATATGAATTAAGAAAAATAAAACAAATTAAATGAAATTCAAATAATCAGAAAAAACGTGGACCACTTGATCTCCCTCATTAATTGAGGTGGCAGATCAAGTGGATGAAAATGCGCGCTCCATGGTTCACTTGAGTCAGTGTGCCACACCAATGGTAATCAGAACCAACACGTGAGATTAAAACATTTCAAATGAGATCAATGACTCAAAACCTGTCCAGCGCACCACCAACGCTGGAACTCCGGTCACCTTCTCAGGCGAGGCTCACAGGACTGGTTCAGTCATCACAATCAAAAAAATGAAAAAGGAGGACATGATCTGAAAGAAAAAATGGCGTAGGGCACGAATGTAACCTCAATTGCAACTAACTCCAAATATATAGAAAGATATGAGGAGTTGAATTTTGAGGTGTGTCAACTGAGTTGCTTCGATTTGACCTCAAAGCAACTCAATCTTCTTGCCTATATTGGTAGGACTTCAGACAACCAAAGGTCCAAGAGAATTGATGAGAATTGAGTGAGAGTCGAAGAGAAGAAGATTTCTGAAAATTAACTTCAATGCTGTGCAGAACTGGATCTTGCTTGCTTCAAACTCGACTTGATCACACTCGAGGAGCTTGTAGAAGTGGTTTGGCAATGGAACAAAGCTTTGGATCCTGGAGTTTTTGAATCTCCAAACAGTGAGATTCAAACTCAATTTTCAAGTAGGAAATTCTAAGGTTTTCGTTTGAATTGTGAGGGTTTCAATTGGGGGGCAAAGTTGGCGCACAACGTGTGTTTGAAATGAGCTCAGAGGCCTTGTATTTCTAGCATTTGGGATTGATAATTGCACACTTGAAAATTTGCTAAATTTGGCAATGTGACGCACAAGCTTGCATGGGCGTGTACATGCCCATGAAGCAATCCATTTTGATCCAATTGCAACTATACTGAAGTTCAAATGATGCTTGATTGGCAAGACAATGTGAAATCGAGTTTTGGACATTTGATTTTTCCATTTGATGGAGACCTGTTAAGACCATGCGTAGCCCTAGCAAACCTCATCCAAAATGTATGAAATAGGACTCTTTCGAATGCTTAGATCAAGGGGAATAACTTTGATGTTGGGCACTTTTTCATTTGGAACTTGGATCATGGTGAATTTTGAGTTGAAAGTTTGGAAATTTCAACATGTTGAAATTATTTCTAAATGTTAAGCCGTATATCTCAATATTCCACCTTGCTTAACTTTTTATGTGAACTCCAAAAGAGAAAAGTGTCTGCATCAAAGTTGTAGCTATTTCAAATACCTTCAAAATCGTTTCCAATTTCATGTAATTTGTATTTAAAATGATAGAGTTATTCATTTTTGAAGTTGAGGAAAATCACTTGTTCAATGGTTTAGGTAAAAAATGACCCATAATGTATCGTCATATCACATGCTCATAAATGTTGAAATAGCTCCCACTCCAAACATAAAAGTTGAAGTAGACATATTTAACTTGAGTGTGAAACTTGGAAAGCTTTCATCTCATAAAAATTCAGCAAGTTATGGCCTTGGGAAGTTGGCTTTCAAATTAGGGTTTAGACAAAATGACCTATAATGTTTCAACATAGAAAATGATTTTCCAAGCAAAACTAGCACAGGGGTGTCAACATGAAAGTTGTTTGTAATGTCATTTAGAGTAACGTTGATCTTGAAATCATTTTCATATGGTGAAAATAGTAGGAGATAGGGTCTAGGGAGACCCAGTTTTGATCAGATGAACTCATCTGGCCAACCACCATCAACCAACTTGCTAACCTTCAATTCTATTGACTTTCTAGGCTCATAGTAGATCATATATGCATAATATGATGAATTTTGAAGTGTCCCTTGAGAAATTTGACCAATTGGTGAGATAGCTTGTTGGAGAAGTTACTCAAGATACCTAGTCAAACTAGGGTTTCCAAGGAAAATCACCTCCAAACACTTGAAGAACACTTGATCAATATGACGTGTAGAGATCATCGGGACTCATATATGATGATAAGATACATTATGGATCAATCCTTGGTTGTGATTTTAGCCATGAGGGTCTTAAACCCTAGATATCAACTCGATAGATCAATGATGATCATGCCCTACCTACAAAAGAGTTAGGCAAATGCAAAGACATATTTTTGGTATATTGGTTTGGAAAATTATAATATACAAGTATGATACAATCACATAGTGCTTGGTGATCTCTCCCAATATAAACCCATTGAAAGAGGGGTAATGAGGATGCCAAGGTATGATCCAAATGCTAATGCATATGATGAGGTAGCATGAGGGATCTTAGGGTCAAAATTGGGGTCATACACCTATGTAGAAGATGAGTTCCACAAGTCACAAGTTCAAAATAACAACTTCACAATCATGTTGCAGATGAACTCAGATGGATCTTCAATGATGTATCAGATGAAGTTTCAAATTGCAAGCACTTGGTTACATGAAAATTGGCATTGGCCAAGTCCTTTTGCATAGGGATGTTATCTAAATTCAAAGTCCAATTGTCCAAGATCAAACCAACAATACACACAATAGTTTTTTAGGGTTTTTGTTCTTATTATGTACATTAATGGTCAAAGACCACACAAGCAAACAAAATATGCACAAACAAGATATATCACACAATATGGTCCAAATGGACAAAGTGAAAATGACATTAATATAAACAATTAGAATGGTATGAATAATGGCAAATAAATAGAGCTTAAATTAAAGGGCATTAAAAGTAAATGGCTTGAAATTAAATGTTAGTTGTTAACGAATTAGAAGTTAGTATTGCTTTTGCCGTTTTTATTTTTTAAGTCATTCTTTGGAGAACACTCAACCCACTTATCATAAGCATGGATCCTTGAACCAAGACATCTTCCAAAGGAAGGAAAAAATCCCAAGTTTCTATATAATACCATGAAAGATGGGAGACTGACAATCTCACTAACTAGAATGCTATGCCTTTTTGTGTCAAAAATGTAGCGCTATGTTAAGCAATCGTAATTGGACTTATGTAGAAGACACAACTATTTGAGGCCGGGCAATAGAATTTTGGTGTTAATGCATGTTAGAGACATAATATAATGGACTATGCTCATGAAACATACCACACACAAAAATAATATGCAAAAGAGGTGGCCTAATCTCATCCATACTTATGTTGATTTTTCAATCAACTAGCCTTAGGACCTGGAGATATCATAGGTCAAATGAAATGGATGCATAAAGAAGGGGAATTAGATGAAGAGGGAGGGGAATGGATCAAAACTCAACTTGGAGAAATGAGGACTTTTACCAAATTTAGATCATTCATGCATTTTGGGAGATGGAATGTAAATTCCATCAATCCCCTAAATCCAATGATCTTAACCTAACTAAGCCAAAACAACCTTGACCAAGGCCCAACAACACAAGTCAAACTTATACAAACAATTAAAATGACTCAACACAATTATTTGGCATTTATTCAATTTAAAAAAACTAAAAATAATGCATTAAATTAAATATGGTATGTCAAATTCCTAAAATCTCGTTAAAACACCAAAGAAATGACCATGAGATTTATCATAGGTCAAACAAGGTCAAAGGACCTTGGAGAAAAAATTTCAGAATTTTTGGAAACTTAAAAGTATTTTTAAATAATTAAAAATATTCACAAAATCAATTAAATCATGAAAAATATTAATAATGATCCAAAAAATAGTTTTAATTCAAAATATGAAAGAGGATTTTATTTAAATTTTTTATGTGAAACTCTCGTATTTTTTGGATCAATATTAAAATTAATATGAATTGAGAAAAATAAAACAAATTAAATGAAATTCAAATTTTCAGAAAAAACGTGGACCACTTGATCTCCATCATTAATTGAGGCGGCATATCAAGTGGATGAAAATGCGCGCTCCATGGTACACTTGAGTCAGTGCGCCACAACAATGGTAATCAGAACCAACGTGTGAGATTAAAACATTTCAAATGAGATTAATGACTCAGAACCTGTCCAGCACACCACTGGCGCTGGAACTCCGGTCACTTTCTCAGGCGAGGCTCACAGGACTGGTTCAGTCATCACCATCAAAAAATTGAAAAAGGAGGACATGATCCGAAAGAAAAAATGGCGTAGAGCACGAATTTGACCTCAATTGTAACTAACTTTAAATATATAGAAAGATATGAGGAGTTGAATTTTGAGGTGTGTTAACTGAGTTGCTTCGATTTGACCTCAAAGCAACTCAATCTTCTTGCCTACATTTGTAGAACTTCAGACAACCAAAGATCCAAGAGAATTGAGTGATAATCAAAGAGAAGAAGATTTATGAAAATTACCTTCAATGCTGTGCAGAACTGGATCTTGCTTGCTTCAAACTTGACTTGATCACACTCGAGGAGCTTGCAGATGTGGTTTGACAATGGGACAAAGCTTTGTATCCTGGAGTTTTTGAATCTCCAAACAGTGAGATTCAAACTCAATTTTCAAGTTGAAAATTCTAAGGTTTTCCTTTGAATTGTGAGGGTTTCAATTGGGGGGCAAATCTGGCGCATAAGGTGTGTTTGATATGAGCTCAGAGGCCTTGTATTTAGAGCATTTGGGGTTGATAATTGAACACTTGAAAATTTGCTAAATTTGGCAATGTGATGCACAAGCTTGCATGGGCGTGTACAAGGCCATGAAGCAATCCATTTTGATCCAATTGCAACTGTACTGAATTTCAAATGATGCTTGAATGGCAAGACAATGTGAAACGGAGTTTTGGACATTATATTTTTCCACTTGATGCAAACCTGTTAAGACCATGCGTAGCCCTAGCAAACCTCATCCAAAATGCAGGAAATAAGACTCTTTGGAAAGCATAGATCAAGGGGAACAACTTTGATGTTGTACACGTTTTCATTTGGAACTTGGATCATGGTGATTTTTGAGGTGGAAGTTTGGATATTTCAATATGTTGAAATTTCTTCTAAGTGTTAAGCCATATATCTCAATATTCCACCTTGTGTAACTTTTTATGTGAGCTCCAAATAAGAAAAGTGTCTTCATCAAAGTTGTAGATATTTCAAAGACCTTCAATGGTTGAGTTATGCATTTTTGAAGTTGAGAAAAATCACTTGTTCAATGGTATAGGTAAAAAATGACCCATAATGTATCCTCATATCACATGCTCATAAAAGTTGAAATAGCTCCCACTCCAAACATAAAAGTTGAAGTAGACATATTTAATGTGATTGTGAAACTTTTAAATCTTTCATCTCATAAAAATTCAGCAAGTTATGGCCTTGGGAAGTTGGCTTTCAAATTAGGGTTTAGACAAAATGACCTATAATGTTTCAATATAGAAAATGATTTTCCAAGCAAAACTAGATCTAGGTATCAACATGAAAGTTGTTTTTAATGTCATTTAGAGTAACTTTGATCTTGAAATCATTTTCATATGGTTAAAATAGTAGGAGATAGGGTCTAGGGAGACCCAATTTTGATCAGATGAACTCATCTGGCCAACCACCATCAACCAACTTGCTAACCTTCAATTCTTTTGACTTTCTAGGCTCATGGTAGATCATATATGCATAAGATGATGAATTTAGAAGTGTCCCTTGATAAATTTGACCAATTGGTGAGATAGCTTGTTGGAGAAGTTACTCAAGATACCTAGTCAAACTAGGGTTTCCAAGGAAAATCACCTCAAAACGCTTGAAGAACACTTGATCAATATGACATGTAGAGATCATTGGGACTCATATATGATGCTTTGAGACATTGTGGATCAATCCTTGGTTGTGCTTTTAGCCATGAGGGTCTTAAACCCTAGATATCAACTTGATATATCAATGATGATCATGCCCTACCTACAAAAGAGTTAGGCAAATGCGAAGACATATTTTTGGTATATTGGTTAGGAAAATTATAATATACAAGTATGATACAATTACATAGTGCTTGGTGATCTCTCCCAATACAAACCCAATGAAACAGGGGTAATGAGGATGCCAAGGTATGATTTAAATGCTAATGCATATGATGAGGTAGCATGAGGGATCTTATGGTCAAAATTGGGGTCCTACACCTATGTAGAAGATGAATTCCACAAGTCACAAGTTCAAAATAACAACTTCACAATCATGTTGCAGATGAACTCAGATGGATCTTCAATGATGTATCAGATGAAGTTTCAAATTGCAAGCACTTGGTTACATGAAAGTTGGAATTGGCCAAGTCCTTTTGCATAGGGATGTTGTTTAAATTCAAAGTCAAATTGTCCAAGATAAAACCAACAATCCACACAATAGTTTTTTTAGGGTTTTTGTTCTTATCATGTACATTAATGGTCAAAGACCACACAAGCAAACAAAATATGCCCAAACAATATATATCACACAATATGGTCCAAATGGACAAAGTGAAAATGGCATTAATATAAACAATTAAAATGGTATGAATAATGGCAAATAAATAGAGCTTAAAATTAAAGGGCATTAAAAGTAAATGACTTGAAATTAAGTGTTAGTTGTTAATGAATTAGAAGTTAGTATTGCTTTTGCCTTTTTTATTTTTTAAGTCATTCTTTGGAGAACACTCAACCCACTTATCATAAGCATGGATCCTTGAACCAACACATCTTCCAAAGGAAGGAAAAAAGGCCAAGTTTCTACACAATACTGTCGCATTACGCGAAAAACCGGCGGGAAAATGAAACAACAGAGCCGTCACCGTGCGTTATTTATCCCAAAAGAGGGAAAGGAAACGCTCGAAGTAAACCTGGAAAAGACATGGTCTCGCAACCAAAGAGAGATGGGATCGGGAGTCGGTTATGCGAAGGGAAGGTATTAGCACCCCTACGCATCCGTCGTACTCGACGGGATCCACGCACAAAAGGAAGGATAAGGTTGCTAAAAACTGCTCACAAACAAACACACTGGCTGAAAAGAGACACAGAAACGACAAAAGAAACTAACTCGGCAGGATATCGCATCCTGGGCCTACGTAGTCCGTCAAGCATAGACATCAGAGTCGACGTAGTTCGGGACAGGGAAACGTGCTCGCTAGGATGTCGCATCCTATGCATACGTATCTTCTCGGACTAAAGAAGAATCAGAGCACTCGTAGCTCGGCTAACGCACGCCAAACAAAACCACACAGGAAACCGACTGCCAATCGCTGGTCTTACGTCAAACTCCACACAAACAGGCAAACATGGAAACCGAATGCCAATCGCTGGACTTACATCAGACTCCGAACCAACAAACACACACTGGAAACCAACTGCCAATCGCTGGACTTACGTCAGACTCCAACAAGGAAACTGGAAACCGAATGCCAATCGCTGGACTTACATCGGACTCCAACCAGAAAAGGAGAAACAACTCACACAAAACAAAACAAAAGGGCGCCCGGAGAGATCTGCTCATCTCCTGCCTACGTACCTCATCTGGTATGAGGATCAGGGCGACGTAGTTCCCCTATGCAGGGACAAAGGACTAGCCTAACCAGATACAAAGGGGGACACAAACTACTAGGGAGACTATGACTCGAGCCTAGAAGTTATCATGTATACGATCCCTATGTTAAGGTTGCTATCTAACTTGCACAGGGAGCAAGCTATCCTAAACAGCACAGACAAAACAAACATACACACAATTAGCACACACTATATACAAACAAAGTGGGCTCACACAAGGTTAGGCTGTAAAACACAAGCCAACTGGAATCGGGTGATGTTAGCTCTTAACCCTAACATTGAGAGTTAGGGTGAAGCAGATGAAATGGGAAGTGAGGATAAGACCTCACAGCTCTTATCCCTGGCCTGGGAGAGCTTCAGACAAATGAAAGTGTGGGAGTTCAGAAAGTTGGAACTCTTCTCCACATATGACTGACTCAACAAGGATCTTGGGTTAATATCCACAATGCATCAACATGTAATGTGAGCAAAGGGATGACACACTGAATAGCAGGAGATGGATTGCACATCTCTTTTATCTGCCAATTTCCTCATAGAGGTCTTTTCCTGCTTGGCACAAAAGTAAACAAACACAAGCATTGCCTCTTAAGGAGGGCTTCAGACAGGTGCCTGCCCAAGTAACAGGACAGGTCTTCCAGACTACATGAAGTCAAAGAAATTATACCTCAATGCTTATGCAACCAAGCAAAGCAAAAGCAAGTTCACAATGAACTTAAGCAACTAATGTACCTGAAAACAATCCAACTCAATCAGTACACAAGTCAAATGAACTAAACAGACAGTTAATAGTCCACAGTCAACAGTACACAGTCAAACAAGCAATGCAACAAGGTGCAAGGCACAAGCTCAACTCAAATGAGCTAAGAGCCACCTACAAAACAACTCAAGATTAGTCCATCACTAACCAATTAGTTAACTTAAGCAAATGAATCAATCCCCTTATGGCCATATGCTTCTTATCCTGAAAACAAAACTCAAACATAAGCACAAACCACTAGGACAAGGCCTAGGGTCAAAGATGGAGAAATAATCCAAAACAGAACATGAAAATTGACATGAATCAAGTTAAACCAATTAAGAACATAATCCACAAGGTCTCATGTCAATAGTATCAACCAAATCCATTTCATAAATCAATCATGGCAAGGCATGCAAGTTGGAAGCACATTGATGCAACAGAATGAACAATTGCACAATAATTCAAAAATGATTCAATTAATTCCAAGAAAAATCATGGCTAAACAGAACACACCACATGATCAACGCACCAAAAATCAGGGCAATTGAGCATGATTAAGCATGGTAATCAAATTCATCAAGTCAAGGCAACCAAAATAAGCTCAAATGAGACACCAAATGCTACATCAACTTAGCACAAGCCTAAAACAGAATTGAAAAATGATAAAGACCTCAAACCAAAGCCATAACAAACTTCAATATGTCTAGAAACAATGTGCAAAATTTCACATTCATAGGATAAACAACCAGCATTTCACAACTCATTGAAGTTCAACACTATCCAAAAGCTCACAAATGGCAATCCAGAAGGAAAAATCTCAAACCAATCAGAAATGATTCCAAAAATTCCAATAAAAATCAGGAGCATTCACAACATCCACAAGAAGCATCATGCAAAAAATAACATCATTTGGAGGTCATTTGGCATGGCAAAGAAATTCATCAAGTTGAGCAAGCAAAGGTGTGACACACATTGTCACACCTACATTCAAAGGATCATAACTCAGCAACCACAAATGATAAAATTGCAAACTCAACACCAAAATATCCAGCAAGATGTCTAGTTTAAGCATACCAAAGTTCATAATCATTGGATTAAAACTCATCATTTCACAAAGCATATGGCAAACAAGGTTCAAAAAGCATACATGTTAACAATCCCTAACCCAAACAATTTTACAACCGTGCACAATATCTGGAAAAATGCTCATAAAAAACTAGAAACAATAAGGATCATGTTGCAAGAAATCCCACATTATTTGGATGAATATTCATTGAGTTATGAATTTTGGAAGTGGAGGAAAAATTAAAAAATCACATGAAACAAGGTACATGAATGGATGAGGAAAATGGAATAAAAATGAAAATGCACTTTTGGAAATGTCTAAGCTAGGAATCGAAGGGTGTCAAAGTTTGAAATGAGCGCGCCAGTTAGTGAAACGCACCGTTTCACTTAACTGAGGTGGCAAGGCCAAGCGCTATCGTCCAATCAAATTGCCACGCCAAGGCCATGTGGTCCAATACATGGCCATAAACAACTAAACGCATGCAGAAACGCGTTATGAAGATCAAATGGAATTCTGGACAGGAAACCCCAGCTCCTTCATCAACATTCATCATGTTCATACGCTCAAGAACACATGTGCACAGAAATTCAAAATGAACATATCATTGTGTTCCTCTCACATCATACATCACTAATCCATATCCAATTTAACCTAATTCCATACACATTCAAAGATTCGAAGCCAAGAACATTCACATGTCAAACTTAGATCTAGCATATCTAACTCATTTCTTCATGAAAATTAATGAAACAAAGCTCAGCATGCTCAGTGTTGAAGGATCTACCATAATCACACAAGAATTTCATGAATTAAGACTTTCGAATTCTAACCTTCAAGAAGATGCAGAAGTGAAATCAATGGATTTAGGTCTTGAAAAGCAGAAACAAATGTTCCTCAATGCTTATATGGATGAATGGATGAAGAATGAAAGCTCAATTGTGCTTGATCCTTGCTGAATTTGCAACTGCCATGGATGGATGCAAGCTTCCAAACAGCTTCCAATTGCACGATTCTTGCTGGATTTGGCTTCAACAATGCTCCACTATGCTTCTAGGTGATGATTCGATCAAGAAAAAGGCAATGTATGTAGAGAAAATTGAAGAAGAAAGTGAGAGCAAATTTGTGAAAAGTGGATCTAGATCTAAAAAAGTGAAGTGTTCATGCAGTTTTCTGTTAGGATTATGCTTATATATGCTCTGTTAATGAAGCTCTTAATCCCAATTAAGCTAATGCAAGTGGAATTAGTGAAAACAAGTGTTTTGGCCAATTTGCAAATTCACCCTTATGCATGCAAACCAATGGAACAGTGCACGAAATTGGCATGGAAATCACTTCAAATTCTGTTTGGAGCCAAGTGCAAATGGTGGGAAGTGAAAACAAAGCTTAATTTTCAAATTTGGAATTTCCCTCCAAAATTCAAATGGAAAACCAAATATTTTTGTGATGGAAATGTATGGCCTATGATGCATGATTTGGATAGTGCATGTTAAGAGAGAAATGTTGCAAAAAGAACCACTCCATTTGGACATTTGGTGTGAAAGTTATGCATGCTTGAAGTTCAAATTCACTTGGCCATGATTGATCCATATCTTTTCAACCACACATGAGAAATTCATGATCTTGGACTTTTTGGAAAGAGGAGAATGAGATATTCAACTTTCCTGTTGGACAAAATTTCATTTGAAGCTTTCTTGATAATGTAATCTTGAGGAGAAAACCTTTCCATTTTTGACAATTTCAAATTACAGGTCACTTACTATTTTTGGAAAATTTTCATCTGACCTCAAATTCTTCATTGTTGATGTTTGAAATGTCAAATGAGACTTGCGTGGACATGAATGAGGCCTCTCTAACCATCTCCCTCCTTCAAATCCATGATTGAATTGACAATTGACTTTGGTTGACTTTCTAGGGTTTTAGATGAATTGCATCTTGACTGATGAGCTTTGAGCATCCAACCTTTGGCCAAACCACTTCAAACTGATCCCTAGGTCATATGAACTTATTAAACCAACCATAAGGCTTTGCTTCCATAGGAAATGCACTTGCTTGCTTGCACAACTGGATCTCCTGACCAGTCTTGACTGATCTTGCCTGATGACTGTTGACTATGCAAATGACAATGCAATGAGCTATGCAAATATTAATGACCTAAAATGAAAATGAATGTACAAATGGGAGGTGCAAATTTGAGGTGCTACAGCTGCCCCTATTCAATCAACTGGGAACCCGAATGGATGAGAGCAACGACTGTCAGACTTTCAGGGTAAACAGGGATTGAATACCAAAGAACCGTAGAAATTTGCACACTGCGGGGATCCAAGAAAAGAAAATTCACCAACGGAAGCTTCCACTGGGATCTGATATTTATTACTGGGGATTTTGATTTTCTTCAAAGGTACAGCCACATCCAGACATCGAAAGACGATGAATGGGAATAGAAATCACAACCAGACGTCAACGGACGACCAGGAAAAACTCAACGTTTACCGAAACCAACGGAGAGGTAACCAGACATTAATGAATGAATGGGAAAGGTAAGCAACTAAACGTCAACGGGCGAATAGGAAAAACTCAACGTTTATCGAAACCAACAGAGAGGTAACCATACATCAACGGATGAATGGGAAGAAAGCCACTAAACGTCAACGGACGAATAGGAAAAAACTCGACGTTTATCGACACCAACGGAGAAGGAGAAGCTCGACGTTTATCGACACCAACGGAGAAGGAGACCAGACATCAACGGATGAATGGGAAGACTCGACCAGACGTCAATGGACGAAAGGGAGAAGCTCGACGTTTATCGACACCAACGGAGAAGGAGACCAGACATCAACGGATGAATGGGAAGACTCGACCAGACGTCAACAGACGAAAGGGAGAAGCTCGGCGTTTATCAACACCAACGGAGAAGGAGACCCTACTGGGGAAAGAAATACATCTAGATGTCAACGGACAACTAGGAAAAACTCGACGTTTATCGAAACCAACAGAGAGGTAGCCAGACATCAATGGATGAATGGGAAGAAAGCAATACATCTAGATGTCAACGGACAACTAGGAAAAACTCGACGTTTATCGAAACCAACTGAGAGGTAGCCAGACATCAATGGATGAATGGGAAGAAAGCAATACATCTAGATGTCAACGGACAACTAGGAAAAACTCGACGTTTATCGAAACCAACGGAGAGGTAAATCTGTGGGGAAATACAACTATACGTCAAAGGACGAATAGGAAAAACTCAACGTTTACCGAAACCAACGGAGAGGTAACCCTACTGGGGAAGAAACAACTAGACGTCAACGGACGACTAGAAAAAACTCAACGTTTATCGAAACCAACGGAAAGGTAACTCACTGGGGATCAAGGTCACGACAGGAAGGAACACCATGAATACCGGGTTGTAGGCATGAAACAGGTGACCGACCAAAGCGTGAATTGGTTTGTGTTCCAAAACACTCATCATCCTAAAGAGGGCTAGAAAAGCAATCTTGTTAAAGGATGGACATTCGATTCCACAAGGAATACGAATCTTACTCAGTTGGGGAAACAAACAAAGGGTTCAACCAAAGAGCGCATGAGATATATTATCTATAGCCGTCAAAACGTAGATAACATACTCGCATGGAAGACTATCCATAACCGGGTTGAAGGTTGTTAAATGGATAAATCGACCGACAAAGAAAGGCATCGGGATACCAAGACTAGGTATGCAAAGATGACCAAACAAAAGGGGAAACCACAAACATTACCAGCAAACGGTGAATGAGAGAGGACCCGCTGGGGATAAAGTTGCTTAATCAAAGCAAATATCCGAAAGGTGAAAGGAATATCAATACCGAAAACTGGATAATGATAACCGCAAAGAGGGGATTACATCTACCGGTTAGTAGGTAGAAAACCACAGAAAAGTAACCGTCATCAATTAGGATGAGCACAAGGGTTGACTCCACAAAGGGGAGAACAGAGGATTCACATCTACCGGTTAGTAGGTAGAAGACCACAAAGATAGGACTTACAGCTACCGGTTAGTAGGTAGCAGCCAACAAATTCCACTGAGGATAAGATGAATGAGTGCCGGTTAGTGAGCAACTATTCACTTATGCCACAGGGAAGCACAAGAGACAGCCATAAGGAAGCCAGTTCAGGATCGATCCAAAAAGGCAGACTGAATCAAGACTCACCCTAATGAGGAAAGAACTCAATAGGGAAAACCCATCCTGTTATGTGTGCAGGGAGGGGACGGAAACAACCGTCATCCACGAGGATATAACTCAGTGGGGGGTGCAGAAGGAAATGACAGACACTTTCTGCCTAAGGGGCCGACTCTATATGGAGAGATCAGACACACCCATATCTGCTAGGGGAATAGATCCAAGCTTGCAAAATGCTACCAATTGGGGATTAACACTGCTGGGGATACCCACTCGACTAAGGAGTCACTTGTTGGGAAAACACCATCCTCTCAACCAGGCTGGGGAACCCAATTCTGACATCAATCCAATGGCGCGATGCTAAACTCTTTCCGACAACCCAATCTCGGATGGTCACCACGGCCTCGGGCTAATGGATATGTTTGCAATGCTGATGCATGAGAGTTTTCTTTTTTAGCGCAATGCCCCATGATCATGAAAATGCTACGCACTAATGATGCAATATGCTATGCTTATCTAAATGATGAATGCATAAAAACACTTCTCCCCAGAGACAACACTGGGGAGCTTCCAGGAACTACGCCGAGGATTTCATTAACACGTCAATTTTCACCCTGCTGGGGAAAGACAAACCTTGCTGGGGATGACCTCCATTGAACCCGAACTGCTTGGGACTACCCTGCTAAGGGGAGCAAACAATGCTTATCTCTACTGGGGATAACTTCACCGAACCCGATCCGCTTGGGGACCTTGCTTGGGGAAAAACCATCAACACAACCTCTGCTGGGAAGACAGTAACCTTCAGACTTGCTGAGGAGACCCTGATCTCGAATCTGCTACGGTCTACAGACACGGACCGCCCTTCGACTCGTCGAACATTGATGTTCACCATCCTATCACAGTGTTGACTTTCCACTTTTGAGAACTCCCAGACTCATCTGGACTTTTCTGATTCATCACCTTGTATTCCCGACTCCTCCGTACTTCACGGAGATCGAACTCCTGGGACTCATATAAACTTTCCAGTCCTCAGACTTTGAAGAGTCTTCTTGATTAGTCCTCCAGGATCGTCGTCGCAATTCTTCACCCTCCTTTCACTGTTCGTCTATCCCTTGCCCCTGGTCGGGCTTCACGGGGATCTTTTGTCAAAGTATTTCACATCACGACCTGCAAGTGAGTGAACATAGCTAACAACACCTGCAAAAGAGATCGTTAGATAAAAGCGTGCCCCAGGCGTGCCAACATTTCAACACCTAGGTCACTCAAACTTCCGAATAAGATTTCACGCTTTCAATCTTATAAGCATGCATCGGAAAGGACCTCCATGTTTCAAAATGCAAATATTCTTATCAAAAATAGACAGATGTTTTCGCAATCAAAGCGGTAATGAAGACAAAAACAAAAATTATTTGACTGAACACGCATTTTATTGACTGAAGAAGACAAAAAGGTGGCTCAGAACCGAGCAACACAGGAAGCAATCCCTGGAAAGAGGTGATTGCGCACAAAAGGAAAAATCTATCCTAATGGCAATGTGAAACCGTGATCTCATCGGGTTCCAACTCGGTTACACCCCATATGTCCTCAAGACTTTCCGCACTCTCTGTCTTCTGAACAAGACGCTTCCGATCGATCTTTGTCGGGGATTATCCAAGTCATATCCAAAGCACAGACGATCATGCTAGACGCAGTTGTTCGTTTCAATCCCTCTTTTGCCTGGACCGCCCTTTCGGGTTTTCAATCCACCGGGATACCCATTTTTGCCCCAGTCGCCCTTGTGGGGTTTTCGACTGGCCGGGTGTACAGTTTTTTTTCATTCTTTTATCCCTAACTTTTGCCCGAACCTTTTCTCTCTTTTTTTTCGGTTCGCCGGGATGCCCTTTTTTGCCTGGACTATTTTATTCTTTTCGTCCAGCGGGTCTCTTTTACGAAGTATCTTTTAACTGCGTCCGCATTCACAGGGGATGGCAAATCCTCACCATCCATGGTCATCAACAACAAGGCTCTACCAGAGAACGCCTTCTTGACCATGAATGGGATCCATAACTGTATATCCACTTGCCCCACGATCATCTTGAGGAGGAAGGATCCTTTTCAAAACTAGCTCTCCCACGTGGTACGCACGAGGTCGCACTTTTTGGTCAACAACACGCTTCATTCACTGGGTACAACTTCCCCATGACAAGTAACTGCCAGCCTCTTTTCCTCGGTCAGGCTCAACACGTCATACCGAGTCCTTATCCACTCAGCCTTCTCTAGTTTTTCATCCATCAGGACTCTCCACAATGGGATCTAGACTTCAGTAGGTAATACCACTTCTATCCCATACACGAGCGAGCGCGGCGTTGCCCCAGTAGATGCGCACACTGCGGTTCGATACCCGGGATACAAACTTTGTACTCAGCCACCGTCAGCCACCGATATTGGTGCATTCGAAGGTTATCCGGGAAACACTAACTCATTCACCTTAACCTCTCCATCAGACATCAGAATCCGTTCGGATTCAGGGTCCGGCCCCTCCTCCGGGATCGGTTCCTCACAATCTTTCGATTTGAGCACCTCGAGATGTCCTCATCAGGGAACTCAAACTTCCTTGGTTGATAATCCTCAATGGGTTGCGGGGCGATGTAATCAGACAATACACTCCCCTCGATTGCTTTCTGAGAGGTGTTCCGTACATCACAAGTCAGTCAAACTCACCTTTTTTACCATCTCGCAACCCGTCCGGTCAATGCTAGATTTTCAAACACATACTTGATCAGATCCATCTTGGAAATCCACAAAGTGGTATGAACCAGCATATACTGTCTCAGTCGGCGAGCAGCCTATGCCAAAGTACGACAAGTTTTCTCGAGCAGTGAGTGTATTGTTTCACAGTCGATAAACTTTTTGCTAAGGTAAATTGCATGCTTTTTTCAACAAGACTCGTCATGCTGACCCAATACGCACCTCATAGACCCCTCGAGGGCTGTCAAGTACCAGGTTAACAGTTGTTCCTTCCTTGGGAGGCATCAGAATCAGAGGTTCCTGCAACCTATTATTTTATCTTTCAATGCCCCTTGGCAATCACTATCCACCTGACAGTTTGATCTCCCTTTTTTTCGGTTCAGGTATTTTTTGCATTGCTTTTTTATTTTCTTTTCTTTTCTTTCTTTCTTTCTTTTTTTTTTTTAGCAGGATCGACCTCGATTCCTCTTATCCGCTCATAATAAACCTCAGCAGTTTACCGGACAACATTCCACAAATGCACTGATTCGGACTCAACCTCAGTCTGAGTTGTCTCAATCGGTCAAACAACTTGACCAGATCCACCAGATGCCCCTCTTCTGCTTGAGACTTTGCTATCATGTCATCAACATAGCATTTGATTCCACGATGAATCATATCATGAAACAAAGTCACTCTGATACGTGGCACCGGCGTTCTGCTTCTCTAGAGGACAGTCTTCTCTCAATGGTAGCTTGTGTATAACAACATTGGTGTCCGACCCTGGCATATCCTGACACGACCAAGCGAAGGTATCCACATGCTCTTTCAACAGGGCTACCATTCTGCCCTCGACTCGCCTCTGAAGCGGCCCCAATTTTCACTTCCTGACCTCGGCGGTGCCTGGAATAACAATCTTGAATCGCTCCTCGTGCGGTTGAATCACCTTCTCCTCTTATTTCAACAACCTGGCTAATTCCAGCAGATCACAATCTTCTTCGCCTTATTCTTCGGCATGATAGATCGGATTGTCGAAGTCATACAGAGGTGTAACCGAATCGTTATCAATGAGATCAGGAGGATAGTCACTTTTGAGGTCGGAACAAGACGAATCAAAAGGAAAGAAAAATGAAAATAAACATTGCCATTTTTTATTTTTTAAACTGCAACAATAAATGAAAAACAGGGAACACCACTTTTAATCACAAAAACATCCATTTATTATTGATGCAAACTGTTGCACAATGAAACACATGAGATGGCCCTTACAATGGACCATTACGTTTCGGGCAAAACGTATGGCTTTCATGCAAACAGAATTGAAAAACATAAATACTACTCTTCAGGATGAGTGACAGTGGCGATCTTTGAGGCCTTCCAGTTCCCTAGTACGCACGATTTTATCCACAACTCAAGCTCGCGGTCACTGTCGATCTCTTCACCCATTGTATAGGCGTGACCAGGATCCAGCATTCCTGCACTGACGAAGGTATACGGTGGACGACGTCCTCTGTTTTGTCTAGACGAGTCTTGGTCTGGTTGATAGCCAACCCAAACATATCCGCTTTCACCATAATGTCTATGATCTTCCCCCAGCCTAGGGCTTCTCCGTTCTTCACCACTTCCATGGCCTGTTTGTAAGAAGAAATGGACAGTTTCTTCTCTTTCTCAACAAGGAAGGCGTTCTCTACCTTGATGGTTTCAACTGCCTGACCTAGTGTTTCACATTTTACACCACCCATTTCTACCTCCATCATTCTCTGGATCGTGTCTCCCATCATTACACACCCATTTATGGCGACGGCTGCATAACCGTTATCAACACTAGGGAATGCTCCACTCTTTATCATATGCTTCGGGACCACAGACATTGGGGTTTTTAACTGACCTCCCTCAGTCACCTTTATTCCTCCCTTGTCCTTTGACATCACCTTCACTTTTACAGGACCATGCCTTGGTACGGGGCTAACATCCTCATTCATTATCTGTGCCAAGCTGATGGCCTTGGAATCCACCATGTCCTGGACGACATGTTTAAAAGCTCTACAACCCTCAATGTTGTGTCCGGGTGTCCCAGAATGAAACTCGCACCTGGCATTCTCATCATAGTTTGCAGGCCTCCGATGCGGTTCTACAGGAATCAATATCCTTGGCCAGACTAACCCCAGATCTCTCAACCTTTTGAACAGAAGGGTATAAGTCACAGGTGGCTTATCGAACTGACGATCTGTCCCCTTCTTCACTTGGCTCTTAGCTTTCTACGCTTTCTGTTGAGGTGGTGGTTGTTGCGGTTGTACAGGTGGATTACCAACAGGAATGGTTACAGTGGCAGCATAAGGGTGGTAACGATCCTTACCGTGTTCTTTCTTGGCCTGCACACCACTTGACTCAACCTCCTTCTTGAGTTGACCACTGCCAAAGGGCTTCTTTACTACAGTGCCAGAGGGGTTGTTTACTTTGGATTACGAAGCCTTTCCCTGAACTTTCTCCTTTATCATCCAGCTTTCAATCCTTTCCAATCTCTCAGCCATTGCATTCTGCCCCAAGGCAAGCCCTTGCACAACACTGAACAACTCCCTCATCATCTCTTTCAGTTCGAGAATGTCGGCGTTGGATGAATCCATCAGTTTGGATTTGTTGATCCTAGCAGGATATCTGAACGGAAGAGCTATGCGCACCGGTTGACACCTACAAAACAGCAAATAGGTTAGTATGAATCACCCATGCAATGTCTATCCGTATGAGGCATTGTCCTTTGATTCGGGCTTCATTGAGACGAATAATTTCTCATCAATAACATTCTGACATATGGACGTCTCTCAACCAGAATCTTAATCAAAAATGGACCCTGAGTACGGATAGACATGGGTTTAATGCAGATGAATGCGAAATGGGACTGATGCAAATGCATGAATGCAGGTCACTGTGCCACCAAGTCATCTGAAGACCCATTAAGTCTCTGAACCAATCACAGTCATCTGAGGGACTAAGTCACCATAAATCCAACTTGGGGAGTTCCAAAATAAACGGAACCGGAGATTACACCACTAGCATCACTGGAACATCCACTGAACGGACAGCAACCAGATCCTCTGAACGAGTACTCTCAAATTTAACCCAGGGATCCGAAATAAACGGAACCCGCTGATAGATATTACGGACAGAATTCCGGCGTGACAGAAGTAAGTACCCACAAGTTCTGAACCAAAGTCACCATCTGTACCTGCAAATGATTCAGTCCCTCCCCATTCACGGGTGTCATCTAGGCCAGGGTAAGGTCGAGAGAAACGCAGCATAAATAACCCTTTCAAGAATATCATCATGTGCACACCCGATGTATGCACCGATAATACCCCATCAGAGTCTGAACTGCTCGTGATATCAATGTTCCGCTAAGTGGCGCAATACCACCCGCTTCCCATGAATCACTCTATTCCTAGGTTTCCTAGATTTCACTCATAGCCTGGGTATTGGGCCTTTTACCTCATGTAACTCCCACCCCAACAGAGAGACAAACACAGCACAACCACCATAGATGAATATGAATGAATGCAAACATAAATGCAAACAATAAATGCAAACAATAAACAAATGAATGCAATAAATGAAACAGCAAAAGCAACCAAACCCTAACCTAGAGAGCGCTAGGAGAGACTCTCTTAGGGAAGATGGACCAGCAAGAGGTCAACTTCTCTTTCGTCCCCAACAGAGTCGCCAGCTGTCGCATTACGCGAAAAACCGGCGGGAAAACGAAACAACAGAGCCGCCACCATGCGTTATTTATCCCAAAAGAGGGAAAGGAAACGCTCGAAGTAAACCTGGAAAAGACATGGTCTCGCGACCAAAGAGAGATGGGATCGGGAGTCGGTTATGCGAAGGGAAGGTATTAGCACCCCTATGCATCCGTCGTACTCGACGAGATCCACGCACAAAAGGAAGGATAAGGTTGCTAAAAACTGCTCACAAACAAACACACTGGCTGAAAAGAGACACAAAAACGACAAAAGAAACTAACTCGGCAGGATATCGCATCCTGGGCCTACGTAGTCCGTCAAGCACAGACATCAGAGTCGACATAGTTCGGGACAGGGAAACGTGCTCGCTAGGATGTCGCATCCTATGCATACGTATCTTCTCGGACTAAAGAAGAATCAGAGCACTCGTAGCTCGGCTAACGCACGCCAAACAAAACCACACAGGAAACCGACTGCCAATCGCTGGTCTTACGTCAAACTCCACACAAACAGGCAAACAGGGAAACCGAATGCCAATCGCTGGACTTACATCAGACTCCGAACCAACAAACACACACTGGAAACCAACTGCCAATCGCTGGACTTACGTCAGACTCCAACAAGGAAACTGGAAACCGAATGCCAATCGCTGGACTTACATCGGACTCCAACCAGAAAAGGAGAAACAACTCACAGAAAACAAAACAAAAGGGCGCCCGGAGAGATCTGCTCATCTCCTGCCTACGTACCTCATCTGGTATGAGGATCAGGGCGACGTAGTTCCCATACGCAGGGACAAAGGACTAGCCTAACCAGATACAAAGGGGGACACAAACTACTAGGGAGACTACGACTCGAGCCTAGAAGTTATCATGCATACGATCCCTATGTTAAGGTTGCTATCTAACTTGCACAGGGAGCAAGCTATCCTAAACAGCACAGACAAAGCAAACATACACACAATTAGCACACATTATATACAAACAAAGTGGGCTCACACAAGGTTAGGCTGTGAAACACAAGCCAACTGGAATCGGGTGATGTTAGCTCTTAACCCTAACATTGAGAGTTAGGGTGAAGCAGATGAAATGGGAAGTGAGGATAAGACCTCACAGCTCTTATCCCTGGCCTGGGAGAGCTTCAGACAAATGAAAGTGTGGGAGTTCAGAAAGTTGGAACTCTTCTCCACATATGACTGACTCAACAAGGATCTTGGGTTAATATCCACAATGCATCAACATGTAATGTGAGCAAAGGGATGACACACTGAATAGCAGGAGATGGATTGCACATCTCTTTTATCTGCCAATTTCCTCATAGAGGTCTTTTCCTGCTTGGCACAAAAGTAAACAAACACAAGCATTGCCTCTTAAGGAGGGCTTCAGACAGGTGCCTGCCCAAGTAACAGGACAGGTCTTCCAGACTACATGAAGTCAAAGAAATTATACCTCAATGCTTATGCAACCAAGCAAAGCAAAAGCAAGTTCACAATGAACTTAAGCAACTAATGTACCTGAAAATAATCCAACTCAATCAGTACACAAGTCAAATGAACTAAACAGACAGTTAATAGTCCACAGTCAACAGTACACAGTCAAACAAGCAATGCAACAAGGTGCAAGGCACAAGCTCAACTCAAATGAGCTAAGAGCCACCTACAAAACAACTCAAGATTAGTCCATCATTAACCAGTTAGTCAACTTAAGCAAGTGAATCAATCCCCTTATGGCCATATGCTTCTTATCCTGAAAACAAAACTCAAACATAAGCACAAACCACTAGGACAAGGCCTAGGGTCAAAGATGGAGAAATAATCCAAAACAGAACATGAAAATTGACATGAATCAAGTTAAACCAATTAAGAACATAATCCACAAGGTCTCATGTCAATAGTATCAACCAAATCCATTTCATAAATCAATCATGGCAAGGCATGCAAGTTGGAAGCACATTGATGCAACAGAATGAACAATTGCACAATAATTCAAAAATGATTCAATTAATTCCAAGAAAAATCATGGCTAAACAGAACAAACCACATGATCAACGCACCAAAAATCAGGGAAATTGAGCATGATTAAGCATGGTAATCAAATTCATCAAGTCAAGGCAACCAAAATAAGCTCAAATGAGACACCAAATGCTACATCAACTTAGCACAAGCCTAAAACAGAATTGACAAATGATAAAGACCTCAAACCAAAGCCATAACAAACTTCAGTATGTCTAGAAACAATGTGCAAAATTTCACATTCATAGGATAAACAACCAGCATTTCACAACTCATTGAAGTTCAACACTATCCAAAAGCTCACAAATGGCAATCCAGAAGGAAAAATCTCAAACAAATCAGAAATGATTCCAAAAATTCCGAGAAAAATCAGGAGCATTCACAAAATCCACAAGAAGCATCATGCAAAAAATCACATCATTTAGAGTTCATTTGGCATGGCAAAGAAATTAATCAAGTTGAGAAAGCAAAGGTGTGACACACATTGTCACACCTACATTCAAAGGATCATAACTCAGTAACCACAAATGATAAAATTTAAAACTCAACACCAAAATATCCAGCAAGATGTCTAGTTTAAGCATACCAAATTTCATAATCATTGGATTAAAACTCATCATTTCACAAAGCATATGGCAAGCAAGGTTCAAAAAGCATACATGTTAACAATCCCTAAGCCAAACAATTTTACAACCGTGCACAATTTCTAGAAAAATGCTCATAACAAACTAGAAACAATAAGGATCATGTTGCAAAAAATCCCACATTATTTGGATGAATATTCATTGAGTTATGAATTTTGGAAGTGGAGGAAAAATTAAAAAATCACATGAAACAAGGTACATGAATGGATGAGGAAAATGGAATAAAAATGAAAATGCACTTTTGGAAATGTCTAAGCTAGGAATCGAAGGGTGTCAAAGTTTGAAATGAGCGCGCCAGTTAGTGAAACGCACCGTTTCACTTAACTGAGGTGGCAAGGCCAAGCGCTATCGTCCAATCAAATTGCCACGCCAAGGCCACGTGGTCCAATACATGGCCATAAACAACTAAACGCATGCAGAAGCGCGTTATGAAGATCAAATGGAATTCTGGACAGGAAACCCCAGCTCCTTCATCAACATTCATCATGTTCATACGCTCAAGAACACATGTGCACAGAAATTCAAAATGAACATATCATCGTGTTCCTCTCACATCATACATCACTAATCCATATCCAATTTAACCTAATTCCATACACATTCAAAGATTCGAAGCCAAGAACATTCACATGTCAAACTTAGATCTAGCATATCTAACTCATTTCTTCATGAAAATTAATGAAACAAAGCTCAGCATGCTCAGTGTTGAAGGATCTACCATAAGCACACAAGAATTTCATGAATTAAGACTTTCGAATTCTAACCTTCAAGAAGATGCAGAAGTGAAATCAATGGATTTAGGTCTTAAAAAGCAGAAACAGATGTTCCTCAATGCTTATATGGATGAATGGATGAAGAATGAAAGCTCAATCGTGCTTGATCCTTGCTGAATTTGCAATTGCCACGGATGGATGCAAGCTTCCAAACAGCTTCCAATTGCACGATTCTTGCTGGATTTGGCTTCAACAATGCTCCACTATGCTTCTAGGTGATGATTCGATCAAGAAAAAGGCAATGTATGTAGAGAAAATTGAAGAAGAAAGTGAGAGCAAATTTGTGAAAAGTGGATCTAGATCTAAAAAAGTGAAGTGTTCATGCAGTTTTCTGTTAGGATTATGATTATATATGCTCTGTTAATGAAGCTCTTAATCCCAATTAAGCTAATGCAAGTGGAATTAGTGAAAACAAGTGTTTTGGCCAATTTGCAAATTCACCCTTATGCATGCAAACCAATGGAACAGTGCACGAAATTGGCATGGAAATCACTTCAAATTCTGTTTGGAGCCAAGTGCAAATGGTGGGAAGTGAAAACAAAGCTTAATTTTCAAATTTGGAATTTCCCTCCAAAATTCAAATGGAAAACCAAATATTTTTGTGATGGAAATGTATGGCCTATGATGCATGATTTGGATAGTGCATGTCAAGAGAGAAATGTTGCAAAAAGAACCACTCCATTTGGACATTTGGTGTGAAAGTTATGCATGCTTGAAGTTCAAATTCACTTGGCCATGATTGATCCATATCTTTTCAACCACACATGAGAAATTCATGATCTTGGTCTTTTTGGAAAGAGGAGAATGAGATATTCAACTTTCATGTTGGACAAAATTTCATTTGAAGCTTGCTTGATGATGTAATCTTGAGGAGAAAACCTTTCCATTTTTGGCAATTTCAAATTACAAGTCACTTACTATTTTTGGAAATTTTTCATCTGACCTCAAATTCTTCATTGTTGATGTTTGAAATGTCAAATGAGACTTGCGTGGACATGAATGAGGCCTCTCTAACCATCTCCCTCCTTCAAATCCATGATTGAATTGACAGTTGACTTTGGTTGACTTTCTAGGGTTTCAGATGAATTGCATCTTGACTGATGAGCTTTGAGCATCCAACCTTTGGCCAAACCACTTCAAACTGATCCCTAGGTCACATGAACTTATTGAACCAACCCTAGGGCTTTGCTTCCATAGGAAATGCACTTGCTTGCTTGCACAACTGGATCTCCTGACCAGTCTTGACTGATCTTGCCTGATGACTGTTGACTATGCAAATGACAATGCAATGAGCTATGCAAATATTAATGACCTAAAATGAAAATGAATGTACAAATGGGAGGTGCAAATTTGAGGTGCTACAAATACCATGAAAGATGGGAGACTGGCAATCTCACTAACTAGAATGCTATGCCTTTTTGTGTCAAAAATGTAGCGCTATGTTAAGCAATCGTAATTGGACTTACGTAGAAGTCACGACTATTTGAGGTCGGGCAATAGAATTTTGGTGTTAATGCATATTAGAGACATAATATAATGGACTATTCTCATGAAACATATCACACACAAAAAGAATATGGAAAAGAGGTGGCCTAATCTCATCCATACTTATGTTGATTTTTCAATCAACTAGCCTTAGGACCTTGAGATATCATAGGTCAAATGAAATGGATGCATAAAGAAGGGGAATTAGATGAAGAGGGAGGGGAATGGATCAAAACTAAACTTAGACAAATGAGGACTTTTACCAAATTAAGATCATTCCTTCATTTTGGGAGATGAAATGTACATTCCATCGATCCCCTAAATCCAATGATCTAAACCTAACAAACTCAAATCAACCTTGACCAAGGCCCAACAACACAAGTCAAACTTATACAAACAATTAAAAGTGCTTAACACAATTATTTGACATTTATTCAATTTAAAAAATTAAAAATAATGCATTAAATTAAATATGGTTTGTTAAATTCCTAAAATCTCATCAAAACAACAAAGAAATGGCCATGACATTTATCATGGGTCAAACAAGGTCAAAGGACCTTGGAGAATTTTTTTTAGAATATTTGGAAACTTAAAAGTATTTTTAAACAATTAAAAATATTCTCAAAATCATGAAAAATATTTGTAATGATCAAAAAAATAATTTTAATTCAAAATATGAAAGAGCATTTTATTTAAATTTTTTTGGTGAAACTCTCATATTTTTTGGATCAATATTAAAATTAATATGAGTTAAGAAAAATAAAATAGATTAAATAAAATTCAAATAATCAGAAAAAACGTGGACCACTTGATCTCCCTTATTAATTGAGGCGGCATACCAAGTGGATGAGAATGCACGCTCCATGGTACACTTGAGCCAGCGCGCCACACCAATGGTAATCAGAATCAACGTGTGAGACTAAAACATTTCAAATGAGATCATTGACTCAGAACCTGTCCAGCACACCACCGGCGGCTGGAACTCCGGTCACCTTCTTAGGCGAGGCTCACAGGACTGGTTCAATCATCACCATCAAAAAAATGAAAAAGGAGAACATGATCTGAAAGAAAAAATGGCATAGAGCACGAATCTGACCTCAATTACAACTAACTCCAAATATATAGAAAGATATGAGGAGTTGAATTTTGAGGTGTGTCAATTGAGTTGCTTCGATTTGACCTCAAAGCAACTCAATCTTCTTGCCTACATTGGTAGGACTTCAGACAATCAAAGATCCAAGAGAATTGATGAGAATTGTGTGAGAATCGAAGAGAAGAAGATTTCTGAAAATTACCTTCAATGCTGTGCAGAACTGGATCTTGCTTGCTTTAAACTTGACTTGATCACACTCGAGGAGCTTGCAGAAGTGGTTTGGCAATGGAACAAAGCTTTGGATCTTCGAGTTTTTAAATCTCCAAACAGTGAGATTCAAACTTAATTTTCAAGTTGAAAACTCTAAGGTTTTCCTTTAAATTGTGAGGGTTTCAATTGGGGGGCAAAGCTGGCGTGCAATGTGTGTTTGAAATGAGCTCAGAGGCCTTGTATTTCTAGCATTTGGGATTGATAATTGCACACTTGAAAATTTTCTAAATTTGGCAATGTGATGCACAAGCTTGCATGGGCGTGTACATGCCCATGAAGCATTCCATTTTGATCCAATTGCAACTGTACTGAAGCTCAAATGATGCTTGATTGGCAAGACAATGTGAAATGGAGTTTTGGACATTTGATTTTTCCACTTGATGGAGACCTGTTAAGACCATGCGTATCCCTAGCAAACCTCATCCAAAAGGCATGAAGTAAGACTCTTTGGAAAGCGTAGATCAAGGGGAACAACTTTGATGTTGGACACTTTTTCATTTTGAACTTGTATCATGGTGAATTTTGAGGTGGAAGTTTGGAAATTTCAACATGTTGAAATATTTTCTAAGTGTTAAGTCATATTTCTCAATATTCCACCTTGCTTAACTATTTATTTGAGCTCTAAATGAGAAACGTGTCTTCATAAAAGTTGTCTCTCTTTCAAATACCATCAAAATGGTAACCAATTTAATGTCATCTGTATTTAGAATGATAGAGTTATGCATTTTTGAAGTTGAGGAAAATCACTTGTTCAATGATATAGGGCAAAAAGGACCTATAATGTATCCTCATATCACATGCTCTTAAAAGTTGATTTAGCTCTTACTCCAAACATAAAAGTTGAAGTAAACATCTTGAATTTGATTTTTAAACTTTGAAATATTTCATCTCATAAAAATTGAGCAAGTTATGACATTGGGAAGTTGACTTTAAATTAGGGTTTAGACAAAATGACCTATAATGTTTCAACATGTAAAATGACTTTCCAAGAAAAAATAGCTTATTCTATAAAATTAAAGTTGTTTTTAATGTCATTTAGAGTAAGTTTGCTCTTGGAATCATTTTCATATGGTGCAAATTGTAGGAGATAGGGTCTAGGGAGACCCAGTTTTGATCAGATGAATTCATCTGGCCAACCACCATCAACCAACTTGCTAACTTCCAATTCTCTTGACTTTCCTGGCTCATGGAAGATCATATATGCATAAGATGATGAATTTTGAATTTTCCCTTGGAAAATTTGATCAATTGGTGAGATAGCTTGTTGGAGAAGTTACTTAAGATACCCAGTCAAACTAGGGTTTCCAAGGCAAATCTCCTCCAAATTCTTGAAGAATTCTTGATTAATATAACATTTAGAGATCATTGAGACTCATATATGATGCTTTGAGACATTGTGAATCAATCCTTGGTTGTGCTCTTAGCTATGAGGGTCTTAAACCCTAGATATGAACTTGATAGATCAATGATGATCATGGCCTACCTAAAAAAGAGTTAGGAAAATCCAAAGACATAGTTTTGGTATTTTGGTTAGTAAAATGATAATATACAAGTATGATAAAATCACATAGTGCTTGGTGATCTCTCCCAAAGCAAACCCAATGAAAGAGGGGCGAGGAGGATGCCAAGGTATGATCCCAATGCCAATGCATATGATGAAATTGCATGAGGGATCTTAGGGTCAAAACTGGGGTCTTACAAGAGTATTGAATGCATCATGTGTATGCATGCAAATGAATTGATCAATTGAAACTCAATCTTGCCAAAACACTTTCCATAATAAAGCCATGTGTGAGTCCCTCAATTTTAATCCAAATGAGATGATCTTGGATGTTTTTGAAAGGTTATATCAAGGGGAACAACTTTCATGTAGAACACTTTTTCATTTTAAGCTTGGATCATGATGAAGTTTTAGGTGGAAGTTTGGGAAATCAAACATATTTGAAATTTTTCTAAGTCCCAAGTCAAATGTTCACTTCTTCCACTTTGAATAACTTTCTATATGGACTTAAAATGAGAAAAGTTCCTTCATAAAAGTTGTATCTATTTCAAAATTATTCAATTTGGTCACCAATTTGACCTCATTTGGATTTGGCATGAAGGATTTATGCATTTTAGAAG
This sequence comes from Lathyrus oleraceus, assembly GCF_024323335.1. Classification (NCBI taxonomy): domain Eukaryota; kingdom Viridiplantae; phylum Streptophyta; class Magnoliopsida; order Fabales; family Fabaceae; genus Lathyrus; species Lathyrus oleraceus. The sequence goes on from NC_066585.1 coordinate 214,483,480, forward strand.
TTGAGGAAAATCCCTTGTTCAATGGTATTGGTCCAAAATGACCTATAATGTTTTCACTTGGCACATGCATTTGCAAGTTGAATTTGCACTTCCTCCAAACATCAAAGTTGAATTAGACATCTTGAATTGGATCATGCAATTTTAATGGATTTCATATCATAAAAAATGAGCAAGTTATGGTATTGGGAAGTTGACCTCCAAATTAGGGTTCAGACAAAATGACATGTAATCTTTCACCATACAAAATGACTTTCCAAGCAAAACTAGCTCTTGACTTCATCATGAAAGGTGTTTGGAATTTCATATAGAGTAACTTTGATCTAGGAATAATTTTCATATGACAAAAAGTGTAGGATATAGGGTCTAGGGAACCCCAGTTTTGATCAGTTGACTTTCTCTGGTCAACCACCATGAACCAACTTGCTAGCTTGAGTTTCTCTTGACTTTTGGGATTCATGGAGGATAATACATGCATAATATGATGAAATTTGAAGTATCCCTTGAAATATTTGATCAATTGTTGAAGAAACTTGTTGAAGAAGGCACACAAGATACCCAAATGAATTAGGGTTTCCAAGGCAAACCAACTCCAAACTCTTGATGATTTCTTGATCAAAATAACATGTGAAGATCATGGGGATCCATATATGATGTCTAGAACTTATTCTTGATTGAGCTCCTTTCATTGAGGGTCTTAAACCCTAGATATGAGCTTGATAGAGCATAGGTGAGCATACACACTACCTACAAAAGAGTTAAAATATACAATGACATATTTTTGGTATTTTGGTTAGTAAAACAAAGAAAAATGAAGTATGATACAATCTAAAGTGCTTGGTGATCTCTCCCAATGCAAACCCAATGAATGAGGGGCGAGGAGGATGCCAAGGTGGGATCCCAATGTTATGCATATGATGAGATAGAATGAGGGATCTTAGGGTCAAAATTGGGGTCTTACAGCTGCCCCTATTTAAGAAGGTTCTAGCTAAGGAGATGAAGGTTAAAATCTTCGTATTGACTTAGTAGAATGGACTTAAATAATAATAATAGAAACAAATTTTGGTCCCTAAGAGACCTCATGATGCATATGCTATGAATGTTAAAAATAATCTTCGTTGGGAAAATGTTGCCACAAAGAAAAAGAATCTGGAGAGACTGAAAGTCCATAGGAGCATAATGCATTCCACAAGGAAAACTCACTAGGGAGACAGAGACTCTAGAGGATAAAAAGATGTGCGTAGGCCAGGCTATGACTTAAAACTATTGGGGGGACACAAGGGATTCCACGAAAATAAATCAATGGAAAGACTCACCCTGGGATAAAGGAAACAAATCTGCAGGGGAAACAGGTAGATCAGAACAAAACTGAAATACTCGATCCAAACAGGGAACAACGATTTCATTGAGGAAATATGCACTCAAACTCAACTAGGGAAGAAATGAACTTCAACACAGGAGTAACCAAAATATATTATCCATTACCGGTTACTGGGTAAGGAGATAACATAATCTGACAGAGAGGACATCAGTTATCGGTTAGGGTAAACATAACAAGGATGACTCTGTAAGACCCCATTTTGACCCTAAGACCCCGCATGCAATTTCATCATAAGCATTACCATTGGGATCATAACTTGGCATCCTCCTTACCCCTCTTTCATTGGGTTTATTTTGGGAGAGGTCACCAAGCACTATGTGATTGTATCACACTTTTATATTATCATTTCACTAACCAAAATACCAAAAATATGTCTTTGCATTTGCCTAAATCTTTTGTAGGCAGGGCATGATCTCCACTGATCTATCAAGTTAATATCTAGGGTTTGAGACCCTCATGACAAAGAGCACAACCATTGAATTGATCCAAGAATGGTTATAAGCATCATATATGAGTTCCATTGATTACTACATGTTATATTGATCACGTTTTCTTCAATATTTTGGAGGTGATTTGCCTTGGAAACCCTAGTTTGGCTGGGTATCTTGAGTGACGTCTCCAACAAGCTATCTCATCAATTGATCAAATTTCTTAATGGACACTTAAACATTCATCATATTATGCATATGTGATCTACCATGAGCCAAGAAAAGTCCAAAGAATTGAAGTTTAGCAAGTTGGTTGGTGGTGGTTGGCCAGATGAATTCATCTAATCAAAACTGGGTCTCCCTAGACCCTATCTCCTACAATTTGAACCATATGAAAATGATTCCAAGATAAAAGTTACTATAAATGACATTCCAAACAACTTTAATGTTGAGACCTAGAGCTAGTTTGGCTTGGAAAATCATTTTCGATATTGAAACATTATAGGTCATTTTGTCTAAACCCTAATTTGAAAGTCAACTTCCCAAGGCCAAAACTTACTCAATTATTATGAGATGAAAGTATTACAAGTTGCACAATCAAATTCAAGATGTCTACTTCAACTTTGATGTTTGGAGTGAGAGATAATTCAACTTTTATGAGCATGTGATAAGAGGATACATTATAGGTCATTTTTGACCTATACCATTGAACAAGTGATTTTTCAAAACTTCAAAAATGCATAACTCTATCATTATAAATCCAAATGACATGAAATTGGTGACTATTTTGAAGGTTTTTGAAAGAGATATAACTTTGATGAATACACGTTTGTCATTTGAAGCTTACATAAAAAGTTAAGTAAGGTGGAATATTGAGGTATATGGCTTGACACTTAGAAAATTTTTCAACATGTTGAAATTTCCAAACTTCCACCTCAAAATTCTCCATGTTCTAAGCTCCAAATGAAAAGTGTTCAACATCAAACTTGTTCCCCTTGATTAAAGCTTTCGAAAGAACCCAAGTTTATGCATGTTGGACAAAGATTGCTAGGTCCGCGCATGGCTTTAACAAGGTTGCATCATTGGAAAGAATCAATTGCACAAACTTCAGTTCACAATGCCTTGCCATTCAAGCTTCATTCAGACCTCAATTGGGATCATTTTAGACCTCAATTGGGATCATTTTAGACCTTTTTGCATTGCATCATGGGTCTGTACATGCCCATGCACTCGTGCCATTCACATTGTTAATTTTGGACAGATTTTGAAGTGTAAAAATATCATTCACTCATGCTATAAATACATGGCCTCTGAGAACATTTGAAGCACACTTTGCGCGCCAACATTGCCCCCCATTGAAACCCTCTCATTCTAAAGGAAAACCTGAGAAATTTCAATTTGAAATTTGAGTTTGAATCTCAACTGTTGGAGATTCAAGAACTCCCGGATCCAAAGTCTTGCAACCTCTTTAATCACTTCCTGCTAGCTTCTCAAGTGTGATCGGATCGTGTTTGGAGCAAGCCACATCAAGAACTGCATAGCATTGAAGGTAATTTTCAGAAAACTTCATCTCTTCGATTCTCACTCAATTCTACTCAATTCTCTTGGATCTTTGGTTGTCTGAAGTTCTACCAATGTAGGGAAGAAGATTGAGTTGCTTAGAAGTCAAATCGAAGCAACTCAGTTGACACACCTCAAAATTCAACTCCTCATATCTATCTATATATGTGGAGTTACTTAAAATTGAGGTCGAATTTGTGCTCTACGCCATTTTTATTTTAGATCATGTCCTCTTTTTTTATTTTGGTGATGGTTGAAGTTGGACCAGTCCGGTGAGGTCCACCGGAGAAGAAGACCGGAGTTACAGCTCTGGTCGTGTGTTGGCACGTCTCCAACCATCAGATCCTTTTCAAATGTTTTAATCCCACACGTTGGTCCTGATTACCATCCCTGTGGCGCATTGACTTAAGTCCCCGGTGGAAAGCGCGCTAAGGACCACTTGATTTGCCACCTCAATTAATGAGGGAGATCAAGTGGTCCACGTTTTTTTCTATTTTCTGATTTTTATTTTAATCCTTTTATTTTCATTAATTTATATTAATTTTAATATTGATAAAAAAAATGAGAGTTTCACCAAAAATTTTCAAATAATTTCTTCTTTCATATTTTGAATTAAAATTATATTTTGGATCATTATTAATATTTTTCATGATTTAATTGATTTTATGATTATTTTTAATTGGTTAAAAATACTTTTAAGTCTTCAAAAATTCTGAAATTTTTTCTCCAAGGTCCTTTGACCTTGTTTGACCTATGATAAATCTCATGGCCATTTGTTTGGTGTTTTGATGAGGTTTTAGGAATTTGGCAAACTATATTTAATTTAAATGTATTATTTTAGTATTTTTAATTTGAATAAATGCCAATTAATTGTGTTGACCAATTGTGATGACTTGTTTCAGTTTGACTCTTGTTGTTGGGCCTTGGTCAAGGTTGATTTGACTTTGTCAAGTTAATATATTGGATTTAGGGGATTGATGGAATGTACATTCCATCTCCCAAAATGAATGGATGATATTAATTTGGTAAAAGTTCTCCTTTGACCAATTTTACTTTTGATCCATTCCCCTCCCTTTTCATCTCATTCCCATTCTTTATGCATTCATCTCATTTGGTCCATGATATCTCAAAGTCCTAAGGCTAGTTGCTTGAAAAATCAACATGAGTATGGATGAGATTAGGTCATCCCTTTTGAATATTCTTTTTGTGTGTGGTATGTTTCATGAGCATAGTCCATTATACTATGTCTTTAACATGCATTAACACCAAAATTCTTTTGCCCGACCACAAATAGTTGCGACTTCTACATAAGTCCAATTACGATTGCTTAACATAGCGCTAAATTTGTGACACAAAAGGCATAACATTCTAGTTAATGTGATTGTAAGTCTCCACTCTTTCATGGTATTGTCTGGAAACTTGGCCTTTTTTCCTTCCTTTGGAAGATGTCTTGGCTCAAGGATCCATGCTTGTGATAAGTGGGTTGAGTGTTCTCCAAAGAATGACTTAAAAATGAAAGCAAAAGCAAAATAAATACTAACTTCTAACTCATTAATAACTAACTTTTAATTTCAAGCCATTTACTTTAATGTCATTTAATTTTAGCCTTTATTCATTTTCCATTATTCATACCATTCTAATTGTTTATGTTAATGCAATTTTCACTTTGTCCATTTGGACCATATTGTGTGATATATCTTGTTTGTATGGTCTTTGACCATTAATGTACATAATAACAACAAAAACCCTAAAAAACTTTTGTGTGGACTGTTGGCTTGATCTTGGACAAATGGACTTAGAACTTAGGCAACATTCCTATGCTAAAGGACTTGGCCAGTGACAACTTTTTGTGAAACCAAGTGCTTGAAATCTGAAACTTCATCTAATATATCATTCAATACCCCTCTGAGTTCATCTACAACATGACCATTGTGAAGCTACTATTTTGAACCCGTGACTTGTGGAATTCATCTGTTGCATGGGCTAATTTGAATAAGATCATGGAGTGGCTAGAGCTTGGATGTGGCTATCTTTATTTTTATGCATTGCTCTTCAAGATAATATAATTGTGCATTTGTGTGTTGCTTAATTCTAAATGTCGAAGGGAATCTAGGTTTCTATTAATATTCTTGTCTATTAGATTGCTACCCATTGGTCAGATCTCTTCAACTCTTAACTTTTAATTTTGTGCATAGGATTAGTCTCTTCATCTTCTCCCTATTTATTTAATTTCAAAATCTCTCCCTCCTTTTAAAACTTTCTTTGATTGAACTTATTTTGTTCTAAACATTGACCACTTTGCAAAAAGATAGAAACTTTGGCCTTATGCCATTGCATTTTCAAACTTCTTTTCTTAAATCAAACTTGTAAATAAACTTAACCTATACTTGAATTAAACTTTCAAAAGCCAAAAAGAAATAACTCATTCAAACCATTTTCAGGCCTTTGTGCTTTCAAACTTAATTTTGTTAAAAGTAACGCATCCACTTTGAAATTTATATCACAAACTATGAGGTTTTGATCCCTCATTTTTATGTTGGTACGTAGGCACAAGTTTGAAGGTTTTGATCCCCCCATTCTATTTGTTTTTAAACATCATTTTGTACCTAATACATATGCACACAAAAAGGGCTCCCCAGGAGTACCTAGGACACTTTGGATGCTAACACCTTCCCTCCGTGTAACCAACCCCCTTACCTGTAATCTCTGGCATTTTATTAGTTTTGATTTGAAAACTTCTTGCTTTTGGGTTTTGTTCATACTTTTTCCCTTTTCCCTTGGAAACAATAAAAGCGCGGTGTTTACTCTTGTTATTTTATGTCTAGCTTATCCATAGCTTGATGATCATGAATTTACCGCTACAGAAATTAAGTGGCGACTCTGTTGGGGAGTAGTCTCCAGTGGTTTTAGCCTACTTTTTGTGTGTATATATTTGTATATATGTGATGTTTGTATATATGTATGTGTGATATAATCTGCTTGTTGTGCTTGGTGATCTCTGAGTGGTTAGATAAGTTCTAACCCGAACTTGAGTGCAATTAAGATAAGAGGATGGTATAGTCATGTTCGACTTGTGTGGAGTAGTCCTTAACAAGTTGGCTTGAGATCCATCTACTAAGTGGAAACTCTTTTGGATTTGGAAATGTCACACAAGTATCTGTGGTTAGGCATTACTATCTCTGATTTGGATTTGAGAAGCTGAGGACCTTAAAACATTTAACCGCTCTTGGCCTATTTAGGACGTAGTGCGGAGACTGTTCAAGTGTAGACTTGATAATAGTTGTTACGTGTTACTACACTCAGACGAGTTTCTCTTGAGAATATTATGGGTCGATGAGTCAGTCATCTTAACCTGTAATATCCAATGGATGGAATTAAGACTCTGGGAACTTTTTAGAACATGATCTACAGGTTTTTATCCTTAGTTCACTCCTTTAGGATGGTTCTTACCCAGACTCCATGCTCGTGACTTATAACAAACCCTTGATTCTTGGTTGATCTAATCAAGTCTTGTCAATATCAATGGAACTTGGGTGTTGATAAGGTGAAAACCATAATCCACCAAAATGGATGATTGATCTTGACAATGACTTGGTTCATCCCTTGACCTTTGTTTGTTTGCCTTGTGTGTGATCCCTTATTTGTGATTGTTGCATTCATGCATTCATGCGCATCATAGCATTCATCACACAAAATTTCAAGGAACTGAGGTATTATTCGCAAATATTTTCAGACCATAGATTATGGCGAAGGAACACTAAGAAGTACAGTTTCAGATGTCCCGACTTAAAAGAGTTAAGGAAGCTAGCATCTTTTGTATTAGATCCCTTGGACTTCAAATAATATCATGGGAAGCTTTTGTCCATCTTGTCTACTGATGTGGTTGAAGGACTTCTGAGAGTGCTAGTGCAATTATATGATCCTCTCTACCGCTATTTCACTTTCCCAGATTTTCAACTTGTGCCTACCTTGGAGGAGTATTCTCATCTTTTAGGGATACCTGTTTCAAGTAGAGTACCTTTTAGTGGATTGGAGGAGATTCCCCGATCTAATCTTATTGCTGAAGCTCTTTGTAGCGGGGTATTCGTTACCATTAGAGATATTGACTAAATCCAAGGTAAACCATACAAGTCGAGTCGCCACCGCACTTCTATTTATCCAAAGGAATGGTTAGAAAGCAAACAAAAACATAAGAGTTTTATCAAATCAAAAACTAGTAAAAATGTCAGAGATCTGGGTAAGGGGGTTGGTTATGCAATGGGAAGGTTTTAAGCACCCAAAACATCCTAGGTACTCCTAGGGAGCCCTTTTCACATTTGTTATAAGGTTGGCGTTTTGTGAAAATTTATTTGTGCAAACATGATTGAAGAGGTGAGAAGAGAATATACAAGTTTATTTATATTTTTTTGTGTTTGAATGGATGAACCCATTGCCTACGTACCATCTTAAAAAATATTAGGATCAAAACCTCGTAGTTCGGGGTAAAAATCTCAAAGAGTTGGTGAATTGATTGGTCCAAAAGCCTTAAGGTCTTTTGTTATCCAAGGGAGAAAACTCAACCTAAAACCACAAATCCATCATGTGAGGATAGCTTCAACATGCTAGTGAGGGGTTAACCCTATAATAAGCATGGAAGACTCATTGTCCATCACTAAGGATAAAGGTGAGTATTATATCTACCTTAAGGATAACTCAAACCTAATAGCTAAAGATTTATGAAAATTTTGATTAAGGAAGTGGCCATTGAAACCACAAAAGCATTTGAATGAGTTATATTTACCAATGAAAAGTATTTACAAAATATGGTTAAAGTGGATTAAAGATTCAATTCAAAATAAGTGTTATGAAAAGAAAGTTTGAAAATAAAAAGCATAAGGCTTAAGTTTCTAATGTTGAAAACAAAGGTCAAATGTTTGCACAAAAAGTTTTGGCTTGGGTTAGAGTGGAGAGAAGAAGAAGAAAGGCTAAGGTCCTAAGCATACAAGAGGTAAGGGATAAGAAACAAAACCACAAAAGGAGTTCCTCTCTTGAGATCATATTGATGATCCAAGTAGCTCCCATCCTTTGGAATAAGCAATCACAAGCATAAACTCAAGCAATCAATAATCAATGAATTCTTGGATAAGGCTCCTCAAGGGGTCTTGGATATCTCTCTCAGAAGCTCATGGTAATGGTTCCTCAATGTGGCTCAAAGTTGGAATTCCTAGCACCAAGAAACACACACCTCAAAATGTTCTATGAACAATCAAAGAATGGACAAGAGGGAGTTTGTAATATGGTCCTTTCAATGTTCATCCTTAAGCTTTAAGCATTCTAAAGGCATTAGGCCTAATTGCTCTTTGACATTTAAGCACTCTAAAGGCATGAGGCCTAGTTGCTCTTCAAACTCCATTTGCTTGGGTAAAGTCCTAAAGTCTAAGTCCATTTTGTCCAATTCTTTGCATTTGGTTCACAACAAACAGAGAAACACAAGCACAAAAGATATATACACAATTATATGCTCAAGTGAGCAAAAGGAAAATGGCATTAACATAAACATGTGCTCCAATGAGCAAAGGAAAAAGCAAATGAATAATATGTACAAGAAGGATAAATTGCATAAATGTAAAGTGCAAAAAGTAAATGTTAATAGTTAGTGGTTAACAGTTAGTGTGCCATAAGGCAAAATTTAGCGCTATGTTAAGCAATCGTAATTGGACTTATGTAGAAGTCACAACTATCTGAGGCCGGTCAATAATAATGTAGGCAGCAACACAAGTTAGAAGTCTTGATTAGTGAACCAAGTTCCAACAACTTGCCATGCCAAAAGAAAAAGAGGATTGATCTTGTATTGGTTTAAGTCCTTTGCATGATTTAGGAAACAACCTATCCTTAATGCAAAGCCATTCACTTGATCAATTGATCAAGATGAATTAGATTTGGATCAAGGAAGATTAAGTCTCCCTAATCAATGTTAACTTATCAACCTTCAACTCATTGATCAAAAAGAAAAGGGAAGAAGGAGAAGAAGATGAATAATGGAATATGAAATGGTAAGATTAAAATGCATAAGGTGGAATAAAATGTACCAATCCATAAATGTTGACCAATGATATTGAGGATCAAGGTCAAGCACTCAAAAACAGAAGTGAGCTGAAGATTGGAGGTCAAGAAATAAACCAAATATTTTTGGCACTTTTTAATATTAAAATAAACTTGAATTAAAAATAAAAGAAAGGTCAAACTTCAAAATAACTTCAAATCAACTTTGAAAAGTCCAAGTGATTTATCCAAAGTTCAACAAGGTCAAACAAAGTTTGACAAAAAATTTCAGCATTTTTAAAAGTCAGAAACTATTTTTAATCAATTAAAAATGAATAAAAATAACCTAATTGAACTAAAATCTCAAATAAATCTCAAATAAATTAAAAAATTGATGAGAATATTTTTCATAGATCCATCATCATTCAAAGAGGTTGAGAAAATATTTTTGTATTTTTTGAATATCAAAAACTATTTAAAATGAATTAAAAATTACCAGAAAATAGAAAATTCACAAAAAAATATCAAATGATAAAATAAAAAATATTAAAAATCATTTTTAGAAACTAGAAATTATTTGGAGAAAAATACAATTGGTCCCATATTTTTTGGATTTAAAATGAAGAAGATATGAATTTTTGAAAATAAAGGGAATAAAAGAAATAAAATTAGAAATTAGAAAATAAGAAAAAACAAGGAGCGTTGGATGTGCTTTCATTAATTGACGTGTCACATCTAATGGTACAGAGGTGCGCGCTCACCATGAGTCCAGGTCAACAGCACCACACACATCATTAAAACAAGTCATAACATTGGACGTGTGTGATTGAATCTGGAAACTCAAATGGACGGATCAAATTGAATCTGGGAACCAGACGGTGGCCAGCGCCACCGTCTTCTCCGGCCAACCTCCGGCCACGTCCAAAATTTGCAGAGCTTAAAATGGAAACCAAAATGCACGATCTAGGTATCATTCGAAAGCTGGGGTGATGTACATCACCCCTGTACCACTCAATTCCATTCTAGATCTCTATATTGAGAGAAATCAGAAGTGGAAATTCTGTGATGTTCATATGAACTTCATGGATTTCAACAATTGAGCACTCAAAACAATTGCCTCTATGAAGAGGACTTCAGCCAACACAATATCCAAGCAAATAGATCAAGAAATAGTGAGTTCCGAAGAAAAAACTAGTTGGAGAGAACCTTTGAATTGTGGAGACCTGAGCTTGCTTCCTTGCTTCCTTTGGCCAAACAAAAGTACAATGGACTATGAGAGAGAGAGGTCTAGGAACTTTAGATCTAGAAATTCAACCAGATTTAGTTGAATTTCATATTTGAGAAATTTGAATGAAAATGAAATAGTTCCTTTGGTGAGAGGTTTGGTTTTCAATTCAGCAGCATTTCAGGTTGATTCATGGATGGAAAATGAATGGAATGTTGCTTCTATTTATAGCCAAGCATGATGCAAGCAATGAGAAATCCGTGTGTGCATGGCAAGTGGATACTCTTTGCATGGGCTTGCATGATCATGTAAAAGGCCCAAATTCAATGCCAAATGCAGTCTGAATTATAATTAAGCTGAAATGGACGTGTAATTGGCAATGCACAAGCTTGTGTAATGAGTTTCAACATGTTATGCACAATTATGCCTAAAACGTCTCCTCTTCGAAAATGCCATTTGCCAAATCCAAACATGAGCATGTGAGTAATGGTTGGAAAGGTCTTGATGCAAGGAACAAATGTTATGTTGGGCAAAAATCCATTTGAAATGTGGAAATTAGTGAATTTTGAGTTTAAAGTGTAAGGTGCAAAACATGTAAAGGCAAGGTTTCCAAATTTGGTCTATGTTCAAGCCCCTCTGTTTTGATGATGCAAGCCTCAAATGAAAAAACCTTCAACATCAAAGTTGTAGATATTCTCAAGAAAACCAAAATTGATTTAAATTATGCATCATTTCGATTTTTGATGAAAGAGTTATGAGCACTTGAAGTTGGACTTTTTTGCCTTTCAATGCATTTGGTCCAAAGTGACCTATAATGTTTTGCATTATCACATGTATTTCCTTTGAGATTTTGGAATTTTGTTCAACATAACATTTGAAATAGACATCTTAAGATTTCCAATGCATTTTATCCCATCTCAAAATCATAAAAAATGAATGAGTTATGTCCTTGGGAATTTGACCCAAAATTAGGGTTTCAGTCAAAATGACCTATAATGTCTTGGAATGGATGATGACCTTCCAAGATTCAAATAAATTTTTGATGAACATGAAAGTTGTTCATATTGTCCTTAAGAACATTGTTTCTTTTGGAATCATCTCCATTCGACCAACACATAAAAAGTTAGATCTCAGTGCATTTCAAAATAGTCAAATGAATTGACTGATCAACTTCTCAAGTCCACAACCCATATCTTGATGAACTGATGTTTGAGGACACTAAAATAAGTTCAAATATTCATGAAATTATGAATTAAAGAACTTCCCTTGATTGTATTTGACCATGGGCTGAGGTTGCTTCATGAGCAAGGCATTGTAGTACATAGATGAATTAGGGTTTCCTTGAGAAACAAACCTCAAACCCTTTGACTTGCTTTGATCAAAAGAATGAATTGAGACACTTGGGAGGCATATTTGATGGATGAGAGCTTTGGGAACCATTACCATGCTTGCTTTCATCTTCATTTGGCCATATCTCTACACAAAGGATCTCCTTGAAGCTCTTGACCTTGTGATGGCTCAAGCTACAAACAAGAAATGTTAGTGACATATTTTTGTGCTTTTGGTTAGTAAACGAAATAATAAAAGCAATGATATACAGTTCAAGCATGCTTGGTGATCTCAAACCACTCACGAGGAGAACCCACCCAAAGGCAAAGGGAACCAAGATGCTCAAGATCCTTGAGGCTTTGCAAATGCAATGTTATGATGCCATGAGGGATCTTAGGGGCAAAATTGGGGTCTTACAGATGCCCCTATTTAAGGTCATTCTAGCCGGAGAAGTGAAGGTTAAAATCTTCGTCTCGACGAGGTATAATGGGCTTAAATAATAACAAAGAGGCGAATTTTGGTCCCTAAGAGACCTCTTGATGCAAATGTATATATGCAAAAGGGTAATACTTTGTGGAGATATGTGTCCATAAAGAAGAAAAGAAATCAGGAGATATTGACAATCCATATGAGTAATACACTCAATGGGACAGAGACTCTAGGGACTCTCATGGGGATAAGGAAGGAGATACAATGCGTGAGCAGGTCACGACTCAGAGCTTAGGGAACAGAATTCCAAAATGAATAAATCAATTGGAAAGACTCGAACTGACTCAAAGGCGCATGTATTAGGGAATATGCCAATACAACAGAAATTATCCATGACGGATACTTCGGATAAAAATCCGGACTTAGATGGGGACAATCCACTAAGGGACTGTGCTGGGGAAATCATCCAAACAGAACTCTCCTGGGGAAGCAACGGGAGGAGGTATTACCAATTATTGGGTAATAAGCTCAAAGAGACATGTGATCTGAACACCGGTGAGAGAACAACATGCTCGGGAAGAATGAATATCTAAGACCGGTATAAGGGTGAGAGATATCAAACATCCAAAAGTCATCTGAGGAAGACCTAAAAAGGTATACTTCAGCTCAGGAAAATCTAACTCCGCATGAGACAAAAAGTCATAATAGGGAGCAGAGGGAAGGGACACTAAGGGTACTGGTTACTGGGCATATAACAGGTGACCAACCAAAGCGTGAATTGGGGAATATTCCCAAGACACTCATCACCCAAGAGAGGGCTAAAAGCAAACTCGATTATAGGATGGGCATTCGATTCCACAAGGAAATACGAATCTTACTCAACCGGGGAAGAACAAAAGGCTTCGACCAGAGAGCGCATGAGATATATTATCTATTACCGTCAGAACGTAGATAACATATTCGCATGGAAGATTACCCACAACCGGTTACTGGGTTAATAAAGGATAAATCGATCGAAAATAAAAGGCATCGGGATACCGAAGCTAGGTATATAATGATGACCAATTCAGGTGAGAAACAAACGTTACCAATCAACAAAAGATGGACGAGAGATGACCTGTCGGGGATAAATTACTTAATCAGAGCAATTATCCAAAAGATGATGGGATATCAATACCGAATATTGGATAAAGATAGTCGTCAAGGAGGGGATTACATCTACCGGATACTGGGTAGAAAACCACAGAGAAGTGACCGTCACCGATTAAGGATGAGCAGAACACTTACTTTGCAAAGGGGATGCAAATAGGGTTTACAACTACCGGTATAAGGGTAGAAAACCATAGACTCCATCGGGGATGAGATGAACGATTACTGGTTATTGAGCAACCATTCATTTACATCCTAGGGGAGTGCAAGAAACAACCAAAAGAGGCCAATCTAGGATCAAGCTAGATAGGCACGCTGAAACAAAACCTGTCCCTATGAGGATATAACTCAACGGGGAACTCCATCCTAATATATGTGTTGGGAGGAAACAGAAACCACCATCGTTCACGAGGGTATAACTCAGTGGGGACTATGGGAGGAAAGATAAATACTTTCTGCTTATGGGGCCGACTCTACATGGGGAGATCAAGCACCAGCATCTGCTTGGGGAAACATAATACCCTCAAACAAGAGAATAGCAAACAGAGATATATGGTAAATAATGCGTCATGAATATTTGAATGCTGTCAATATGCACATATGCATGGTTTATGTATGATGAATGCTGACAAACAGACATTTCTAACACAAACAGGTCCAACAAACAAGTACACACACATCCGGTACTACATCTCAAGAGAGAAAGCCAAGCCTACTGGAGGACATCTAGTCAAGATATCTACAGGGGAACCAGACTACTGCTAGGGGAAAAGGATCACCACACAGGTAAGATCCGTCGTAGAAACAAATCTACTGGGGAACTCATGAAAGAGGAGGATGGAACTCTGTGGGGAGCAACCACCAAATCAGAAGTTGCCAAGGGTCATCTAATATCATTCCAAATAATGAGATCACATCTATTGAGGAGGAAGAATCACCACTCTGCTGCAGGAAAGAGGAATGGATAATCCTACCAATCACCCTGTTCGGAAGAAAACCCCAAAAGGCTCAGGAGGAAAAGGATACAAGCATGCCAGGAATACGAACAAATGTCTTACCCTGTCAAGAATCTTACCATCCTTGGGAGAGCACTAAAGATATCCTCAGTATCCCCTCATCTTTGTGAATGTTTACTTTGTTTAAAACAAATTATGAAAGATTTGAATAAAACAATGACATATTTTTCAATTAAAACATGCAAAACATTTGTTGAAATAGAAACAAACAAGAGTGCGAATAATTGGATAAAAGCTCAAATTTATTTGATGGGATGGTAGTCTGCAAATGGCAAGACTCCATAGATCTTTTGAAATTTGAAATTGGCGATATATATTGGAAAAGGGCTACATTGAACATAATGACCATTTCTCCACCAATTCTGAATCCGATGTATTTGAAGCTTTGGTTGATGATGATTGAGCGAGAATCTCTAACAGCCGCAAAGCCAAGTCTTGTCAGGACGCAGTTACTTGCCAAATCCCTAATTTTTGCCTATATTGCCCCAGGGTGAGGTACTCAATCTAGCGGGATATATTCATCGTATATTTTTTTTATGTCTCTAACTTTTTCCTGGATCGCCCTTTCGGGTTTTCAACCCACCGAGACGCTCATTTTTGCCTAAGCCGCCCTTTCGGGTTTTTAACTTAGCGAGCTATTCTGTTTTTTTATTTTAGGCGAAGTATTTCTTGACTGCATCTGAATTTACAGGACGAGTGAAGTCTTCCCCATCCATAGTTGTAAGTATCAATGCACTGCCTAAAAAGGCTCTCTTAACAACATATGGACCTTCATAGTTTGGAGTCCACTTGCCCCTGGAATCGGGCGCGAAAGACAAGACTTTCTTGAGCACAAGGTCACCTTCTCGAAACACACGAGGCTTGACCTTCTTATCAAAGGCTTTCTTCATCCTTTGTTGATATAACTGGCCATGGAACATGGCAGTCAATCTCTTTTCTTCTATCAAATTCAGCTGATCATAACGACTCTGAACCCATTCAGCATCAGTCAACTTGGCTTCCATCAAGACTCTCATTGATGGGATCTCCACCTCTACTGGGAGCACAACCTCCATGCCATAAACAAGAGAGAAAGGGGTTGCCCTTGTTGAAGTGCGGACAGACGTGCGATATCCATGTAAAGCAAATGGCAGCATCTCATGCCAATCTTTGTACGTAACAACCATCTTCTGGATAATTTTCTTGATATTCTTATTAGCAGCTTCAACAGCCCCATTCATCTTGGGTCTATAAGGAGAAGAATTATGATGCGCAATCTTGAACTCACTACAGAGTTCTTTCATCGTCTTGTTGTTCAAGTTAGATCCATTATCAGTAATGATCTTGTCTGGCACACCATAACGGCATATGAGTTGATTCCTGATGAATTTCACTACCACCTGCCTGGTCACATTTGCGTATGACGCTGCTTCAACCCACTTGGTAAAGTAGTCAATTGCTACGAGAATAAATCTGTGTCCATTGGACGCTTTCGGCTCTATCATGCCAATCATGTCGATTCCCCATATGGAGAAAGGCCATGGAGATGAAATCACATTCAGAAGTGTCGGAGGAATATGAATCTTATCCGCGTAGATCTGACACTTATGGCATTTCTTCACATATTTGCAACAGTCAGACTCCATTGTCAGCCAATAGTAGCCTGCTCTTAACATCTTTCTATCCATGGCGTGTCCATTGGAATGCGTACCAAATGAACCCTCATGGACCTCAGTCATTAACAGGTCTGCTTCGTGTCTATCCACGCATCTGAGCAGCACCATATCAAAATTTCTCTTATAAAGCACATCACCATTGAGGTAGAAACTACCTGACAATCTCCTCAAAGTTTTCCTATCTTTCACAGATGCCCCAGGCGGGTAAGTCTGGTTCTGAAGGAAACACTTGATATCATAATACCACGGCTCATCATCTCTCACTTCTTCAAATGCAAATACATGAGCTGGTCTATCCAAGCGCATAACAGTAATATTGGGAACTTCATTCCACAGTTTGACCATAATCATTGAAGCGAGAGTAGCAAGAGCATCTTCCATCCGATTCTCATCTCGAGGAATATGATGGAAGTCAACCTCAGTAAAGAACGTTGAAATCCTCCTCGCATAATCTCTATATGGAATGATACCAGGCTGATTCGTTTCCCATTCACCCTTAATCTGATTAACAACGAGGGTCGAATCACCATAAACATCAAGATGTTTGATCCTAAGATCAATACATTCTTCCAATCCCATAATACAGGCCTCATACTCTGCCATGTTATTCGTGCATTTGAAAGTTAGCCTTGCTGTAAAAGGAATATGTGTGCCCTAAGGAGTAATAATAACCGCCCCAATACCATTTCCATATTGATTTACAGCACCATCAAACACCATACTCCATCGGGAACCAGGCTCTGGACCTTCATCGAGTGTAGGCTCATCACAATCTTTCATTTTCAAATACAGAATCTCCTCATCTAGGAAGTCATACTGAACAGACTGATAATCTTCAATTGGTTGATGTGCCAAGTGATCAGCCAAGATACTACCTTTAATAGCCTTCTGAGCTCGATACTCGATATCGTACTCAGACAACAACATCTGCCAACGGGCAATCCTCCCAGTTAAAGCAGGCTTCTCAAAAATGTACTTGATTGGATCCATTTTGGATATCAACCAAGTCGTATGATTCAACATATACTGGCCTAAGCGCTTAGCAGCCCAAGCCAAAGCACAACATGTCTTCTCAAGCATTGAGTATCGAGACTCGCAATCAGTAAACTTCTTACTCAAATAGTAGATGGCATATGTAACACCCCGATAAAAATAAGATAATTATTTAATTTAAGTTAATATTATATTTATTAATTTAATTAAATAATTGGAATTATTGGAATATTATTATTATTATTATTGGAATAATAATTATTGGAATATATATATAAGTTGGAAATAAGGAAAAAGAGTTCCATTTTGGTAAAAAGAGTTTTCACGTGAAAACAGAGAAGTGGCTCAAAAAGAGGAAAAGGGCAAAGAGGCAGAGCAAGAGGAAGAAGGTTGGAGAAGAGAAAAGCTTGAAGCTTAAAGATTCGCCGGATTAACTCAGGTAAGGGGGGTTTATCGTCGTTTAATGGGTATTATGGGTTAACATGTAATGGGTAGTGATAAACCGTTGAATTGACCCTAATTGGGATGTTGAATGCTGAAAAATTGTGTTGGATAAGTTGTGTTAAAGCTGTAATTGAATCTGTATTTGTGTGAGTTGTGATTTCCCGAACGTATAGCTTTTTACGGAATCGGAATCGGAGGTCCGGAAGTCCTCCAACGGCGGAAAATGCGGAGAATTCTGCATTCTGCTTCGTGTTAGCGTAGGAACAGCTTTCTGTCTTGCGTTAACCGGTTAACCCAGGGCGTTAACCGGTTAACACTGTTAGGAATTGTAAAGTATTGCTGTTTTGCTTGCGTTAACCGGTTAACCCAGGGTGTTAACCGGTTAACACTGTTGTGATTTCTGAGAAATTGCGGTTTTGTCTGCGTTAACCGGTTAACCCAGGGCGTTAACCGGTTAACACTGTTGAGTTTTGCCAGAAAGCGTGTTCTGTGTTGCGTTAACCGGTTAACCCAGGGAGTTAACCGGTTAACACTGTTGGAAAAGTGAAAAATTAATATTTGAATAATGTGTGCATAATTGGTGTTTTGCCTATATTGGCGTATGATGTAATAGGGATTAATTCCCGCTGTTTTGAGCAGTATAGGTATTAGTGGAGTGTGCTAATACTGTGATTAATTATTTGACATGATATGATGTTTTGATACGTGTGTTGAGGAATGTATGATGGTATGCATAATGCTATGAATGTATATGTTATGTATGCAATTGTGAATGGACTGTTTATGGCTTAGAGTGTGAGCATATGTCCATTGTGGATTATTGTTGATGAGTTTGCATTGCTAGGTGATTTAGCATGTATATTGTAGTCTTTATGGTGGTAGCTAATTCCCGTGGTGAGGAATTAGTGAGTTGGTGGTAGCTAATTCCCGTGGTGAGGAATTAGTGAGTTGGTGGTAGCTAATTCCCGTGGTGAGGAATTAGTGAGTTGGTGGTAGCTAATTCCCGTGGTGAGGAATTAGTGAGTTGGTGGTAGCTAATTCCCGTGGTGAGGAATTAGTGAGTTGGTGGTAGCTAATTCCCGTGGTGAGGAATTAGTGAGTTGGTGGTAGCTAATTCCCGTGGTGAGGAATTAGTGAGTGAGTCACTAGGTCTCAAATGAGTGGGACTAGTGGGCTTGGTAGCCGTATCTGGATTTGATCGGTGAGGTGAACTATATGTTCACGAATAGTCGGTACCGCATGCATGGAGTCTCATTGCATAATGTATGTATTGTGTATAATATGAATGGATGTGTTCCAATATTATACGTGTGTTTTGATGTTTATGTTGAGCATGATTATGATGTTTGAGTGGAGGTTGCCGTTACCGAATGTGTGATATGATTAGGGTGATTAATGTGTTATTTACTTAGCATTACATGATATTTATAATGCTTATTATATCGATTGAGGAACTCACCCTTACAACTATGTTTTCAGGTAACGAGCAGTGATTGAGTAGAAGCTAGTGCTTGGAGTCTAGTGTAGTCTCCTTAGTGGGTCATGCTCTGATAGATGTAACATCGGGACGGGATGTTTTACCTTGTTGAATAATTTTACATGTAATGTGTTACATGTTTTGCATGATTGATTTGATTTCTATCCGCTGCGTATTGTGCAAATGCTTTATGTTTTGAATTAATAAAAGAGCATGACAGTTATTATGGTGAATGGTGTGTAATGATTGTGTGACACCCTTAATTGCATATTTACTCTGATTGATATATTGTTATTTTAATTAAATATTTGAGGTATTTTAGAAGGGTGTTACATCATACTCCTTCTTTCCTAATTCGTCCTGCTGACCAAGGACACAACCCATTAAGTCTTCAAGAACAGTTAGATACATAATAAAAGGTCTCCCTTCCATAGGCGGAGACAGAATCGGAGACTCAGACAAATACTCTTTAATACTGTCAAAAGCTTTCTAGCAATCCTCGGTCCAATCATGAGACTGATCTTTCCGGAGGAGCTTGAATATCGGCGCACATGTGGCAGTCATGTGTGATATGAATCTGGAAATGTAATTCAAGCGGCCAAGAAAACCTCGGACTTGCTTCTCAGTTTTGGGCGCAGGCATCTCTTGTATTGCTTTGACCTTTGCAGGATCAACTTCAATACCTCTTTCACTAACAATAAAGCCCAATAACTTTCCAGAACGGACTCCAAATGTACACTTGTTGGGATTCAGACGAAGCTTATACTTCCTTAAGCGCTGAAAAAGCTTCAACAGGTGTTCTACATGTTCAATTTCCGTTCTCGACTTCGCAATCATATCATCAACATAAACCTCAATCTCCTTGTGCATCATATCATGAAACAAGGTAGTCATAGCTCGTTGATACGTGGCTCTGGCGTTCTTCAAACCGAAAGGCATCACTCGATAACAGAATGTTCCCTAAGGTGTGATGAATGTTGTCTTCTCCATATCCTCGGGTGCCATTTTGATCTGATTATATCCGGAAAATCCGTCCATAAACGAGAAGACCTTGAATTTAGCTGTATTATCTACCAACATATCAATATGTGGTAGAGGGAAATCATCTTTCAGACTAGCTTTATTCAAAGTCTCTATAGTCCACACACATTCGGACTTTTCCATCTTTCTTAGGCACGGGCACAATATTGGCCACCCATTGAGGATATGTAGAAGTCACCAGAAACCCCGCATGAAATTGCTTCTGAAGTTCTTCTTTGATCTTCACTGCCATATCGGGATGAGTTCTTCTGAGCTTCTATTTCACAGGCACGCACTCGGGCTTCAAAGGCGGGAAATGTTGCATGATATCAGTATCTAGACCAGGCATGTCTTCATATGACCAGGCAAAGACGTCGACGTATTCTCGTAGCAACTCAATTAACCCCTTCTTAACGGACTCTTCCAGGAGTGCCCCAATTCTTACTTCTCGCATACAATCTTCAGACCCTAAGTTGACTGTTTCCAGATTCTCAAGATACGGCTGAATGACTTTCTCTTCATGCTTAAGTAGACGGGTAATCTCATCAGGAATCTCTTCAACATCATCTTCTTCTGCCTCAAATACAGGGAATTCAAAGTTGGGAGAGGGTGTTGGATCATTATGTTCAATGGGTTTGATTAACCTGCATAATGATTTTAGATATAAAGAAATTTTAGAACTCAAACAAGGCAAATCATTATGCAGATGAAAAGATTGATTTTATTCTTATTTTTAGGGTTTTTTTGTGATCACCAATTTCATGCAAAAAGCGAAAACAGAAAATAATTGGAAAAACAAACATTTAACATGAATTTATTGAATGAAAATATCATTGAATTTATGTGCCAACAATGTCATCACTCCTCCTTTTGGCATGGGAGAAGGGTTTTTAAACACAGTGAAAATTACTTCGACTTATGGATAACTGTTGGAATATCCACAGCGACCCAATTATTGCAGATTCCTCCAGGGATGACGAAATTTCCAGAATCCTCGGCACCCTCTTCCAAGATGGCAGCAACCTCTTCATCCTGACCAGTGTGGATGAATCCTCCACTCTTGAACAAACCTTGCTTATTGAAAGCACCAGTAGAATAGCCTATGCCAGCTCGGGATTTGTTGTATTCTAGCTTGATCATTTTCCCAAATCCAGCAGTTGCACCTTGCTCAATGGCCAACTTCGCATCTTTATAGGAAGCAAATGAAGGAGTTCTCTTCTCAACGGGTTCAGCAATAGATAAAGCTTAGAATGACGTTCCAACTTCATCCTCAGCATCTATATATGAGAAAGAAGACAAATGGCTAACCAGGAGAGCCTTTTATCCCCCTACCACCACCAACTTCTTATTCTTTACAAATTTCAGTTTCTGGTGTAGGGTGGATGTCACGGCACCTGCCTCGTGAATCCATGGTCTGCCTAGGAGACAACTATACGATGGGTGAATGTCCATAACCTGGAAGGTAATCTGGAAATCACTTGGTCCAATCTTGATGGGGAGATCAACCTCACCAATCACAGTTTTGCGAGACCCATCGAAAGCCTTCACAACTACTCCACTCTGCCTCATGGGAGGCCCCTGATATGACAACTTCGAAAGAGTGGTCTTCGGCAATACATTCAATGATGACCCAGTGTCCACCAACACATTGTACATAGCATGGTCTTTGCAGCTCATAGATATATGTAAGCCCAAGTTGTGGTCTCTTCCCTCCTCAAGGAGATCAGCGTCACTAAAACTCAGGTTGTTACAAGCAGTGGTGTTTGCAACGATGCTATCAAATTGCTCTATCGCGACATCGTGATCCACATACGCCACGTCCAACACCTTCTGCAGAGCTTCTCGGTGTGGTTCTGAATTCAAAAGTAGTGATAACACAAATATTTTGGATGGCGTTTGTAGAAGCTGGTCTACAACATTGTACTCGCTCCTCTTGATGAGCCTCAGCATCTCATCATAGTCTTCTTTCCTATTGCCACTCGGGCTAGCAGAAGTAGGAGTTTTCAATATGGAGGAGGGTTTAACAACTAGTTCCGGATTCAGAGTGCTCACAGCGTTCCCAATCGGGCATTCAACAAAATCGATATCAACATTTCCTCTAGCATCAACTTGAGGTTTCAACGGTGCTGAAAACACACGACCGCTACAGGTCAAACCACTGACATCAGCAATATTAACAACAGATGAGTGTAAGACCCCAATTTTGGCCCTAAGATCCCTCATGGCATCATAACATTGCATTTGCATAGCCTTAAGGATCATAAGCATCTTGGTTCCCCTTGCCTTTAGGTGGGACTCCTTGTGAGTTAGTTTGAGATCACCAAGCATGCTTGAATTGTATATCATTGCTTTTCTTATTTTGTTTACTAACCAAAAGCACAAAAATATGTCACTAACATCTTTTGTTTGTAGCTTGAGCAATCACAAGGTTCAAAGCCTCTAGGAGATCATCTGTGCAATGACATGGCCAAGAGAAAATGAAAGCAAGCATGGTAATGGTTCCCAAAGCTCTCATCCATCAAATATGCCTCCCTAGCATCTCAATTCATCATTTTGATAAAATCAAGTCAAAGGGTTTGAGGTCTTGTTCTTCAAGGAAACCCTAATTCATCTATGCACCACAATGCCTTGCTTATGAAGCAACCTCGGCCCATGGTCAAATACAATTAAGGGAAGTTCTTTAATTCATCATTTCATGCATATTTGAACTTATTTGAGTGTTCTTAACCATCACTTCATCAAGATATGGGTTGTGGACTTGGAAAGTTGATCAGTCAATTCATTTGACTATTTTGAAATGCACTGAGACCTAACTTTTTATGTGTTGGTCAAATGGAGATGTTTCCAAAAGAAAACATGTTCTTAAGGACAATATTAACAACTTTCATGTTCATTAAAAATTTATTTGAAGCTCGGAAGGTCATCATCCATTCCAAGACATTATAGGTCATTTTGACTGAAACCCTAATTTTGGGTCAACTTCCCAAGAACATAACTCATTCATTATTTATGATTTTGAGGTGGGATCAAATGAATTGGAAATATTAAGATGTCTAATTAAAATGTTCTGTTGAGCAAAATTTCAAAATCTCAAAGGAAATACATGTGATAATGCAAGACATTATAGGTTCTTTTGGACCAAATGCATTGAAAGGCAAAAAAGTCCAACTTCAAGTGCCCATAACGCTTTCATCAAAAATCCAAATGATGCACAATTTACATCCATTTTGATTGCCTTGAGAAGATCTACAACTTTGATGTTGGACGTTTTTTCATTTAAGGCTCGCATCATTAAAACAGAGGGGCTTGAACATTGGCCAAATTTGGAAACCTTGCCTTGACATGTTTTGCACATTACACTTTAAACTCAAATTTCACTAATTTCCACACTTCAAATGGATTTTTTCCCTACATAACAATTGTTCCTTACATCAATACCTTTCCAACCATTACCCACATGCCTATGTTTGGATTTTGTAATTGGCATTTTCGAAGAGGTGAACATTTAGGCACAATTATGGAATTCATGTTGAAACTTCATGCACAAGCCATTGCCTTGCAAATCACACGTCCAAACCATTGGCATTTGAGTTCAGCTTGCATTTTCATCCATTTTTGGGCTTTGCACGCGCCTGTACAGGCCAATTGTTGAAAAGTATATCTTCGACAAATATTTTTATATCGTATCCACAGAGATTGGTTGATATTACCACCGTTCTATAATCCGATTTGTTATAAGTTTAGAAAGTAACAGAGTTGTTTTGTTTGGAAAATTATCTTGTGAGTAAATGTCACTAGAAACAGTAAAATGGTTTTAATCAAATATAAAAGCTTGGCAAGATTGGAGTTCACTATTTCAAATGCTTATGATTTCTTATGATAACTATATAGATTTAAGATTATTGATGATGTTCAAGTATCCTCTCAAAGTCATTTATGTCTAAACGATATTATGATAATCACTATATTGATCCTTAGACGATCTCTCCACCTAACTATCAATATAGAAATCTTTAATGTTTGATACCAAAGAAGAGTAATGAATAAATCTATCTCTACAACTTATTCACTACTTGAAAATCTGTTTTATGTCAAGACTCAAATAATCTCTCTCGACAACTACTCAAATATGGTTTTCAACTTAGGGAAAAAACAATATTCAATACATCAACAATCTTTATCATATATATAAATCAAATGGAATACATAAATATATGAGAATAGCTACTACCTCCAATCTTGACAAAAGGGAGTTTAGCTCCTCATCATCATTGTTACAAAGCAGAATGTTAAAGAAGAAAAACTCTGTTTTCTCTCTTCCAAAATATCTCAATGTCAAAAAATATGAATAATGAATGAATGTGTTCTCCTCTCCTAAAAGAGTTGACATTTCCTTAACTGATAATTTTCATCCAAAGCAGAAAAGCTATTCCAAGACAGACACCAAAATGGCAAAACCAGCTGGCCTTGAAAACAACACTTTTGACCCAAAATCAGCTTGCTGGATTCGCAGGGTTCGCTGGGCGAACTATGTTCGCGGCGCGAACTGACTCTTGTCATTCAGTTCGCTGGGAGAACTATGTTCGCTGGGCGAACTGAAGCTACCTCAGCTTCCTTACTTTGCAAGCTTCATGTAATTGTTCTTCCAAGTGTTAATCTTCAAGAATAGGCCTCCAATTTGCATTCAATACTTCTTCCAAATTATGGTGTTGCATTCCAAAAGCTCTCTCATCCAAAAAACTCTACAAAACTAACAAATATGTGAAATAACTATTCAAAACAAAATAAATTAAACCTAATTGCATTTATACAAACTAGTGAGAATAAAAGTGTGTAATTACATCAAAACTTGGTAAAAGGGACCAATAAAATGATATAAAAAGTAGTACTAATTGGTCCCTAACACCAATGCATGAAGAGTCCAAGTTCCATGCACACGAGTTTTCTCCTTGCTTGCATCAACCTTGGCTATAAATAGCATGCTTCATTCTCTTCAAAAACCAACCTAATGGCGCCTGAAGCTCTGCACAAGTGAAATCCCAACCTCCATTAAAGGAATTTTGAGTTTTCCATTTCAATTTTCCAGTTCAGATTTCAACTTCATTTGTTGATCTCTGAATTTAAAATTCCTAAGCCTTGCTTCCTTGTTACCTTAAGAACACATTGCACAAAAGATTTGGAGTGGATCAAGACATGTAAAGCTACACTTCAAAGGTTGTTGTTCAAACTTATTTGCTTCGAATCTCTCATTTCTTTGAACTATTTTCCTGGCCAAAGTGTTTTCTGAAGTCCTCACTTGAGAGGCAAGCTAGTGATAGCTTCAATTTTGTTTTTCTTTGATCTGCATTTTTCATACTTGAATCTTCCACCCCAAATTTCTCAACCTATAGGAATCTTGAGTGTGATTCAAGGTTACAGGGGTGATGTACATCACCCCAGCTTCATTTTGGTATGAGGATCGTGCAAAATGGTGAAGGTTTGAAAACCTGCAAATCTGGCTGGAATTTGGAAGCTCACCGGAGAAGAAGGTGGCTCCGGTGGCCGCCCATTGCCAGTTTGAATCTGGATCGTTGGATCTCATCTCCAGATTCAATCTCAGCCTTTGGATGTTATGACATTTTTTAATACTTTGTGTGACGCGTTTGACCAAGGTTCACCATGAGCGCGCGCTTCAGGACCATCAGATTGGCCACGTCAATTAATGAATGTGATCCAACGCTTCCTGATTTTTCATATTTTCTAATTTCTGATTTTATTTTCTTTAATTCCCTTTTATTTCAAAAATTCATAACTCTCTCATTTTTAATCCAAAAAATATGGGACCAATTGCATTAGTCTCCAAATAATTTCTAGTTTCTTAAAATGATTTTTAATATTTTTTATTTTGTCATTTGATATTTTTTATGAATTTTCTCTTTTCTGGTTATTTTTAATTCATTTTAAATAGTTTTTGATATTAAAAAAATACAAAAATATTTTTCTAACCTATTAGAATGATGATGAATCTATGAAAAATATTCTCATCAATTTTTTAATTGACTTGAGATTTATTTGAGATTTTAGTTCAATTAGGTTATTTTTATTCATTTTTAATTGATTAAAAATAGTTTCTGACTTTTAAAAATGCTGAAATTTTTTGTCAAACTTTGTTTGACCTTATTGAACTTAGGATAAATCACTTGGACTTTTCAAAGTTGATTTGAAGTGATTTTGAAGTTTGACCTTTCTTTTATTTTTAATTCAAGTTTAATTTTAAATATTAAAAATGCCAAAAATATTTTGTTCATTTCTTGACTTCCAATCTTCAGCTCACTTTTGTTTTTGATTGTTTGACCTTTGACTTTCAATGTTATTGGTCAACATATGATGATTGGTACATTTTATTTCATTTTAATGCATTTTTACTTTTGCCATTTTTATTTCCATTATTCATCTCCTTCTTCTTCTTCTTCTTCTTTTTTCTTTTTGATCAATGAGTTGAAGGTTGATAAGTTAGTATTGATTAGGGAGACTTAATCTTCCTTGATCCAAATCTAATTTATCTTGATCAATTGATCAAGTGAATGGCTTTGTATTAAGGATAGGTTGTTTCCTAAATCATGCAAAAGGCTTAAACCAATACAAGATCAATTCCCTTCTTCTTTTTGGCATGGCAAGTTGTTGGAACTTGGTTCATTAATCAAGACTTCTAACTTGTGTTGTTGCCTACATTATTATTGACCGGCCTCAAATAGTTGTGACTTCTACATAAGTCCAATTACGATTGCTTAACATAGCGCTAAATTTGCCTTATGGCACACTAACTATTAACCACTAACCATTAACATTTATTTTATGTACTTTACTTTTATGCAGTTTACTATTCTTGCACATATTATTCATTTGCTTTTTCCTTTGCTCATTGGAGCACATGTTTATGTTAATGCCATTTTCCTTTTGCCCACTTGGGTATATAATTGTGTATATATCTTTTGTGCTTGTGTTTGTCTGTTTGTTGTGAACCAAATGCCAAGAATTGGACAAAATGGACTTAGAATTTAGGACATTACCCAAGCAAAAATGGAATTTGAAGAGCAACTAGGTCCCATGCCTTTAGAGTGCTTAAATGTCAAAGAGCAACTAGGCCTCCTGCCTTTAGAATGCTTAAAGCTTAAGGATGAACATTGAAAGGATCATATTCTAAACCCCCTCTTGTCCATTCTTTGATTGATCATAGAACTTTTTGATGTGTGTTTTCTTGTGCTAGGATTTCCAACTTGAGCCTAATTGAGGAACCATTACCATGAGCTTCTAAGAGAGAGAAATCCAAGATACCTTGAGGGGCCTTGTCCAAGAATTCATTGATTGTTGATTGCTTGAGTTTATGCTTTATGTGATTGCTTATTCCAAAGGATGGGAGCTACTTGGATCATCAATATGATCTCAAGAGAGGAACTCCTTTTGTGGTTTTGTTCTCTTCTCCCTTACCTCTTGTGTGCCTAGGACTTTAGCCATTCTTCTTGATCTCTCCACTCTAACCCAAGCCAAAACTTTTGTGCAAACATCTAACACTTGTTTTCGACATTAGAAACCTAAGCCTTATGCTTTTGATTTTCAAACTTTCTTTTCATAACACTTATTTTGAATTGAATCTTTAATCCATTTTGACCATATTTTGCAAATACTTTTCATTGGTAAATATAATCCATCCAAATGTCTCTTTGTGGTTTCAATGGCCACTTTCTTAATCAAAATTTTCATAACCTTTAGCTGTTAGGTTTGAGTTATCCTTGAGGTAGATATAATGCTCACCTATATCCTTAGTGATGGACAATGAGTCTTCCATGCTTATTATAGGGTTAACCCCTCACTAGCATGTTGAAGCTATCCTCACATGGTGGATTTGTGGTTTTAGGTTGAGTTTTCTCCCTTGGATAACAAAAGACCTTAAGGCTTTTGGACCAATCAATTCACCAACTCATTTCAAGATTTTTACCCCGAACTACGAGGTTTTGATCCTAATCTTTTTTAAGATGGTACGTAGGCAATGGGTTTATCCATTCAAACACAAAATGTAAATAACTTGTATATTCTCTTCCCATCTCTTCAATCATGTTTGCACAAACCAATTTTCACAAAATACCAACCTTACAACAAATGTGAAAAGGGCTCCCTAGGAGTACCTAGGATGTTTTGGGTGCCTAACACCTTCCCATTGCATAACCAACCCCCTTACTCAGATCTCTGACTCTCTTTTACTAGTTTTTGTTAAAACTTTTAGGTTTTTGTTCGCTTTCTAACCATTCCTTTGGATAAATAGAAGTGCGGTGGCGACTCGACTTGTATGGTTTACCTTAGATTTAGTCAATGTCTCTAATGGTAACGAATACCCCGCTACAGAAAAGTGGCGACTCTGCTGGGGACATTTGCCTAGTGGGTTTTGCCTACTTTTCATATTGTGTTGTATTGTACTATATATTGTTTTGTGACATATCTTTGTGCAATTTGGGATTACTGTATTGTATGTAATGATTGAATTGCTTGAATATTAATTCCTTGTATGCTTTGTGATCTTTGTGAGATGAGTTCTATACCCGAACTCGAGTGCACTTAAGATAGGAGAATGGCATAGTCTTGTTAACTTGTGTGGAGTTATTCCTTAGCAAGTTGACTTGCAAGTCCATTCACTTGGTGGAGGTCATGTTGGGATCAATAATGTCACACAAGTAAGTTGTGGTTAGACATTACTCTTTCCAATATAGACCTTAGAAGCCAAGGACCTTAGTTTACCAAGCCCATCTTGGCCTATTCTTAGGATGTAGTGCGAAAGTCGTTCAACTGTAAGATTTGGTACGATTGTTACGCGATACTACACTCATAAGAGTCTCTCTTGAGAATATTTTTGGAATACGAGTAGTCGTTTCTCCAATAATATCCGAAAGATGGGATGATGACTATGGGAACCTCTTGTAGAACATGTTTGGCAGGTTTAAACCCTAGTACATTCCTTTTGGGTGGTTCTTAACCAAGACTCCATGCTCGTGACTTGCAACAAACCCTTGATTCATGGTTGATCCGTTCTTGTATCCTTAATATCAATGGAACTTGGGTGTTGATAAGGTGTAAACCATAATCCACCAAAATGGATGATTGATGTTAAGGATAATATGATCCATCCTATGACCTTTGTTTGGTGTGCTTTGTTTGATCCTTGAGTGTGATTGTTGCATTCATCCATCCATTTGCATCCATATCATCAAAATAATAAGAAAGTTTTCAAGGAACTTAAGAGGTCTATTTGCAAATTTTCAGACATGGAAAGACAAAGAAGGAATACAACGAAGTACAGCTTCAGACAATCAGATTTGAAAGAGCTAAGGAATTTGACATCCTATGTACTAGATCCCTTGGGTTTCAAGGCTCGTTTTGGGAAGCTTCTTCCTCTTCTGACTACTCAGGTGGATGAAGGATTGATGAGTGTATTGGTGCAGTTTTATGATCCTTTGTATCGTTGCTTCACGTTTCCGAACTTTCAGCTTTTACCTACACTTGAGGAATATGCCTATCTTGTCGACATACCTATTCTAGATCAGTTGCCGTTCAGTGGCTTGGAGAGGGTTCCTACTTCTCAAGAGATAGCAGACATGTTACACATAGATGAATCCTTGGTTGGTACTCATATGACTACCAAAGGTGGAATTCAAGGTCTCCCTTCTGAGTTCCTCATTGCTCAAGCTACTAGGTATGGGAATTCCATGAGTGAGGACGCCTTTGAGGCCATATTTGTACTTCTCATTTATGGATTAGTGTTATTCCCCAACATCGACAAGTTTGTGGATGTGAACGCTATTAGGATCTTCTCTACTCTTAATCCCGTTCCTACTATGTTGGGTGATACTTATTTCTCTTTGCATATGAGGAATGCAAAGGGTGGTGGCGCCATTGTGTGTTGTTTGCCTCTGTTGTATAAGTGGTTTATTTCTCACTTACCTCAGACGGTCGCTTTCAAGGAGAACAAGGGATGTCTACGGTGGTCTACGAGACTTATGTCTCTCACTAATGATGATATCTCTTGGTACAATCATGTGTATGATGGTGTGCAAATTATTGACTCTTGTGGTGAATTCTCCAATGTACCTCTTCTTGGTACATGTGGTGGGATTAACTACAACCCTGTTTTGGCACGTCGTCAGCTTGGGTTCCCCATAAAGGATAAACCTAATAACATTCTGTTAGAGGGTGTGTTCTTTCAGGAGGGTAAAGATCCCCAAAACTTGAAAGCTAGGATGGTCCGCGCTTGGCGTAAGATTCATAGGAAAGGAAGGAAGGAGTTGGGTCCTAAGAATTGCATCGCTTTGGAGCCTTACACTGCTTGGGTCAGGAAGAGAGCATCTGAGTATCTCATGCCTTACGAGTATCCGAGACCTACACCTATGATTATGGCTGGGCCTTCAACCCTCCCTAATCAAGGGGTAGAGGAGTTGAGAGACGAAGACCGTTCACGTGCTTGGATCCGTGAACGAGAAGAGTTGCTTCAACAGATCAAGGAGAAGGATGCTTTGATAGAGTTTCTTGAGCATCAGGTTATCGATGATCCTGATGACGCATGGACTTCTCTACTTCCTCAGTCTTCTAGGTTTTAGAAGAGGAAGTACGATCGACTCGCCAAGGAGAAGGCAGATATGGAGGCAGCCTATGAAGAGGAGGTGAAGAGGCTTCGTGCATCTTATCTTCCTGTGTCCCGAGCTTTAGATGATTGTTTCTAGGGATCCATAGGATGGTCATTTTCCTTTTCTCTTATATTGTATCTTGGTTACCAATGTTGTACTTCTTTGGTGTAAAAATATTTTCCAGATATCACTGATGAGATGTTTTCATATGTGATACAAATGCAATATTTCCCGAGATTTGCAAAATAGAACTCTAAAGTTCCTCTGATATAAAAAACAAATCATATGCACCAGCATTGCATGGATCATGTGCATAAGCAGGTTTTGTTCTCGGCTTCTTGTCCTGTGGTCTAACTTTATGTTCTTCATTTATTTCAAAGATAAGCTGACTCACCGGTACTACACTAGAGCCAACATTTCAAGACTAATGGACCATCTGGAACAAGCGAACCGTGAGCTGAAAGAGGAAGTGGGCAGATTGACTGCCTTAATGGAGTCATTCATGGCTGCCCAGAGCCAGTCTTCTCCAACGCCTTCAACTCCTCCCCAGAGGAAAGTTATCTCCGAGATTGTCTCCTCTACTGTGCCTGCAGCTAGTGCACACTTTGCTCCAGCAGCCATGCCAACCGGATTCCCGTGGGGGATGCCTCCCAATTTCATGCCCGAGGGTCCTGCTCCCACCTTTGCTTCTATGCCGACATCTAGCCCGGTCCTTGTTGTTCCTCCTCCTATCGTGCATACTCTGCCTAGAGTAGACGACACCATCTATCATTCTGAGCTGTCTGAGGGTCCAGATGTTTATGAGAAGATGGATGCTATGAACTATCAATTTCTTGAGCTTCGCAAGGAATTGAAAACTGTCAGATGAAATGATCTTTTTGGCAAGTCTGCTGCCGAACTCTGCTTGGTTCCTAATGTGAAGATCCCAGTAAAATTCAAGGTCCCTGACTTTGAAAAATACAAGGGAAATACTTGCCCTCTCAGCCACTTGGTCATGTACGCCAAGAAGATGTCAACTCAGACCGATAATGACAAATTGCTCATCAACTACTTTCATGACAGTTTGTCCGGTGCTGCTTTGCGTTGGTACATGGGTTTAAACAGTGCGAACATCCGATCCTTCAATGATCTTGGCGAGGCCTTCGTCAAGCAATACAAGTACAATATGGATATGGCTCCCGATAGGGATCAATTGAGGGCCATGTCCCA
The DNA here is from genome assembly GCF_024323335.1 of Lathyrus oleraceus. NCBI lineage: Eukaryota > Viridiplantae > Streptophyta > Magnoliopsida > Fabales > Fabaceae > Lathyrus > Lathyrus oleraceus. The sequence continues at coordinate 214,515,462 of NC_066585.1, forward strand.
GAAAGACAAGGAAACATTTAAAGAATACGCCCAGAGGTGGCGAGAGGTAGCAACACAGATCGTGCCCCCGCTAGAAGAGAAAGAGATGACTAAGATCTTTTTGAAGACCTTAAGTTCTTTTTATTATGAGCGGATGATTGCTAACGCTCCTTCTGACTTCACCGAGATGGTGAATATGGGGATGCGTCTAGAAGAAGGGGTTAGAGAAGGACGTCTGACTAGAGAAGAAGGCTCTTCTGCCAAACGGTATGGGGCGTTTGCAAAGAAGAAAGATGGAGAGGCACATGTTGTGACCTCCCATGTGAAACCAAGAAGACCCTCTGTAAGGAGGAAGACCGTGCGTCCAGCCGGTAACCAGCACCAGGTGGCTCATATAGCACCTATCTTCAGAGATAATCAACAGTACCAACAACATAACAACAATCAGCAACCACATCAGCAATATCAACAACAACAGCACCGTCCGCAACAGCAGGCCTACCAGCCTCAAAACAGTAATCAAACCAGCACGAGTTACGAAAGGAAAAGGGTCACCTTCGATCCTATTCCAATGACGTATGCAAAGTTATATCCCTCTTTGATAGAGAGGAAGTTGATTACTCTGAGAGACCCACCGGCTATACCTGCTAACCCCTAGTGGTGGTATAAGCCCGAACTACACTGTGTTTATCATTCTGGTGCTCCCGGCCACGACATGGAGAATTGCTACCCTTTGAAGACCAAGGTCCAAGACCTTGTGAGGTGTGGTATTTTGTGTTTCGAGGACGTAGGTCCTAATGTGAAGAAGAACCCATTGCCCGAGCATGGGAAATCTATCAACATGGTCCAGGGCTGTCCTGGCAAATACAAAGTCAAATATGTCAGTCATATTCGACAGTCTCTGGTCGAGATGCATCATTTGCTATGTGATTATAGTCATTATGAGCATGACCATGATAAATGTCGAGTATGCTCTGTTAATCAGAGGGGTTGTCGCCAGGTGCGCAAGGATGTTCAGGAAATGCTCGATGAAGGAGTCATTGAGATCCTTCAGAACAGGAATGTTGATGAAGATGAGCCCGAAGTCAATGTGATTTCCCCGGTGTTCCGGATACCTGAGCCTGTTATCATCAAGTATGATTGTAGCAAGCAGAAGGCTTCTCCTTCTCTCGTCATTAAGCCTGTCGGACCAATACCATACTCCTCTGAAAAGGCAGTTCCATATCGCTACAATGTTGTAGCAGTGGAAAATGGGAAAGAGGTGTCCTTTCCTTCTTCGTCTGTTGTCAATATTGCTGATGTTAGCGGTTTGACCCGTAGTGGTCGTGTATTTTCAGCACCACCAAAGCCCCAAGCTAATGCTGATTCTGTTGAACTCCCGATTGGGAATGCGGTGAGCACTTTGAATCCGACACTTGTTGTTAAGCCCTCCTCTGTATTGAAAACTCCTACTTCTGTTGGCCCTAGTGGCAATACGAGAGAAGACTATGATGAGATGTTGAGGCTCATCAAAAGGAGCGAGTACAATGTTGTAGACCAGCTTCTACAAACCCCATCCAAAATATCTGTGTTATCACTGCTCTTGAATTCAGAACCACACCGAGAGGCTCTGTAGAAGGTGTTGGATGTGGCGTATGTGGATCACGATGTCACAATAGAGCAATTTGATAGCATTGTTGCAAACATTACTGCTTGTAACAACTTGAGCTTTTGTGACTCTGATCTCCCCGAGGAGGGAAGAGACCACAACTTGGCATTACATATATCTATGGGTTGTAGAGACGATGCCATGTCCAATGTGCTGGTGGACACTGGGTCATCACTAAACGTATTGCCAAAATCCACTCTCTCAAAACTATCATATCAGGGGCCTCCCATGAGGCAGAGTGGAGTAGTTGTGAAGGCTTTCGATGGGTCTCGCAAAACTATGATTGGCGAGGTTGATCTCCCAATCAAAATTGGACCAAGTGATTTCCAGATTACTTTCCAGGTTATGGACATTCGCCCATCGTATAGCTGTCTCTTAGGCAGACCATGGATTCACGAGGCTGGCGCCGTGACATCCACCCTACACCAGAAATTGAAATTTGTGAAGAACAAGAAACTGGTGGTGGTAGGGGGAGAAAAGGCTCTCCTGGTTAGCTATTTGTCTTCCTTCTCTTATATAGATGCTGAGGATGAAGTTGGAACTCCTTTCCAAGCTTTATCTATTGCTGAGCCTATTGAGAAGAGAACTCCTTCATTTGCTTCCTACAAAGATGCAAAGTTGGCCATTGAGCATGGTGCAACCGCTGGTTTAGGCAAAATGATTGAGCTAGAAGACAACAAGTCCCGGGCTGGCATAGGTTATTCTTCTGGGGTCTTCAATAAGCAAGGATTGTTCAAGAGTGGAGGTTTCATCCACACTGGTCAAGATGAGGAGACTGCTGCCATTTTGGAAGAGGATGCAGAGGATTCTGGCAATTTCATCATCCCTAGAGGGGTCTGCAACAATTGGGTCACTGTGGATATTCCAACAGTTATCCATAAGTCAGAGTAATGTTCATTGTGTTTGAGAACCCTTCTCCCATGCCAAAAGGAGGAGTGATGACATTGTTGGCACATAAATACAATGATATTTTCATTCAATAAATTCATGTTAAATGTTTGTTTTTCCAATTATTTTCCCTTTTCGCTTTTTGCATGAAATTGGTGATCACATAAAACCCTAAAAATAGAATAAAATCAATCTTTTCATCTGCATAATGATTTGCCTTGTTTGAATTCTAAAGCTTTTCATATCCAAAATTATTATGCAGGCTGATTTCCAGACCCATTGAACATAATGACCCAACACCATCTCCCAACTTTGAATTCCCTGTATTTGAAGCAGAAGAAGATGATGTTGAAGAGATTCCTGATGAGATTACCCGGCTACTTGAGCATGAAGAGAAAATCATTCAGCCGCATCATGAGAATCTGGAAACAGTCAACTTGGGGTCTGAGGATTGTGTGCGAGAAGTAAAGATTAGGGTACTCCTAGAAGAATCTGTTAAGAAGGGGTTGATTGAATTTCTACGAGAATATGTTGATGTCTTCGCCTGGTCATATGAAGACATGCCCGGTCTAGATACTGATATTGTGCAACATTTCCTACCTTTGAAGCCTGAGTGCGTGCCTGTGAAGCATAAGCTCAAAAGAACCCATCCTGATATGGAAGTGAAGATTAAAGAGGAAGTTCAAAAGCAAATTGATGCGGGGTTTCTGGTGACTTCCACGTATCCTCAATGGGTGGCCAATATTGTGCCCGTGCCTAAGAAAGATGGAAAAGTCCGAATGTGTGTGGACTATAGAGACTTGAATAAAGCTAGTCCGAAAGATGATTTTCCTCTACCACATATTGATATGTTGGTAGATAATACAGCTAAATTCAAAGTCTTCTCATTTATGGACAGATTTTCCGGATACAATCAGATTAAAATGGCACCCGAGGATATGGAGAAGACAACATTCATCACACCTTGGGGAACATTCTGTTATCGAGTGATGCCCTTCGGTTTGAAGAACGCCAGAGCCACGTATCAACGAGCTATGACTACCTTGTTTCATGATATGATGCACAAGGACATCGAGGTATATGATGACGATATGATTTCTAAGTCGAGAACGGAAGTTGAGCATGTAGAGCACCTGTTGAAGCTTTTTCAGCGTTTGAGAAAGTTTAAGCTTCGTCTGAATCCCAACAAGTGTACATTTGGAGTCCGTTCTGGCAAATTATTGGGCTTTATCGTCAGTGAAAGAGGTATTGAGGTTGATCATGCAAAGGTCAAAGCAATACAAGAGATGCCTGCGCCCAAAACTGAGAAGCAAGTTCGAGGTTTTCTTGGCCGCTTGAATTACATTTCCAGATTCATATCCCACATGACTGCCACATGTGCCCCAATATTCAAGCTCCTCCGGAAAGATCAGTCTCATGATTGGACCGAGGATTTCCAGAAAGCTTTTGACAGTATTAAAGAATATTTGTCTGAACCTCCGATTCTGTCTCCACCCGTGGAAGGGAGACCATTGATTGTGTACTTGACCGTTCTTGAAGACTCGACGGGTTGTGTCCTTGGTCAGCAGGATGAATCAGGAAAGAAAGAGTATGCCATCTACTATTTGAGTAAGAAGTTTACTGATTGTGAGTCTCGATACTCGATGCTTGAGAAAACATGTTGTGCTTTGGCTTGGCCTGCTAAGCGCTTATGCCAGTATATGTTGAATCATACAACTTGGTTGATATCCAGAATGGATCCAATCAAGTATATTTTCGAGAAGCCTGCTTTAAATGGGAGAATTGCCCATTGGCAAATGTTGTTGTCTGAGTATGATATTGAGTATCAAGCTCAAAAAGCTATCAAAGGTAGTATCTTGGCTGACCACTTGGCACATCAGCCGATTGAGGATTATCAGTCAGTCTAGTATGACTTCCCGGATGAGGAAATTCTGTATTTGAAAATAAAAGATTGTAATGAACCTACACTCAATGAAGGCCCAGAGCCTGGTTCCAGATGGAGTATGGTATTTGATGGCGCTGTAAATCAATATGGAAACGGTATTGGGGCAGTGATTATTACTCCTCAGGGCATACATATTCCTTTTATAGCAAGGCTAACTTTCAAATGCACAAATAATATGGCTGAGTATGAGGCCTGTATTATGGGATTGGAAGAGTGCATTGATCTAAGGATCAAGCATCTTGATGTTTATGGTGATTCGGCCCTTGTTGTTAATCAGATTAAGGGTGAATGGGAAACGAATCAGCCTGGTCTCATTCCATATAGGGATTATGCGAGGAGGATTTCAACGTTCTTTACTGAGGTTGACTTCCATCATATTCCTCGAGATGAGAATCAGATGGCAGATGCTCTTGCTACACTTGCTTCAATGATTGTAGTCAGACTTTGGAATGAAGTTCCCAAAATCACTGTGATGCGCTTGGACAGACCAGCTCATGTGTTTGTGATTGAAGAAGTAAAAGGTGACAAACCGTGGTATTATGATATCAAGTGTTTCCTTCAGAGCCAGATTTACCCGCCTGGGGCATCTGTAAAAGATAGGAAAACTTTGAGGAGATTGTCAGGCAGTTTCTACCTCAACGGTGATGTACTTTACAAGAGAAATTTTGACATGGTTCTGCTCAGATGCGTGGATAGACACGAAGCAGACCTGTTGATGACTGAGGTCCATGAGGGTTCATTTGGTACTCATTCCAATGGACATGCCATGGCTAGAAAGATGTTGAGAGCAGACTACTATTGGTTGACAATGGAGTCTGACTGCTGCAAGTATGTGAAGAAATGCCATAAGTGTCAGATTTATGCGGATAAGATTCATATTCCCCTGACACTTTTGAATGTGATTTCATCACCATGGCCTTTCTCCATGTGGGGAATTGACATGATTGGCATGATAGAGCCGAAAGCGTCCAACGGACACAGATTTATTCTCGTAGCAATTGATTACTTCACCAAGTGGGTTGAAGCGGCATCATATGCAAATATGACCAGACAGGTGGTCGTAAAGTTTATCAAGAATCAACTCATATGCCGATATGGTGTGCCAGATAAGATTATTACTGATAATGGATCTAATTTGAACAACAATATGATAAAAGAACTGTGTAGTGAGTTCAAGATTGCACATCATAATTCTTCTCCTTACAGACCCAAGATGAATGGGGTTGTTGAAGCTGCTAATAAGAATATTAAGAAGATTATCCAGAAGATGGTTGTCACGTACAAAGATTGGCATGAGATGCTGCCATTTGCTTTACACGGATATCGTACATCTGTCTGCACTTCAACAGGGGCAACCCCTTTCTCTCTTGTTTATGGCATGGAAGTTGTACTCCCAGTATAGGTGGAGATCCCATCAATGAGAGTCTTGATGGAAGCCAAGTTGACTAATGCTAAATGGGTTCAGAGCCGTTATGACCAGTTGAATTTGATAGAAGAGAAGAGATTGACTGCCATGTGCCATGGCCAGTTATATCAGCAGAGAATGAAGAAAGCTTTTGATAAGAAGGTTAAGCCTCGTGTGTTCCGAGAAGGTGATCTTGTGCTCAAGAAAGTTTTGTCTTTCGCGCCCAATTCCAGGGGCAAGTGGACTCCAAACTATGAAGGTCTATATGTTGTTAAGAGAGTCTTTTCAGGCGGTGCTTTGATACTCACAACCATGGATGGAAAGGATTTCACTCGTCCTGTGAATTCAGATGCAGTCAAGAAATACTTCGCCTAAAAAATAAAAACAGAATAGCTCGCTAAGTTGAAAACCCGAAAGGGCGGCTTAGGAAAAAATGAGCGTCTCGGTGGATTGAAAACCTGAAAGGGCGATCCAGGCAAAAGTTAGAGACATAAAAAAAAATATATAGGTATCCCGCTAGATTGAGTACCTCATCCTGGGGCAATCTAGGCAAAAATTAGGGATTTGGCAAGTAACTGCATCCTAACAAGACTTTGTCCTACGTCTGTCATCCGTCAGAGATTCTTGTTCATTCATCATCAACCAAAGCTTCAAATACATCGTGTAACACCCCAAAAATTTGCCCTCCTCATTCATGCATTCATTTAGCATTTCATATTGCATTTCATCATGTCAATCAGAATTAGATCCAAGAAACTTAAAAAAAAAAAATTACAAAAATAAATAAATAAATAAAAATAATAATAAAAAAATAAATAAAATATAATAGAAAAAAAAACTTGGACTTGGACCTCTCTCATTTGAGCCCACAAAGCCATGAAAATCAGGTTATAAAAGAGGGAGATCAGACAGAAAAAGGAAGAGAAGCAAAATACTCTAAGGTTTCCTTGAAACAAAACCCTTGACAAAACCTGGAGAGAAACCTGACAGAGAACTCAGAGCAACCCCCAAGCAGCTCTGAAAAATTCAATCTGACTCACACACTTTCATCTCACACAAACCCTAACATTGCCTTGCAAACCCAACCGTGCCATTTGATTTCAACCGGTCTCTCCCATCAGGTTTGCCTCATTCCCATGATTTTATGCTCTTAATTTGGATCATCTGAATGTATGAGGTATGATGGATGAATTTCATTATGTTTTTGCCCACAGGTTTAATTATGCATGAATGGGTGAAACCTATGCCTTTAATGTTTAATCACATGATTTCTGAAATGTATGCCACAGGGTTTGAGGTTTCTGAAACCATACTGTTATCCATGAAAAAAATGCTTATCGTGTTTCACTAACCCTTTTGTTGAGTTTTTGTGAGGGCTCACAGACTCTTGCAGAGATGGTTTGCGTGGTTTTCCCACTTTATTTGTGGGATACCCCATGGAGGTTCATTCCGATTACCTGTACTGACTCACCTTTCTTTGATGGCATTAGCTTGGGAGATCCCTGGGTTTCTTACTCCTTTAATTGCTGTTACTTCGGATCTTTATCCGTGTGGTACTTTTACCTCTTTTCCGCATTTTATCGCTTTCTTAGCTGGAAGACCTCGATAGGAGGCATTTGTTTTCTTTTGTTTATTTACTTCTGAGCCCCTTGTTGGCACATTTACTTTATACATGTTTGTTTTGTATGTGTTCGTATCCCTGCAGGTAGCACGGTTCCTTCGTCAAGGACTGCCTTTTTGCCCTTGAGCATCCCAAACCCTTAAAACCCAAAGCAACACGTTAACTCCTTCTACTACAGGCGAGTAAGTCTCCAAAGGTCGAGCATCCGGTAGATTGCGTAGTGACGTCGTTCGTCCAAAACCCAATCCATAACCCCGTAGTTAGCCGAACTACGTTTTGCTTTGATTCTCAGGCCAGATGAGATACGTAGGCATAAGACGCGATGTCTTAGCGAGCACAATTACCCTTAACCCCTAGGTAGCCGAGCTACGAAGACTCTGATTCTCATATTCAGATGAGATACGTATGCAGTGGATGCGACATCCGCGCGAGTCATTTTCATTTAACCCCCATTTTTTAGTAAATAACACAAGATAAACTCACACCCTTTAGACAAGAACTACAAAAGTGGATCCCGTAGAGTACTACGAATGTGTAGGGGTGCTAATACCTTCCTTTCGCATAACCGACTCCCGAACCCAAGATTTGGTTGCAAACTCCGTCTTTTCCTTTCCTTTTTTCAGGTTTACTTCGAGCGTTTCCTTTCCCTCCGTTAGGATGAATAACGCACGGTGGCGACTCTTCTGTCATTTTCTTTCGCCGGTTGTTTTTTCGCGCACTGTATTTTTCAGGTTGCGACAGCTGACGACTCTGCTGGGGACTGAAAGAAGTTGACCTCTTGCTGGTCCATCTTCCCTAAGCGAGTCCCTCCTAGCTTGTGTGATTTCTTGTTTATTGGGTGTTCATGCTTTTGTACCTTTATTTGCTTACCTGCTTGCATGCATCTGTTGTATCTGTTGGATCTGTTTGTTTGTTTGTCGGGATGGGGTGTTCTATGAGAGATAAGCCCATTACCCAGGCTTGAGTGTACACACAGGTTTTAGAGTGGATAATCATGAAGCTTGCGTGGCGTGTTGCTACGTTAAGTTGTTCGTGAAGAACCACACCCAGACGAGGTTTCTTTTGGATATATTATGTCTTACGGGTGTTCCGTAACGGCAGGATGTTCCTCTAGAAATCGTCGACTCTGGTGACCATTTTCCGAGAACTCAGTCGAGGCCTCTCCTCCGAGACGTGATTATGTTAGCTCTGGTGGGCGCATTCTCGCTGCTCAATCCGAGGATCCCGAGACTGGGAACTTGCTATTAGGATGTCCTGTTGAGGGGAGTCAATGGAGGTCTTTTGTCCCGTAATAATACCAAACCTTCAGTGGTAAACGTATTATTCGCGACTGAAGGGCTGAAGCTGACGAACTTCTGTTCTTAGAACCTACCAGTGAGGGGCGGGCTAAATTCAGGAAACCTTAACCTCCAACCAACCCGGTTTTCTGGAGCAGAGTTTTGGGCTTGTATTATATTCCTCAGTGAATTTCTCTCCAGGCAGTGCAACCTGACAAATGTTCAAGCGGATCCATCAATTCTGATTGACATGCCTTTGCATTGCATAACATCATCTGCATATTTGCATCCAACATCTCATGCTTATTCATTTGCAGGGTATTCCCTTTCAAAACGGGGGTGCCTTAAAACTGAACAAGCAGTGCATCACATACCATGCATATTAACCCTTGTCTGTTTTGCAGGTGTCACCGCAGTGTCTAATGTTTGTTCCCTGTATCAGGAAGTTATTGGTCCCAAGCGAGTCCACAGGTACCCGACAAAGGAAAATCGTCCACAGCTAGCGATGGACCAAGTACAGAAAGAGCTGGCTAATATGCGTGAAAGGATGGATCAGTTCATGACATTGATGACTGGTATGGCAGAAGGCCAGGAAAAGCTGAGGGAATTGGTTGAGCAATCGAGACCCGATCCGGAGGTGGAGATACCAAATGCTGAGGGAAACCCTGGTAACCCTGGGAACGCTGATAACCCTGTGAACACTGGTAACGCGGGTAATGCAAATGCTGATGGAAACCCGGGTAATGTTGGTAACACAGGGAAAGTTGGAAATGGTATTGGCGGAAGGTACAGTGTGAATCAAGGAATTCGGATTAACGGGCGCCCCGTTACTGAAGATTATCAGTATGATCAATTTTCTTTGCACGACGAGGCCCTCGAGACCACTCGCCGTATGGATGAGCTTGCTGAGAAGCTCAAATCTTTGGAGTCTCAAAATTCCTTAGGCTTTGATTTCACAAATCTTGGTCTGGTTCAGGGAGTAAGGATTCCTCACAAGTTCAAACCCCCTACTTTTGAGAAATACAACGGGGCTTCTTGCCCACGCACTCATCTCCATTCTTATCTAGGAAGGTTGGGAGCTCACACGGAAGATGAAAAGCTATGGATGTACTATTTTGAAGACAGTCTAATTGGAGCTTCTCGTGAATGGTATTCTCATTTGTCTCGTACTACCATCAAGAGCTGGAAAGACTTGGCAGGGGCTTTTATCAAGCAATATCAATACAACTTGGACATGGCTCCAAATCGGACCTTGTTGCAAGGTATGTCTCAGACTGCCAAGGAAACCTTTAGAGAGTACGCCCAGCGTTAGAGACAGATTGCTGCGTCCGTCCAACCCCCTATGTCTGAAAGGGAGATGACGGACATGTTCATGAACACTCTTCAAGGCAATTATATTGAGAGATTGGCTGCTTGCCCATCAATCAGCTTTGCAGAGATAGTAATTGCTGGAGAAAGAATCGAGAGTCTGTTGAAGATGGGCCGAATTCAAGACAATAGTGCTTCCAACTCATCAGGTCCCAAGAGACCGTTTGCTGGTAACGGTCAGCGAAGAAAAGAAGGCGAGGCAAGCGTTGTGTATGCCGGCAGAGGCAGGGGTAGAGGACGCCCTAATTATTATCAAGATCAAGTGGCCACAGTCACTATTCCAACACCTGTTCCTCAACCGCAATATCATCCGCAACAACAACCCAGGTACAACAATCAACAACAAGGAGGTAATCCGGGTCAGCAGAGACACTATCAACAACGTCCAAGGCAGACGGACCGGGTCATCGAGCCAATCCCAATGCCTTATTCAGTATTACTTCCCAAGCTGATTGACATGAATCTGGTTACGTTGAAAACTCTGGCCCCACCCATCGATCCCAATAATTTGCCTAGAGGTTATGATGTCAACGCCAGATGTGCTTTTCACTCCAACGCACCTGGCCATACGACAGATAATTGTAAGGCTCTCCAGTTAAAGGTACAAGATTTGAGAGATGCCCAGGCTATCAATTTTGCTCTGATGCCTAATGTTATCCAGAACCCGATGCCGGCTCACGGCGGGCAGAGGATTAATGTTGTTGATAGTGGGGAAACTTTGAATTTGGTTTCTGATGTGACTAAGGTGAAGACTTCGCTATCGGTGGTTAAAGACCGACTTCTGAAAGGATAGATTTTCCCGGGCTGTGGGAAAGAATGCAGAAATTGTCAAGCTACCGAAAACGGATGTGACAGTTTGAGAAGGGGTATTCAGCAACTGATAGATGAAGGTTGTCTTCAGTTCGATCAGGCCCATCCAATGAAGAATGATGTATCGACGGTGACGTTTTATTTCACTCCTGAAGAAATATATGTTCCCGAGAGACTCGCTCCGACAACAATATATTTCCCTGAAAGTACAGAACCAGCAGCGGTGAACATCGAAAGTTCAGCACCAGTTGCAATTTACTCTGACAGCCCTCAACCGACTTTGGTTGGTCCGATCACCATCACAATACCAGGACCCATTCCGTATGAGAAAGACAGTGCTATCCCGTGGCACTATGGGGCTGATATCTACTGCCAGGGGCAGAAAGTTAACAAAGAAGACATTGACATTGGTAGTTCCGCTGGAGACAATGTTGGAGGGGTCGGTGGCTTCACTCGCTATGGACGCCTATTTGCACCATCAACATTACGCGTGAATACTGAAGCCGAGGCAGCTGCCAAGGCTAAAGGGAAACAAATGGCCGCCGAAGAGGTTACTACTGAGGAAGATCCTCCTAAGACCGCATTTGAGAAGGAAGTGGATGAGTTTATGAGGATTATCAAGAAAAGTGACTACAAGGTAGTCGACCAGCTAAATCAGACACCCTCAAAGATCTCCATTCTCTCACTATTGCTGTGCTCTGAGGCGCACAGAGCAGCCTTGTTGAAAGTAC